>NC_049235.1:43680792-43983823 GCF_011100685.1 Canis lupus familiaris
ACAGACAGGAGATTTTTGAGGATGCAGGCAAGAAGGTAGGGGCCTGGAAGAGTGGGGTGGAAGCTGCAGTGGCAGCCAGGCCAGGGGAGAGGGGTGCGTGTGTGCCCAGGGACAGGAAATGCTCCGAAGTCACTTCTACACATGATGAAGACTTCCCTTCCGGGGACCCACACTGCCAGGGCTGGCTCTAGGCAGAGCCTTTGTCCAGCCTGGCAAAAACACCACCACCAGCATTTTCTGGAAGCGAGGGATGCCGCCCTCCTGGCCCAGCAGGGCCTCTTCGCCCGCAGGGCAGGGCTAGGGAAACCATGACTTCATTCTCTCTTCTCTCCTCCAGTCCAAGCAGAGTTGGGGGTGGGACAGGGGGCAGCCCTGTGTCCTCAAGGCACCCTCATTCAGGCCTGGGAGCCCGGCCCATTCTCAGATCCCTGCTCCCATCTCTGGACGTGGCGTGTCAAATGCTCATTGACCCTCGCAGGGCTGAGGGCAACAGTCCCCATCTTGTCTCTCTGGCTCCTCCTCTGCAGCATCAAGCAGGGGCTGTTGCTGGAGAATTGGTAAAACATAGGAAATTCCACTTTCCAGAAATAGGCTTGACATCGCTGCTCCCCCTGCCCCGACACACACGCACAACGAGCCACAATGCAGCTCAGGGAAGGCGGTGAGAGGAGAAGTAGCTTAGAAAGCTCCTAAATTGTTTTGCCTGGTGGGTTCTGGTGGCCCTGCTAAATCCGGTTTTGATTTAAGGGGGATCGTGTGACACCTAAACGGGCAGGAGTCCTCTGTCAGACAGGGAGGAATTCACGGGCTTTGAGAGGTGGGTGCTGGTCTCTCGGGGGAACCGGATGCCCTCTGGATCATCCCCCAGCACACTGGGCCCAGAGCTTGGCTCTGCTCAGGCCTCGGCGGGCAAGGAGGGAGACGACCCCAGCCCTGTGCTCTAGCCTGGCCTCACCCGCTCGGGGCCATCAGGGGACAGGTGGGGGCAAGTAGTGGGGCGGAGGCTAGGTTAAGGCATGGCCTTAACCTCCACAGTTACCGTGGAGGAGGCCGGGGGAGGCCGGGCAGCTGGGAAGGGGCAGGAGGGAAGGTGCCCGGCAGGAGGAAGCGTGTACAGGCGAATATCCAGGAACAGCGAGCCTGGAGGCACAGGGACCCTTGTCTGGAGTTGGGAAGGGGTGGTGGTGAGCGCAGAGCCTTTGGGACTGGGCTGAGGAGGGTGGGGAACATGCTGTCCTCTTTTTGGTCTCTGAGCTCTGGACCTGGATCCTTCCTCTGCTGCCCCGGGCTCAGGGGTGGGGGGCTGGCCGAGGCCCCGGGGAAGGGTGGCTCCACACTAGTGCCAAGTCCTGGCCCTGGCCCATGCCTCCCTGGCCCGTGGCTCCCTGGCAGTGGTGGTGGTGGCGGGGGCGGGGGAGCAGGCCCCATCTGTGCAGCCAAGAGCCAGGGCTGGAAGGTCCTAGATCAAGGGCAGGGGAGGGATGCGCTGAGCACCCTGTTGAGGGGCATTGCTGGGAAAAGGCATTCTGTTATTTCTCACCCCCTCCCCAGGACCTTGTCCTGTCTTCCCACCCTCCGTTAGCGCGCTCTGCCTCCGTTCAGGAAAGCCTGAGCGATTCTGGAAGATTCATGCAGCCTGCTGGTGAGCTGGTGGTGACTGCAAGGTCTTGGCCAGACTGCTATCAGAGGGCCCTTCCGCCTCAAACTCCATCTTCCTGGTGGGCCTCCCGGAGGGAATGAAGTCATTGTTTCCCACGACCTGGCCTGTGGGTGGGAAATCCCTGCCCTGCCCGTAGGGAGGGTCCATCCCCCTCGGCCCCTCTGTCTTGTGCCCCACAGAAGCTTCTGGCGAAGAGACTGGTGGCTGCGGCCACGCCCGTGGGTGTCTTCTCCCCACACAGCCCGAGGTCCCACTCCTTAGCGTGCATCTGGGGATCTGTGCACCCATCTCTGGACAAAGCCTGAGGTTCTCCCACTGGATCCTGGCGGGGCTAGAGCCCAGACTGTCCTGGGAACAACCAGCTCCGACTGGAAAGTGGGTCTCGCCGGGCTCGTCGGGAATAAGGCACATCTGGAAAAACGCTTTCCGAGACGGCTGCTCCAGGAGGGCCAGACAGTGCCCGGCCCGAGCGGCTTCGGGCCCCGCCCTGGGCTCGGAGCTGGGGGGTGGGTGGGGGCGGGCCCCTCTTATTTAGCCTGGCTCAGGCCCGCGGATCTGGTGGCTGGGCCCAGGCCGCTGCCCGTGGGAGGGACACGGAGCTCACCAGAGTCCGGCCGCAGCGGAGGAGGAGCTGGGAGGAGGTCGCACCCTGCCTCAGAGCCCAAGCTTCTCTGTGTGTCCCCTCAGTCCGTGCTTCCTTCCCCACCCACCCCTCACCGCACCTCATTACACAGAAAAGCTGCAGAGGGTCCTCCCACTTCTCCCCCCATATCCCCTGCCCATCCTGGGGCCTGGGTGCCTCAGTCCTGAACTTGTTACCGGGTTTCCAACTGGTACCTGGGACCATCAGGGGCCTTTCCTGACAGCCAGAGAACCAGCCTGGGGTTCTGGGAATTAGGGGGTACTGAGTTCTAATCGCAGCTCTGCTGTTCTTTGGCAAATCATTTACCATCGGAGCATCCCAGGGGTGTGGTGACGATGAGCCCTCACCAGAGGCTCTTTCCTTCCACCCTCCCTCCTTCCTTCTCTCTCTCTTCATTCCTCCTTCTCTCTCTCCCTTCCTTCCCTACTTGGGCAGGATTTGTGGCGTCCAGGGAGAGGAAGGTCATGGGCTCTGCGGCCTTCCTGGGGCGGGGGCTCCAGCGGCAGGCCTTCTCCCTTCCACACTGAAATCAGCAGGTCGGGGCTACACAGGCCCCCTTGCTTTGTGGGAGATGGTGGGTGAGTAGGTGGGCATTACTGCGGAGACCTCTGCATTCTGCTGATGGCAATGCCTTTGCCTGAGGGAACGGAACTCTACTGGTGTGTGGCATTCGAGGCAGAGGCCCAGCCGGCATGGGGGGTTGGCAGGAGATACTGTGGTTTTCTGGGGTGTTGTCCTGAGGACCCTCACGTCATCCTGAGATTGGCAGGTGCCTAATCTGCCCTGGCAAAAGCACTTTTGTCCCCCTGATCCTGCCCTGCTCCAGAAGGAGGTGGACCTCTGGCAAGTACACACTCATGCACACGTGCCCTGCACGGTGACAAGCTCCACTGCCCAGAGCGGGGGCACAGGGCCTGCAGGCTCATGCTAGACTGTAAACTTCAGGAGGCCAAGAAGCTGGGCTCGCTGGCATGTGGCCGTCTCCCCAGTGCTGAGAACAGGATGGCACAGGACACATGCTAAGTAAATATTTGGTGAATAAATTAGTACACCCCACGTGACTCTCATCCTCATGCATAGTGGCACATCAAGCATCCTCAGCTACGTGGGCCCTGACCTGGCCTGTGGACCCTGTCGCTGAAGCCGTAGCATGCCCAGGCTCCTGTTGCCTCTGAGATGCCGTACCCCCCACGCTGGCCTGAGTCCCCTGGCCCTTGTGGGTCTAGTGCCCGGCCTCGGCCTGCTGCCTCCAAGCTGAGTCCTCAACTCATCCCCCACCAGCTGGAGGGCGGGGACAGACGTGGGCCCCATCAGGGCCAGGAAGCTCAGCGGACAGGATCCTGGACACTCTGAATGCCCAGGGCCAGGGCGTGAAGGAGGCTCCTGGGGCGTGGACAGCGCAACAAGTGCTGCCCAGAAGAAAGGAAGTGGAGGAGGTTCTGGGAAGTGGCCCCGTCTGGCTGGGTCCCTCTCTTGGATGGTTAATAAGGCACACATGACCTCTGGCCGCTGGGGCTTTCGGAGCACGCAGGGCTCACCGGCCACTGTACGGACTCCCTGCCTCGCATCCACTCCATCCTGTACTTACAGGCACTCAAGTGTACTTAGGTGGCCACAGCTACGCCACCTCCACCCCCGGTGGGCCTCCTGCTCCCAGCGAATCCCAGGCTGATCCCTGGTGGCTGCGGTGTGCACTGCAGGGTGTGCACTGCGGGTGGGCTCGGGAGGGAGCCGTAAGGGCCACAGGCTCATCCTGGCCCCGCCCCGGGCGCGTGCAGAATTCAGGGATGTCCTTCCCCGGCTGGGCCTCGATCTGCCAGCTGTAAAATGGGGAGACGCCAACACAGCCGTGGGGGACCGGGGAGGCGGGCGGGAGGTGGGAGGAGAGGCCCAGAGAGGGCCGCTCCCTCCCGGGCCTGGCCTCGCCCCCTCCCGGCCCCGCCTGGCTGCTCTTGCCCTCGCTGCACACCGACTGGGCAGGCGGCCGGCAGGAGCCCCCTGCCTGGGGGAGTCCGGGCGCCTGCACAGCTTACCGGCTGCTGTCGGGCCTCTGGCTGGCGGCGTGCAGGGCAGGGGCTGGGGGCAGGGGTCTGCGGGCCGGCCTCTTCCCCACCCACCCCACCTTTCCCCTCTTGCTTCGTGCCTCTGCTGGTTCCAGTGGCGTCTCCTCTGTCAGGTTTGTCTCTTCCCCGTCTCTGCTCCCTGGCTGTCTCTCCTCCTCAGCCTGGCCTGAGATCTCGCTCGTCTCACTTGCCCTTTGACTCTGTCTCTCTGCCTCTCCCTTTGTCTTGTGTCCTCTCTCCTTCTCTCGTCTCTGCCTCCGTCTCCAGGCTACCTGGCCATTCCTTCCCTCGCCCCCTGGGGTCTGCCAGCATGCAGCCCTGGAGAGGAAAATCCTGAACTGCCTCTGTTTTCTCCACCTGCCCTGCTATCGTTGGTTCTAATTGCTTCTGGAGCAATGAGGGCTCCCAGAGTGGCTACTTGCCTATCTCGGGCCTGCCCTTGACCACAGAGTGCGGGGTGGGCCACCGACAAGCTCTCCGTGCCTCCTAATGCCTCTGTGTCCCCATCAACTGGGCCTGGCCAGTGGTGCTGGGCCCCTGGGGCATCCCTAAGGTGACATCTTGTAGCCAGGCCTGGGCCAGGGTGTGGGAGACCCAGAATGCCCCTGGGGACCCCTGGACCCGTGCTGTCCAGAATAACGCCACTCCGGGATGGGATGGGATGCCGGGCGAGCAGGATCATGGTGCCCCACTTCTCGGGAAGGCAAAGTCCACCTGCGGAGTCCAACCCACCCACCCTGCACCATCCAGAGCTTCTGGCTCTGCCCATGGACACCCCTGAGCTCCGCACATAGGGCGGGGACACCTGGATTTCTCTGGCCCCCTGAGTGGGGCCAACTTGGAGGAATTTCCCAAAGCCTATTAGAGCAGTGGCTGCCTCCCGCCTGCCTCCTCGGGCTGGGCAGGGCTGAGGGCGGAGGGAGAGAGGGAGGGAGGGGGGAGAGGAGGGAGGGAAAAAAGTTGGCAGGCCGACAGCAGAGCTGTGTCTGCATCCATCGCTGAGAGGAGGCCCGTGAAGTGCGGGGCGGGCCAGGAGCAAGGAGAGGCCTTCCTCCCTTTGTGCTCCCCCCCCTCCTCTCCTCCCCCCGGGCCCTATAAATAGGCCCAGCCCGGGCTGTGGCTCAGCTCTCGGAGGGAGTCGAGCACCAGGCAGCGGTCTCAAGCCAAGCCCCCTGCCAGCATGGCCAGCGAGTTCAAGAAGAAGCTCTTCTGGAGGGCGGTGGTGGCCGAGTTCCTGGCCATGATCCTCTTCGTCTTCATCAGCATCGGTTCTGCCCTGGGCTTCAACTACCCGGTGAGGAACAACCAGACAGCAGGTGCGGCCCAGGATAACGTGAAGGTGTCACTGGCCTTCGGGCTGAGCATTGCCACCCTGGCCCAGAGCGTGGGCCACATTAGTGGCGCCCACCTCAACCCAGCTGTCACGCTGGGGCTGCTGCTCAGTTGCCAGATCAGCATCCTCAGGGCTGTCATGTACATCATCGCCCAGTGCGTGGGGGCCATCGTGGCCACCGCCATCCTCTCGGGCATCACCTCCTCCCTTCCGGACAACTCCCTCGGCCGAAACGAGGTACGTGGGGTGGCCCCAGGTGCTGGGCTCTGGAGCAGAGCACACGCGGCATAGGTCTCATCCTCACCCATTGTGCAGATGGGGACACCGAGGAGCAGAGAGGGCACGAGCTGGCTGGAGGTCATGAGGACTTGGGGCTGGAACTCAGCTACACCTGCAGCCCAGAGCCCGTTTCCTACCAGGCACCGTGGGAAGCCGAGACCCAGAGAATAATAGTCTGGCCAGTGTCCCCTGCAGGCGTCTATCGTGGGGAATCAGCTCTGGAGGCAGCTACCAATTGTGGGGACAGCAGCTCCTCACCCCTCGGCTGTAGCTTCTAGGTCTCCACTCTGCCCGGCCGGGGCAGCCAGCTCCCTCTTCCTACAGCCTGGACCCTGGGGACACGCTGCCCGCTGTCCCCAGCCCCCCGAAGCTGGGTGCCTGGCACATTGGCGCGGGTCAGCAGCTGCATGAGCAGGACCCATGGGTGGCCACACGGACCCTCAGCCCGCCCCATATTCACACAGGTCCCCAAACAAACTGCCTTCAGGGAAAAAGCCCCTCCTGCTCCTTGGTCCCCGAGAGTTAGATGAAGCTGCGGGGCAGCGGGGGTGCGGTGGGGGCAGGTGAAAACATTCTGGCTGGTTTGCAGGTGGTTTTCCTGGATTACAGTAGGGGTGGTGGCCAGGGTGGGGACATCTCGCCTCCCGTCTGGGCTCCACTCTCTGTCGCCGGGCACCGTGAGGTGTGGCACGTGTGTTTGTGTGTGTGAACGGTGTGTGCACGTGGATGCTGGCATGGGTCTCCGGGCTTGTGTAAGCTGTGCGCTCCCGTGGGTCTGCGAGTGTTAGTGCAGCCGTGTGAGTGGGCGGCGGGGGCGGGGGGCGGTGAGTGTGTACCTGTGCATGCCCATTGCCCCTGGCCCCAATGGGGTCTGGGCCGGGGGCACTAATGGTGAGCAGATGTTGGTGAGTGGGTGGCAGGCTGCTGCAAAGAATTCCTCCCGGGCCGCTTAGCACAGCTAATTGGCCGTTGGCGGCAGTTGCCTGCTGTCGCAGACCTGGGCTTTTCCAGACCCTCGGCCAAGTGCAAACTCAGACCCAGCCCGGGGCCACCGCGGCGGGGGGAGGCTTGGCCTGAGAGAGGCTGAGGAAGGCTCGGAGGGTGCCTTCCCGGGACAGGGGAGTGGCGCACGAGCACACGGGAGGAACCAGATCTGCAGAATCGGGGCTCGGGGCCTGGGCAGGGCAGGCGGGGGCAGGGACCGGGAGGGAGCCAGCCCAGGGCCCCAGAGACCGCGGCCCGGGATTACAGCGATTGTTGTCCCGCTTCCCAGCCAAAGTTCAGATCCTGGCGCTGCAGCTGCGGGGAGGCTTGGTAAGGCCTGGTGCAGAGGGCAGCTGGCGAGGCCTTGGCTCGGGCTGGGGGGGATTAGCACTTCTTGTGTCACAGTGACACCTTACCCGGCCCCCTCGCGGAGCCAACCGCTGCTCGGCCCAAGATTGAAGATTAGCCCGCGGGCTGGAGTTTAGACTTTAGTCGAAGAACGTGGTGGCCGAGGTGGGTGGAAGGG
The DNA here is from genome assembly GCF_011100685.1 of Canis lupus familiaris. NCBI lineage: Eukaryota > Metazoa > Chordata > Mammalia > Carnivora > Canidae > Canis > Canis lupus. The sequence continues at coordinate 43,688,281 of NC_049235.1, forward strand.
ACGAGAGCTCCGGCAGGCTCTCCAGAGGGCAGGGCCAGGTGACTCCGGGGAGTGACCCCCGGGTGGGGTCAGGTTCAGCCGTGGCCGGCTCGGTGGGCAGGGCGGGCGGTGGCGAAAAGGTGCCCGTTGGGGAGGGGTTGAATGTCCGCAGGCCCCTGCCCTGTCTTGACCCTCCTTCTCCAGGGACAGGCAGGACAGGCATCTGTGGGCAGACGTCGCGTTCTGACTCGGGCATCACGGGTAGGTGCCGGGAGGGTGGCCGCCTACCGTGGCATCTTCGTCTGGCCGCAGCCTGCTCCAGTGTCCCTTCCCTGCCCCGGCCTCCGTTTTGCAGAGTCGCCCAGATGCCTGGCTGGGCCGTTGGCAGCTGGGGGAGATAAAGGGACAGGCTCCTGCCGGGGACAAGCACGCCGGGCTCACGTCCTGTCTGCTGCTAACCTGTTGCGTTTTCCTGGAGCTGAGGATCCTGAGACTCCAAGAAGGAACCTAGGTCTTTATAGATATTTCCTGGCCCCTCCTAAACCACCAGCAAGCTCACTCTGGGGACTTGTGTTTATCACCCTTCCCAGGAGGGTCTGGCTAAGAGGAGCCCACGGGGGGCCTCGCTGACCATAAGATTCCTGAGTGTTGTGGTGGGGTGCAGGCACTGTCCTGTCTACACCAGGGAGGTTTGGGGTTCCAAAGTCTGGGCCTAGAAACAGAAAGCATCTCTCCCAGGGCTCCTGTCAGACGCTGGACCTGCGATGTGAAGGCATCTGAAGTTCCTGGCAGGTGGCCCTGATGCCTCAAGAGAGGCAGAGACCGGTCTCTGCAGCAAGTGACACACTTTTTCCCCCAGGCTCAGAGGGAGGCTCCCACAGCCCCTTGGGCCCTGGGCCCCACCCTGGCCCAAATCTAGGTGGAGACCTTTGTTGGCATGGAGATTCCTCAGAAAAATAGGGAAAGAGGAGGCAGGAAGCGGTTGGGGTGAGTCAGGGGGTGTCCCCCGGGGGCATGGTGGGGACAACTTTCTTCTCACTGAGTCAGGGCTTAGGATACGCCCTGGAGAGATCACGGGCCTCTGTCCAGCCTGGAGGATCCCGGGTGGTTCTAAGAGCCAAACCTCGATTTTGACCCAAAGTGAAGAGTGTCGGAGGCAGGGGTCGGTGGCCCCGTCTGACCCTGCCCTAGCCAGAGGCTGACGCGCTTCATGCCAGCAGCCTAGCCTGTGTGGCCCAGTCCATGTGTGAAACAGGGACCGCAGGGCGTGGCTGGGCGCTGGGAAACGAAAGACGCTCATAGCCAGCTCTCTTATTCTTCTCCTGACTCCCTCACCCATGCTCCCTGTTAACCAGACTGGGGCCGCTGGGGGCCCCCCAGGGGCTGAGTCAACCAACCAGCTCCCTACCCCTGGACCGACCAAGGCCCCTGGCGGGGAAGATAAGCCCCACGCACAGCTGCCCGCGATATGGGGCAGGAGGCAGTTGTGATAAGAGGTGTCAGGGCGGAAGAGAACGTCTGCTTTTGAGCAATGGGGAGGGCCAGGAAGGCTTCAGGGAGGAGGTGCCACAGGAGCCTGAATGGCCCAGGAAAGGGGCTTCCAGGCGGAGAAAGGGTGTGAGCACAGGCAAGGTGGCAATGGGAGGTCAGGGTGGCCGATGGGTGGGGGAACCCGTGGGAGGCTGCGGCTCTGGAGAGTGGAGGGCTGGGGTTCGGGCCAGGGTCTCCCTGTGTCCTAGAGGGGACTGGATGCCTGGCGGTCCCCCAGCCGGTGATTTCAGCACCACCCCGGCAGGGGGGTGTTGCGGGCTCAGGCCTTCTCTCTTCGGGGTCTTCTCTCAGCCCTGCTGATTCTGGGCCTGAGCCTGGGGACCGCTTCTCTCTGCTACATCGGGGCCTGACCTCAGCCCTAAACTCTCCCCTTCCTCAGTTTCCTGAGGCTCGGTTTCCCCAACCACAGGGTGGGCGGGTCGTCCCTTCCCTGTTGGCCCCTGTCGCCTACATGGGCCCCGAGTTCTTCCAGGGTTGAGGGCCCCCCGCTCCCCGACCTCTGCAGCCTCCTCCAGGGCTGGGGTGGCTTAGGGAAAGGAAAGCCAGTTTTCAGATGGACGTGCCCGGAGAGGGGGCTGGGGGCTGGGTGGTGTGCCATAGCCGGGACCTATAATTACTGTTTCCAGCCAGAACCAGATGAGGGGGAGGGCGTAGAGAGGCAGGAGCTTTGTGGTGGAGACTTCCCTCACCACGGAAAATTCTGAGGCAGTTTCCCCTGTGAGGGCCCTTGGAGCAGCCTCGCCAGCCCTATGCGGCCCACCCCAGAGCTCGGCCCTAACCAGGGCTCAATCTGGCAGCCCCTGCTCTGAAAGCGCAATGCCCTGCGAGGGGACGTGCCCCGCTGGAGCGCTCAGTCTGCGGGGACTCGCCTCCCCGCCCCGGCCCCCAGGGCACAGCCTCCTGCTCACACTGCTCAGTGCGGACGACTCCATGGAGCACCCCCACCCAACCTGAGCTCAGCCCGAGTGCTCCCCACTTTCTCTGGGGCCCCACCCAGTGGGGGTTCCTTCAGCATTAGCCACCAGGGCTTCCCCCAGGCGGGTCAAACTTGCCTCATGCCCACACTGTGGGGACTGGCTCAGGGAAGCTTTCCCGAAGAGCCCCCTGTTTTTGCTGGCGGTGCCTCCCTGGGGGCCGTGGTCCCTGCCCTCTGGAAGCACCAGTGGGTCTGGGGTCTCCTGAATGGCCAGGTCTGAGTCAACACGCTTGCAGGTGTGGGGAGGAAAATGTCATGGCCATTGTCCCCCACCAGCCAGGGCTCCTCCCCGGAATGGTGTTGGGGGACGCTCCTTGCCCCACACTGGTGCTTAGGGGGATAAGCAAGGGACTGTCTTCATATAACCAAGGAGCTGCAGTTCTGTGGAGTTAAAACCCCCAACTCAAAAGATGGCCAAAAAGACTAGAAAATGCCCCATTCCCATGAGCAACTCCTCTCAGGGCCTGAAATCCCACCCCTTGGGCAACTAGAGAGGAACAGATGTCTGCTCGGTGCATGGAGCAGTTTGTATCTGGGGAGGGGCCACAGAGGGCCCACAGGCTCCCTGTCCCGGGGGCGTGCACAGGTGACCTGTCCACCGCTGGCCGCTCTGGGAGGGAGGACCTGTGACAGGCTGTGGGCCACACTGAGAGCCCGGTTCAGATGGCTCTGTGGGGACCCTGGCTGGGAGGGCGACAGCAGGTCCTGGGGACTGGGGGGCATCCCGGGTTACCGTGCGGGCCAACGCTTCCATTTTACTGATAAGGACACAGAGGCCACCGGGGCACTGAGATTGTGCGGTTGCATAGCAGATCAGGGTAGGGCAGGCCCATGCCCCCAGCCTGCCGCCCGGCCCTAGCTTCTGCACAGGCTCTCTCTCTCTCTCTTTCTCTCTCTCTCTCTCTCACACACACACACACACACACACACAAACATACACGCACGCACGCACAGCACCTGGGCGCACACACAGGTCCCCGTAGAGCCACTCAGGCCCTGCGGTCCTAGGAGGGTGGCGGTAGGTGCTCCTCAGTGGAGGCTCTTCCTTTCCCTGGCAGGAAGATGGGGTCTGCCCTGGAGCAAGGAAAAGAAGGAGGGAGGGAAGGAGAAGCCATTGCTTTGTGTATTGTTCCTTGCCAGGAAGATGAAGTAGCTTCTGGGAGCCAATGAGGGCCCTTTGAGACCTGCAGCTGGCTGGCTGTCCCTCAAGGGGACGTCCTTCCCTTCCCTCCCCTGCCCCTCTCCGCAGGCAGTGGTGGCACCTGTGTGTAGCTGTGCGATGCCAAGGGACAGGATGGCACACCCAGAAGTGCCACCAGACACGCAACATGGTCAGGCAGGGCCACATTCCACACAGAGACACCCCCTCCCAACCCTGACACACAGAGACGACACCTGTGTGATCAGGATTCTCAGAGACAGGTGGGCCACTAGGGCCCATACACGACTAGCTTGTCTGGGTGTCCACATGGGCTGAGAGAGAGAGCAGATATTCTCGAATTTGGGGTGCAGGGCTTTACTTATTTTCCTTACATCAAGCTTGGTAATCAGGTGGCTCAAATCCTCCCTGTTGGCGCTCTTTATATTGTCTGACTGCTTTAGTCTATCTGTTTCTAAGAGAGGGGTCGGTAAACTCTTTCACGCTGGTGGAGGATTGATCAGATTCGCCTTAAAACTGTCAATTTTTGTCATTTGGGGGAGGCTGTCTTGTTTGGTGCTTATAGGTTTAGAATTCATGCAGCTCTTTGGTAGACTTTTCGTTCAATTATGATGCAATAAGCCTCTTAATGTCTAATGAAAAAGAAAAGGAGAGCATCCCACCTGGACCCATAGGATCAGCCCCAGATCCTGCAGATACCAATCTACAAAGATCCACAGAGGCGGGCAAGGGCACGGCTACCCAGAGGTACCTGCACACAGGAACACCTAGGAAGGGGTGACACGAGGGACCCACTAAGGTCCTCCTCGCTGTGAGTGCTGAGTCCTGGAGGCAGTGGGCGAGCAGGGCAGGCTTCAATGTCTCCCTTCCCCTGTTCTTCAAAACTGGATGCTCAGAGTGCAGCCAGGCTTGGTTCTGGAACCTGCTGTTCCCCAAGGGTGGGACACCAGGGTGCCCAGGTTCTGAGTGGGGGCCCTGGGCCTAGGGAGCTACCTTGGTCATTCTGCCCATGGGCAGCAGGGATGGGTCGAGGCGTACTGTCTAGAGAGGTTGGCCCTGCCATGTACACAGCCCCTGCCCCCGCCGTGCTGGAGCCTGGGTCACACTGGCAGCTATAGGGTCATCTTCCACTCGCTCCTCAGTCCCAGCTAGGAACAGCCAGGTCCCTTGGCTGGACCTGTAGATAGTCAGGATCTTTGGCTGGGACAAGGATCCTGGCTTGCTTTTCTTTTCTTTTTTTTTTTTTTTATATTTATTTATTCATGAGAAACCCAGAGAGGGGGGGAGAGAGAGAGAGAGAGAGAGAGAGAGAGGCAGAGATACAGGCAGAGGGAGAAGCAGGCTCCATGCAGGGACCCTGATGCGGGACTCCATCCTGGGACTCCAGGATCACGCCCTGGGCCGAAGGCAGGTGCTAAACTGCTGAGCCACCCAGGGATCCCCAGATCCTGGCTTTCTTAATTCCTCCTGGGGACTCAGCCTCCTCATCCATTATCTCACAGAGGCTTGCATGGGCTGCCCCATAAGACCCACAAAAACTAATGACGGCCTGTGGCCTCCCAGCCAAAAAGCAAGTAAACCAGCCCTGAACCCAGAAAGCTTCCTCTAAACAGGCTGCCTCTAAACAGGGTGGAAGTTCTAGAAAATTAGCATTATCTACTACTTTGGTCACTACCCAGCTAGTATCCCCTCTGAGGTCTAGGCAGTGAGACAGGAAGGTCTGTCCTCGCCAAGCTGCCAGGCCGGGGGTCCGAGGTACCCACAGAAAAGGCAGGAGGCTTACTTCCCTGCAAGAGTTGCAGGCAGTCAGTGACAGTGTGATGACATAGCCGCAGAAAGTTCCAGCCAGGGGCCGGAGGAAGCTTCTTGGAGTTGGTGGGGTTTGAACTGGGCCTTGGGCGTGAGCTTACTTGGGTAGGATGTGAAAATGGAGGACTTGCTTCTTTCTGATGCTTCAGGTTCCATGTGGGGACTATTCTGTGGTTCACACTTGTATTCATAAAACTGATTGTTTTGTTTTGTTTTTGAAGGGGGCTTAAGTAGTGACCTATAAGACCTGGATGTGCAAACCCTGGATGTGCAAACATATACATATATATTTTAGTATTAAGTGGCCACAACTGAGATTAGCCCTATTTAAGCAATTGCTTCAAATTTAACGGATTATGCACAGTAACATGTTTTGAATTTTTACCTGCTTTTTCCTGGACGTCAAGTTTCAACAGACCCCTAACTATCCCTCTCAGTTCTGAATTATCAAGTCTGGCCAGATGTAAGTCACACAAGTGCATTGGTGGTCAAAAGAGAAGCGGTCAGTAGACGCTGAAGCAATCGGGGATACTTCCTAGTGGTGGTGGTGGTGGTGAGGGGTTTTAGGAGAGGAAGTTCGCCAACCCCATGCGGTTCTGAGCTAAAGGCTCTGGGTGGTCAGGAAGGGGTTATAACCCAGGGTTCCCCGGGGAAGGTGGAACCCTCTCCTCTTCCTGTGGACTCAGAGTGCTGGCCATGGCATTGGCCCCCTTGTTCTGCTCACTTTGCATGAAAACCTGTGCCTTTGGGCAAAGCAGGGGCTGGGGTACTCAGACCTGGTTAAGAACTGAGGGAGGAGATGAGCTTGCCCAGGCCACGTCTGTGAGACGGTGGCGATGGGGGAGGATAGGCGGTAGGAGCCACGTAGAACCAGGCCTGGTTTCAGGACTCCCACCCACGAGCAATGAGGCTGAGCCTGGGGAGCAGAGGAGAGGGAGCAAGAAGAGGAGTGTGCGGCAGGTGTGAGGGTGACTGGCATCTGTACAAGTCGGCCCTGTCTCACCGGCCTCTCCTCCACAGCCCGTCCTGGCTCCAGGCAGGCCTCACTCGGGTCTCCACAACCCTATGCAGGGTCCTTCCCCTTCCGCTTGTCCCCCTCCCCACCCATCCTGGGAATAAGGTGAGAATGAATCAGAACAAAGCCACAACTGTCCTGGTCCCTCCCACCTCTGCAGCCCTTCCCAAACACTCCAAGACCCTCCCCACCCCCACTGCCTTTGAAACTCCAGCCATTCTGGAAAGTGGGTGGAGGAAAAAGCTATTTTACAGATGGGGGAAACTGAGGATCAGAAAGGCCATGCCGTGGCATCAGCAAGTCGGAGAGTCAGGACCTGAACACAGGGCTTCTGTCCCTATCACCCAACCTTGGGATGGGAAGAGAACTGGGCATTGCCCAGAGGGCTGGCCGGGCTGGGGGGTCACAGCTCTGGGGTCCGCCAGGAAAGGCCTAGAGCTAGGGCTGCCTCACAGGGGAGGGGATGTGAGTCACTTTCCCTGTGGCCCAGGACTGCAGACAAAAGCGGGAAGAGAATTGTTCTTATAAGATGGCCTCAAGGGTGGGGCTGAGAAACCTCGGGGGTGGGGGAGTGGGACGGAGGAAGGCCCCCCACCTAGGGTTTTATAAAATGCCCTCTGGCTTTGGAGGACCCCTCCTTCCCCCTTTGCCCCCGGGATGAGACTTCAAGCTCAGGCTCCTTGGGACACAGCAGCTCTGCCTGGGCAAGGCGGCCTACGTGGCCGCATCCGGGCATCTCTGCCAGTGGGTTTCTGCCCATGCGGAGCAGCTCCCCTGTGCGGGTGCACCTGGCCCCTGAGACCCCCCAAAGCGGAGGGTGAGGGGGCTCCCTGGCGAGGGGTCTCCCTGGCGCAGCTGCAGGGGGAGGAGGGCTCGGGTGACCTCACGGCAGCTCCCATTCCCTTCTTTTTCCATGAGTCATGTTTCTAAAAGTGGCCCAAGAGCAAGTGGCAGCCAGACGGTAGTGGCGGGGCGATGTGGCCAGGGAGAAGGAGGGGGCTGGTCCAGGAGGGAGAGGGAGGGGGAGACGGGGACGACAGAGAAGAAATGGGAGAGACGCAGAACCAGGGGACGTGGGGTGAGAGGCAGAGGGCCGGAGAGCAGGGGAGAGAGGCCCAAGGAGAGAGGCGAGGGGATTTCAGATGAGCAGGGTATGGGGGAGAATGTTCTGGACTTTTGGGGTGTGAAGCAATGTGTCCAGGTGGACCCTCGCACCATGTGCTCCGCTCCCATGAGCATCCCTGCCCGTGTCCTCCCACGCGTGGGGCTCGGCCCTTGCCTGGGGCACTCTGCTACCCCAAGGCCCTCGGGCCGGCTGGAGCCGGACGCAGATGCCCGGCCTCATCCCAGGCTCCCCTCGCCTCTGGGCAGAGCTGCAGGTGCAGGCAGGTACCGGAGCTGAGCTGGCACCTCCTCAAAGGTGTGGAAAGGGCCAGAGCCTGGTGTTGGCTGCCAGCAGCGTGTGCTTAGGTGGGCCTGGCCCCCTCTGGGCCTGCCGGGGGGCTGTTGTGATGGGCTCTGAGGGCACTGAGGTGCCTGGGCCTGGGGGGCCTGGGACACGGTCCCCACCTCACCTGCTCACGGAACCTTGCTGTCTCCCTTCCCTACAGCTGGCCCCTGGTGTGAACTCCGGTCAGGGCTTGGGCATCGAGATCATTGGCACCCTGCAGCTGGTGCTGTGCGTGCTGGCCACCACGGACAGGAGGCGGCGTGACCTCGGGGGCTCGGGCCCCCTGGCCATCGGCCTCTCTGTGGCCTTGGGACACCTGCTGGCGGTGAGTGTGGGGTCTTCCTGGGTGGGGACGGGGAGAACAGGGCCAGGCACCCTGTCATGGGCAGGGGGTGCAGGGGACAGGGTCCTGCTCTGAGAGGGCAGCACAGAGACCTCCTGACCATCTTTCTGGGTCAGTGTGCCCCCCTCTTTCGGGGTCTGATTGTCACCTCCTTGTCTGCTCCCTGTGTGTCACTGTGTCTCCTCTTCCTGTCTCTGCTTCTCTGGCTCCTGTGGCCTCCTGCCCTTGCCCTTGCAGATCGACTACACAGGCTGCGGTATCAACCCCGCCCGGTCCTTCGGCTCCTCGGTGATCACACATAACTTCAAGGACCACTGGGTAAGGGGGCGCAGGGATGTCCCCTGGACGTGGTGGGAAGGTTTGGTGCTGAATGGCAGTTCCAACTCCACCCTGCGGCGTCTTCTCCCATCACAGAGGCTCTGGGAGACAGACAAGGCCTGGAAATGGGGACAGCAAGGCCTGACATGGGGATGGTGGGGGGTCACACCTCAGGCCGGGAGGTCGCCTGCCCACATCCCAGCAGCGTGGCTGAGAGCGAGGCTGGACCGTGGCTCCGCCGCTTTCCCACTCGGTGTGACATGGACAGGCTGCTGGCCCTCCTGGTGCCTGCATTCCCTGAGTGGCAAAGTGGGGTGTCGTGGTGCCTCCCTCCCTCCCGGGGTGGCCTCTGGGACGAACGGCCTCACCACCTGTAGGTTGAGCTTAGCGCAGAGTCAGCGCTTGATGGATGTAGCGTCCTTAACCGCCAAGGTTTCTATTTCAGGCCACACTCTATCGAACCAGACACTCCTGTGGCCCTTCTGAAGCTGAGGAGGTTGGGGCAGGGGCCACCCTCAAGAAGGGGCTGGTCTAGTCACACCAGGCCCCCTGGGCTGGGGCACACAGAGGCGAGGAGCGGCCCACTACCAGAGCCCTGGCTTGGGCCAGCTCTGGGGTCACTGGCATCAGGACACTGGGGTTCGGCACTGCCTGCCCTAACACCAGGTGTGGGCGGGAGGGAGCCCGTGCTACAAGGTGGGGCGTGGGGGACGCCGGTCGTCAGGGCGGGTGTCCCAGGAGAGGAGGCCTTCCGTGGATGCCCTCTGAGCAGGCCTGCTCTGTTCCTAGATTTTCTGGGTCGGGCCGTTCATCGGGGGAGCCCTGGCGGTGCTCATCTACGACTTCATCCTGGCCCCCCGCAGCAGCGACCTCACGGACCGCGTGAAGGTGTGGACCAGCGGCCAGGTGGAGGAGTATGAGCTGGACGGCGACGACATCAACTCCCGGGTGGAGATGAAGCCCAAGTAGAGAGGCCCTGGCCCGGGCACCCACGCGGGGGTGGGCAGGGGCGGGCGGAGGGCGGGAGGGGTGCAATCACGTCCTAGACACTCTGACAAGCTGGCCAACGTCACTTCCCAACCAGTTCCCTCCGGAACTGCGTGGTCAAGCCTGGTTTGGGGCTGTTTCTATCACTTTCTTTCTCTTTCTCTGTTTCCTGGCCTCTGGGCTTCCTGGGAACCGACATTTACCAATCACTCACTCCCTTGAAGTCACAGAGGAAGTGAAAGAGAGGGACCCACCCTGCTAAGCTGTCCCCTCAGAGTGTGACGGAAGGTGTGCCAGAAAGTCCTTCTCATCCCAGAGTTGCTCAACAGCTCACCTGCTCCAGGTGTCTCGGGCCCCACTGTTACTGCTTTCTGCCTCTGGCCGCGGCCCTCCTTCTTCTCGAACACGCACTCTGCCCCCAAGGGTGCTTAGAGGGGAAGAGCCCCCGGGAGGTGCAGTGGTAGGGGGCAAGGGGCAGATGGGCTTCATTCTTGCAGGCTGGCCTCCAGCCCCAGCTCCACGCCCAGACTTGCTCCCTGACCTTGGGATCATCTGTTATCTCGGGGGCCCCAGTGACCCCATCTGTAGAGTGGCAGGGACAGGAGAGCTCTACGGGCCCGAGGCCTCTCTATTCTGTAAGCGTAGATACTCCATGCGTTCTAGAAGATGTAGTACGGACCAGCACCTCTTCTTCCACTTGCCCTGGTTCTTTCCCAAGTGCAGAGCCTTGGTTTACATCTGTGTGAACACACGGCCATATGCATACATGTTTCAAAGCAGAGATCAACAGACGGTCCAGGCCATGAGAGGCCCCTGTTGCCAGGAAAGCAAGGCTGACCCCTATGCCGCAGGGACAGGGTTGGCTCTCGCAGAATAATCCACAGGGAGCCCGAAGGAGGAGCACCCATGTTCCTTCACGGGGTTTTAGTTGGCCTTTCCCACCTATCATTGCATCATCTTGATCATCATTTCATTCTCTACTTCCTCCTGCCAGTGTAGACCTCGGTCATGCTCACGCAAGTGTGTGTTGGTTATCTGAAGCCCCAAGCCCAAGGACAGATGACCACGATGCAGATCAGCCCACAGAGGCAAATGTCCCTTGCTGGACCCTTAGCGGGGGGACGTGGTTTCTAAGCCCCCAGCTGATGCTGAGAGGCGAGGAGGAGCAGTTTCCCCCCTTATTGCTGAACTCCTGGCTGGAGGCATGTGGGGCAGGGGGGTGACCTGCCCAGGCTCCCCGTGTGACCCCAGGCCACAGCCTTCCCTTCTCGTTTGCCTGGATGGGACATTCAGCCTTGGCCTGATGAAGTAGCTACCAATACAGCCCACGGACCCCTCAGAGGACAGAGTCTGCTTTGGGGGCAGCTGTCTAGACGGTCTATTCAATCCCATCAGGGCCAGAGCAGGTCCCCCAGCATGCCCGTCGCCATGATGGTGACAAAACCCAAGTAACTCCATCTGCAGATTATCTGGAAGCAGCAGGACAACCAGGTAACACTTAATGGTCACCGACCCGTCATGACATCGACACACTCTCTTCTCCATTCCCTAGCAGGGACTTCTAGCTCATTTAACAGATAAGGAAACTGAGGTCCAATGTCCCACAGTGAGGTAACGACTTGGCCAGGCCTAGCAACCAAGGCCATGTCTCTGGCTACTCCCTGGACCACGAGACTGACCCCTCTTATTCCCAGCTGCTCGGTTTCTGCCTGCGTGGTGGTCAGGAGCCAGGAGGGGCGAGGCTTGTGCTGGAGGGGAGAGGGGGGCAGACCCGCTTCCTGCCTGGTTCTGGCTGCTGCGTGCCAGACCTTGCATCTGTCTCTCTGCATATATGTCTCTTTGGAATCGGAATTTCATTATATGTTAAGAAAATAAAGGAAAATGACTTATAATGTCATCTAGGCCTCCTGTAATTTTTCCTCTTTGGGTACCGCGTTCCTACAAAGGATCTCTGGGTTGGAGGGGAGATTGGTGCCATTCTAGGGACCCCCCCTTTGCCCCAAGGATTCCTGGTCTCAGTGGGTGGACACAGCCTCACCTCAGACCTCCACTTGAGCAACACGGAGTCCTGACCCTAACAGGGACCCTGTGAAAGAGTGTGAAAGACATGAGGGAAAGCAGGATGCAAATGTGACAGCCGCATCAACCCCTCTGCCCTCCTCAGAGCATGGCCCAGGGAGCACCAGGGGCTGCTTGGGGGTCTGTCCCTGTGTCTCTCCACTCCCAGTTCCGACCCCACCCACATCTGTTTTGGGTAATGGGACCCAAAGTTTGGGCAGGAGTTCACCCACCAGAACTGAGTGGGGTTATGTTGGGCACAGGTGACGCTTAACTGGCTTGCGAAGGGTGACCTGTGGTAGCTAAGCAAGGAAGAGCAACTTAGCCCCTTGAGACCTTGTGCCACCTCCCTTCCCCCCGCCCACCTCCCACTCCTGGAAGCAGGTACCACACCTCGAAAGGGTGTGTACTCTCCTGTGGAGAAGGAGTCTGTGGCTGCCCAGGGCAGAAGGCAAGAGAGGTCACAGCGGGCTGGCCTCTGCTTCGAGGGTGCAAAGTGCAAAGACCACTCTGTCTGCACCTGCTTTTCCATTTGTCCTCATGGTGTCTGGAGGCTGGTGGGGGCTGAACAAGGCTCTGTCCAGCCCTCTTGATCTCATATAACCCCTTCCCACTCGTGGCCTCCCTCAGTGTTGGCCTAGCTGGTGTGGTTGTCCACATTTGACAGAAAGGGAGATGGATACCCGAACTCACGGGACAAGTCTGTCAGGCTGAGACTTGCACGTAGGGTCCTGATACCCACTTCTCAGCCTACTGCATGCACACTTATGGCTGGTTTCTCAAAGCAGGGACAACCACATTGGGAAACTGAGTGCCCCATAACAGGGAACAGGCTCTACTCCCATTAGCGGGCCTGTCCCTTCCACAGAGGCCTAGAATCTGGGAGGCTCTGAGAACCACCAACCATCTAGAAATCTCATCAGGCCACAGGTGCAGCTATCAACACAGGTGTGGGCTGATCAGGGAAGGGGTGTCTGGGAGGGTCCTGGCGTCCCATCACTGCTCCTGGGAGACACATGGTTCCTGCCTCCCTCTGGTGGAGGCTGGCTGTTGGGAATGCAGAGGCACCCGGCAGGGCCAGGGGCTAGGTCACCCCAGCGAAGGCTGCGTCAGTGCTGTTGGGATAGGCTCTCCTCCTCCAGGATCCACCGGGTCCCCGTGAGAGGCAGCTCTGCTGTGTCCGCCCGTGCAAAGTGCCCCTCCACCTCCCAGGCTGAGGGCAGGCTGGCATGAGTGCAAAGTGATGTAGCTACACCCTGGGAACAGGATACGGGCTAGTCCACTGCAGCCCAGACCCGCCCGGGACAGTGAGCCAAGGCTCTCTTGCGCGGCCTTTCTTTGCTTATCTCCTGCTCTTGACCTCGTCCTCCCCGGTGTGAAGCCATCTCAGTCCCCACTATGGGCCCTGGCCAGCCCCACCTCAATCCTTGCCCTTCCTTCGCCACCCCTGGCCATCCAGGACAGAGCCTTTCTCGTGGATTATTTAGTTATAACTTCCAGAACCCTAGTGACAAGAGGCAGGACGGAAAGAAGAGATCAGGGAACCGGTGTTTCTTGAGCACTTACTTTGTATGAGACACTTCCCCGGGTCATCACATACAGACCTTCTGATCTTTGCAACATCCTTGGAAGGTAGAGGTAGATGACTGCCCCCATTTACAGAGGACACCGAGGCCCCTGAAGCTGAAATGATTTGCCCAAGGCCACACAGCAGGCTGGTGGCAGAAGTGGGATTTGAACCCGCTCCGCCTGGCTTCAGGGACTGGGCTCCTTCTACTATGCGGTGCGGGCCTGTTTTGTCATGACCTCCACGAAGCTCGGCTCTGGGCCAGCCTGGCAGTTGGTCTTCCTCGGCCCAGAGGGTGTCCGGAGGGAGAGGGAGCAGGAAGGGGAATGGATGGTGGGCTGGGGGGGCAGGCCTCCTGCACCAGGTGTGCATCTCATGCCGGGGCCAGCTGGACTCAGTGTCTGCTTGAGACGCACGGGCCCCGCCTGACCCCAGGCAGCTCCCCGGGGTGGCCCCACACTAGCCACCTGGGGCCCTCGAGGCCTGACTGCTCCTCCGTCTGGAGGAGGATCCATCCGGAGGAGGATGTCTGATAAACCTGCGTACCCCGAGGTTGCCCCCTCCCACCGGAGTAGGGTGAGAAGGGGACGGGCCATGCAGCACCCGAGGGAAGATGATGGAGGATGCAGGAGCCTCAGATGCCCTTTGAGGCCTGGGGGCATCGACTCCGGGGTGAGGCTGCCCCAGACTTCCTCCCATCTCCCTGTCGGCAGGGTTCAGTGCTTCTGGCACCCCAGCTCCCCAGGGTCAGCCCCACTCTGCTCCTGTTTTGTCCAGCCTAGCACAGAGAAGAAGTTAGGGGGGTGGGATGGTGGGGGAGCAAACTAGAACTGGAGCAAGGCTAGTGGAGCAACCAGAGCCCTTGTCTATTTTCTTCATCAAACTTTAACGGAGACAGTCAATTTCCTGGAAGATTCCATGACTCAGCCTTTGTCCCCTGGCTGCCAAGCATTCAGGTGACTCCACACGTGAAGTGCTTTGGTGGGGAGCGCCCATCACACACCGTTGCAGCTGGGTCCTTGCTGGGACTCCCCCCTCCTGTCCCCTGTGGTCCAACAGAGACCTGCTCTCGGAGGTGGCTCCGTGGGTCCGGAAGGCGGTGCCCTCTACAGTCAGCTCAGGAGGAAGCAGGATGTAATCTAGCAGCCATTGGATCCTAGAACATTCTCCCTTCATGAAACTCATAGGAGCAAAACGTTGTGTTTCCACAATTGTCCCACGGGTTCTGAGACCGAGGATCCCTGGCCCAGATTGCATGCTTTTCCAAAGCCCTTCTGAGGGAACGTCTTCCAGAGGCCCGTGAGGATGCCCAGATCAACCTGAGGTTGCCTGTATGCCACACATACGTATGACCTCATGCACTGGGTCACTCCGTTCTGGGTTTCTGAATATCCAGGAATCTGGGATCCTTGGACGCCCATAGTTTCCTTTTCATAGTTCCCCTTTTCCTCCAGGATCGAAGGGATTCTTCTTTCCAGACCCTGGAGGGGTGTTGAGTAGTCTATGGGAGAATTGGGGTCACCAGCAACTGCTCAGACATAAGTGCCATGAAGCCTCCATGGGGCTACTGGTCTGTCACTGGCCACAATCCCAGCATCATTATCCATCTCAAGAGCTCACGTGGGCTCAAAGAGGGCCCAGATGAAAGGGTGTGGCGGTCTTGAGGCAGCCATTTGACACTTGGCCCCAAAGACCATGGTGTCTCTCAGGGAATTGGCAGCTGCAAGGAGGGTTCTCTCCCTTTGGGGGTTCCCGGGCTGATCCTCAGCATCCTTGGAACCAAAGCCAGGAGCTGATCTGGAAAAGCACTGGAGGAACTGGTGCCAGGGGCCCCTGTCCTTGAGGTGGCTCGGCCATGTGCTGACCCATTGGGATTTTTCCATCACTCCTGGAGGTCACACCTTCACTGGTCAGGAGCCTCTCAAGGAGGGGGATAGTGATTAATGTTTTATGGACCAGCTGCTGGGCAGGACGCCTTGTTTTCTTTAGGTTTAGAATACAATGAAGACGATGAATGGAATTTGCTGTGAGCTGGGGGCCAGGGTGGGGTGATTCTTAGGGGCCCGAGGACCCGCAGGCGGTGATGACCACTGTCCTTCCCTCAGTGCTGAAGAGGGGGCAATTCGGAAGGTAGGAAAGGCTGCAGACGATGCAGACGATGCAGACGATGCCGGCAAGGCTTTTGCTTTCGGGGCCTGCATGCCCGGCCCTCAAGTGACAGTTGGGTCCCATCGTTCCCACCTTCGCCTTGGGCCCCGGTGTGCCGGAGAGCCCCTGGGGAAGTGTCCCCAGAAATGTTAATGAGCTCCTTCTGCTCAGGTGACTCTCCTTCATTCCACTGAAATCGCATTCTCTGCATATAGGATTCTGCTCATTTTTCTGTTCTTTCCAGCATATTGAGGGGGGACGAGGTGAGGACAGAGCTGACCGTCAGCCACGTGGGTCAGTAGCATCTCAGCACTTCTGAGCGACTCAAGTGCCCCTCCCCACAGCTGGCCTCCCTGGCTCCCCTGGGCCTAGCCCCCCTGGTACCTCTCCGATCTCCAGCACTTAAAGGTCAACGCTGTCATCCGCACGGGGCCTCACAGATCCTATTCAGGCCTGAAGTCTTGGGGTACTGCTGGTGGACTGCCACACGTGGCTGCTTTATATTTTGCATATCACCACTCGTTGGGAGAGAAAATATGCAATTCATACATATATATATATATATGATATATCTCCAAGGTCTAAGAAAGTATGTGTGTGTGTGTGTGTGAGAGAGAGAGAGAGAGAGAGGGAGAGAGAGAGAGAGAGAGAGTCTTCACTCCTGCAATACTACTATATTTGGAGTCCTCCTGTGATCTGTCCTGAGAACCTCTGCGGCAATCCTCCGTCCCGGGAGAGCCATGGCACAGCTTTGTCTAAGTACCCAGCACTGTGCCAGCTCTTGCAGCCTGGCCCACGACCCATCCCTGCAGCATAGGGGATGGAGGGAGGAACACCCTCTGCCCACAGTCATGTTGTTACTTAGCGGTGTCACCACCTGGTGCTATGCTTGGTTTGCCGAAAGCCAGCCTGCCCCCACGTAGAATATTGGCTCAAAAAGGCTGGCCTGGCTTCTGTTCATCAAGGGGGAACCTGCAAATATTTTTCTACAAGCCACTGAGTAAGCGAATGACCCTATAATTTGAAAGGAGAAAAGTATTGATTTGGGGAGAAAAATGAAAGGGATGGAGGGAAGAAGAGAGGGGAGAGAGAGAGATTCTCAGAGAAATCGATATATGAGTCCAATTCCCCCTTTCCCCACCCTGAAAGCAAACCCAAGAATTGAGAAAGAGGCAAAAGTTCTCAGGGCTGGGAGCAATCTTGCTCCTTCTAAAAGTGGCCAATGTGTTGCTGGCAACTCATTTAACACAAGCTTTATTTTTAAACTTAGTTTATGTTTTTCATATAATGCAATGTAAATAGGAATAACTTGTCTTTAAGGAACTCAGCCACAAAACCCAAACACATTGAACCTATAATACCAAGAAACTTAATTTTATTTTTATTCTTTTTAAGATTTTATTTATTTATTCATGAGACACACACACAGAGAGAGAGAGAGAGAGAGAGAAAGAGAGGCGCAGAGACACAGGCAGAGGGAGAAGCAGGCTCCATGCAGGGAGCCCGATGTGGGACTCGACCCCGGGACCCCAGGATCACACCCTGGGCCGAAGGCAGGCGCTAAACCGCTGAGCCACCCGGGGATCCCCCAGAAACTTAATTTTAATAACCTAAATTTGAAGGTGCCAACCGAGGTGTTAACATATTTTGACTATCACTTTGGTGTGCGTGGGGTGGGGGATGCTGATGCAAAGCCCGTGAAGGAGGAGTCAGTGAGGTCTGAGTTGCCTGAAGAACTCGCACGGGCCTTCTGGACTGTGCAGGCTACAACGCGTGAGATGACGTGCCCAACGCACGACTTTTTGTTACTTGTTTGATCTCCAAGGAAACTTCCCTGGAATGGATGAGTTCTTGAGTGATATGAGGGCACTTTACACAGGCCTGCGGGGAGGACAGGCACCTGCTGCATTCCCAGCAGTGGCTGTCGAACTGCCTGCTGGGAAAAACAAGTCCCTGGGAGTGGGGTGGAGGCCAGGCACCCCTCTTCTCCCTCCCCCAATCAGGTCTGCTTGCTTGCTTGCTGGGATAGATTACACAGGAGGGACTGTAGTGTGTGTGTGTTTTGGGGTTTTTTTTTTTTGTCAGTGAGAATTTTTTTGCAGTGAGTAATGCATAATAATTTATACATTTGATAAAAATACTGGCCCCTCTATTTTCACGTATCATTCTTTCTCAGCTGACATTCCTGGGGAAGCCAGGCACTGGGAGGTGAGGTGAGGGTGGAGCTGGGTTCATGTCTCGCTGGCTCAGGTCACTGACCCAGGCGGGCATTGGAGGTGGCCTCTCCTGTAGTCACAGGGCACACGGCTCCTTAAGTCTCAGCTGGCCACCTGGCGTGTGCCAGCTGCCAAGCGGACACCTGCTACCCTGGAAGAAGCATTGTGGGCATTCAGCTTCATTTCTAGGTCCCAGCAAAGACATGGACACGCAGGCATTTCCTGGTCCCCTGGACACCCGGATCATTTGTTTCCTGCCTTACTTTACTCCTCTCTCCCGTTGGCTTCTCTGCAGACCTGAAGAGGTGTCTCTGCTCCACACCCCACAAGAAGATTCCTGGGCTCTAGGGAGAGAATGGCTCTGTTCAACTGTTCGTGAAGTTCTAGGAGTCACTGATGCGCCTGGATCGTGACTGATGAGCCAGTGGCACCTTCCATCCGAGACGAACTCCAAGAATTTCCGCTGCTGGCAGTGACCTCCCGGGCTGGGAGGAGCAGCTGCATCTGCCTCCAGGAATGTGGGGCCCGGAGACACCAAGCCTAGGAATGCCTCCATGGAGTCCGAAGCTTTAGTTCTAGAAAATTCTGAGGGCTCCCAACTCCCTGCCCATTTCCCTCCTTCTTCCTAAGTAGGAAGTCACCTCAGGCTGCCCTTGAGATGTTCTGGAAATGGAAAATGACAAATCCTAGAGAGTTAAATTTGAAACAGACTTTAGCAGCCATGGAGATTTCACCAGCCGGTGTCCACCTGCCTGGCCAAGGCCTGGAGTGAAGGGCTTACGTGGGTCACCTGAGCTTAGGTGAGTCCCCTGCTCCCTGTGGTCCTCACAGAGTGAGAACCCCAGCTCCTGGAGCTGTTGACTGGTTTTCACAGGTGATGAGGTTAAGTTTGGAAACCATCTCACCCTCTGATGGGTGGGGAGGACCTTCCTGCCCAGGGTGAGTCTTCCTCTGGCCCATCACTGATTAATCCTCACCTGCCTTGTCCTGCTGCCCTGGGGAGCTTGTATGGGAGCCAGCAGCAGGTGCCTGGGTACAGCCAGAGAAGACCTCCAGGAAAGGAGCTTCCGTAAATCATTGACTGGCCTTCCATTGTGCTGGAACCAGCTGGTGCTGGTTGCCATGCCAAGCTCCTGGAGCTGTGGGCAAAGGTGGCACAAGCTAGGGGTGAGGCCAAGCTGAGCCAGCTCTCCATCCAGAGCCTCCAGAAACAGGTCAATCTAGGGCTGTCAGGATGGGCTCAGCACACTGGGGGGTGGCTTCCAGTCAGAGCAGGGCAGCAGGACCTCAGATGATTCCCTTCCTCTCTTTGTGCCTCAGTGTCCCCATCCATACCATGGGGATTGCATTTGAGAGTCCTGAAAAGCCCTCCCCGGTCTAGGCTTTTGCTCAAAATCCTTTAAAACCTTGCACCTGGAAGCCTCTTCCCATGTGTTGGCTTTGAGGTCTTATTCATACCCCAGCTCATATCTCTGCAGCTGTGCCCTGATGCCGCCTGGGCTCTGTGCTTGCTTAGCTCTCCTGTGGGGACACACAGGGACAGAGGCCTTGGGCCTGTCCTCAGAAGCTCCAGGATGCTTGGGGGAGACCCCACATCCCCTGCGGCTGGCCAGGATCTGGTCTGTCTGCCTCTGGAAGGTGCTAAAGGTGGGCAACGGCCTGCACCTGCTGCTTGTCCTCCTCATTTGCCGGTGTCCCTGCCGTGCTGTGGGACCCTGGGCTCCCCTCCCCCACTGCAGTGTCATAGCTCAGCGCTGGGAGGAAGGCCCACGGTGGATGGCTCCCTTCGGGGGCCCACTGAGGCCACCATTCCTCCCCCTCCATGCCCTGCTTCCACTAGTCAAGATGCAGTCCCGACTGCCTGGCCAAGGAAGGAGGAGGTCCACACACCCTGGGGCTTATCCAAGTGGAAGAACCATGTAGTCGTTTCAACCTGACTCTTGGGGGAAGCCAGAGAAGCCCCTTCCCAGGGCTGAGCACCCCCAGGGGGACTGTTTTCAAAGCCCCGTGACATCATCAGCCCCATCTTCTCTGGTGGGCCCTCCCTGGCAGGTTTTGGAGACTGATGGAGTGAGGAGGGGGCAGGGAGGGGGCATTGGGCTCCTTAGCAGGTCCGTCTGGGAGCCCTGGGACAGACGTTACCACCCATGGAGACCGTGGGTCCCCAGGTGCGATGATGCCAGGAAGCCAGAGAATGGCTGGGGGTGACAGGGAATCAACCCAATCCCCCACACCTATACCCTCATCACCATTAAAGAGCTGGGAACTCTGAGGCCAGAGAGAAGGAGACTTCACGAAGTCCCCTGAGGGTGTCTTAGCTGCGGTCAGAGCTCTTCCTGCTGCTCCGAGCCTGCTCGGGCCCTCATCTCCGGCTGCCTTATACTGAGGCCATTTCATATTTGGGTCTTTCCCTGGCCCTGCGAGGCGGTCCTAACCATCTCAGCCCTCAGAGCTGCCCCGAGCATAGTAGCTGCCCGAGGAGGGCCGCCAGGCTCACCTGCTACCTGCCCTGATCCCAGCCCCGCCCGCTGGCCCACCTGTGTACCTCCACTGGTTACAGGGGGAGGACAACATTCCCTGAGCAAAGGACAAGAGAGGACTGGGATGTCCAAGGGACGAGGCCTTGCAGGCTGGACCCCAAGGGGCAGCCAGGGGCACTGTTTCCCCAGGCGGCAGGCAGAGGATTGGAGAGAACGTGCTGGAGGGGCTGCAGAGGAGGCTGGCCTGGGGCGCTGAGCGGACTCCTTAGGCTGGGACTCTCGGGGTCTGAGAATTTCGGGCTGGATCTAGGCTTTGGAGATTGAGATCCTGGGCTGGGGTGAGACGGGAGGTGGGAGCCCCCAGAGTGATCGGTGAAGAGGCCAAGGGAAGACCATTTGTACTGTCCTGCCGTGTGCTTGGCACTGGACAGGAACTTCGCCTCTGTGGCTTTGCTTGGTCCTCAAAAATGAGCTGAGAGGTTGGGATTCACTTGTTCATTTGCCTGAGAAATAGGTACTGAGTTCCTACTATGTGCAAAGCACTATTCTGGGTCCCGACTGTTGAACAAAACAGACAATGGTTACATTTTATGGATGAAGAAACTATAAGTCTGAGAGGTGAGGCAGCCAATTCTAAGTTGCCCAGCTAGGGACGCCTGGGTGGCCCAGTGGTTGGGCGTCTGCCTTCGGCTCAGGGCATGATCCTGGGGTCCTGGGATTGAGTCCTACATCTTGCTCCCCATGGGGAGCCTGCTTCTCCCTCTTGCCTGTCTCTCTCTCTCTCATGTGTCTTTCATGAATAAATAAATAAAAATCTTAAAAAAAAACAACAACAAAAACCAAGTTGCACAGCTAGGAAGGGCAGAGCCAGGATTCTGAGCCTGCTCTAGCCCCAAGTTCTCTCCCTTTCTCTGTACTACCTGGGTGGAAAGGTGGTGGTGTGGTGAAGTAGAGGGAAGTTCAAACTGCCTTGCTGTGGGAGAGTGGGCCAGTGACCTCCCATTCTGGGCCTAAACTTCCTCAGTTGGCTTTGAGGGGTTTGGCCAAGCAGTCTGGAACTGCTCCTGGGGCGTAACAGTGGAAATTAATCTTTAAAATGGGGACAGCTACCAATTTTTGAACGAGTTCTATGCATCAAGCCCTGAGACGGCTCTGAAACTTCCTGAGCAGAGGGAGGGGCCCAGCTGAGCATCCCTGAACTCTACTTGCCCTGGGCTCCTCCCAGTTGTCCAGGACCTCTGGTCCTTGGGTTATCAGGGGAAGCAGCTGAAGCCTTTGGACAAACAGGGGCAGGCAAGGACACGGGGACATATGGTTTATAAATAAGGGGTCTGGGTGGGGTCAAGCTGGTTTGGGTGGGGAGGGTGAGGATCGAGCTGCAGAGAGGCCAGAGGGAGGCCTTGGGGGACCCAATCTTTGCCTTCCCCATCCTCTCTTACCGCAAGGGCAGGCTCCCCTCAGATCATAACTGAGCATCAGCACCTCCTGTACTAGCCCACGGCCCAGCAACTCCGAAGGAGGCCAGAGGAGCCGGGGACCAGAGCTGCTTCCTCCCTGTGTCTTCCAGGCTCTGCCCTGCTGCGAACCCATCACATTCACTTGCACACCAGGTCACCTGGGTGTGCAAATGAAAGCACAGGATCATCAGTGCTAGGTGCCCAGAGAAGAGGGGTGGATGACTGAAGAGGTGGAGGCGAGGGGCGAGAAGAGGGGAGGGGAGGGGAGGGGGAGAGGGATTTTACCCCTGGAGGGAAGGGGAGGGCAGGTGGGGACATCTCCCTTTCCCACCTCTCCCAGGACACTTTAAACTTCTAGTTACACCAAAGTAACCTAGTTACACGATAATATACGCAGCTTGGTGGAGGGGTTCAGACCATGGGCTTTGCAATCAGACAGTCCGGGTTAGAATCCGGAGCCTCATATCTCCAACAGGTCACTGGGTCCTGTTTCCTCATCTGGAGACAGGGGACCCACCCCACGGAGCTGTCATGAGCTTTAAACGAGCTCCCGTACGTGGTATGCTTGTTAAAGCGTCTGCACTCAGTGGGCTCTAAGGAAACAGGTATTATCAGAGAGGTAAATGATCAAGTTTAATAATGCAATAGACCCGGACCAGCCTGTCTTTCACACCAAGAACTAGAATTTTTCCAGTAATTCGCATCTAGCGGTGAGCACCTGCCCTATTCCCAGAAGAGCCCTGAGAGGCATGTGCCATCCTGCATTTTCTATCTATTATTTCTTTGCCAAAAAAAAAAAAAAGTTTTATTTTTTAAAATCATGCATGCCTAGATGCCTAATTAACCTACTGTTTAAAGCTCCTCTTTTTGAGCTTTATAATGATGGTAGCATATCGTAGGTAATTTTCTGGGATGTTCCCTCCATCTTTGCCTCTGAGACTCGTCCACGTTGTTGCGTGTGGCAGGAGTTCGATTGTAGGGCACTTGCCACCATCGGTTTCTGCCCGGCCACCGTCGCTGCCTCCTGACACGGGCCACTCTGTAGCCAGGCAGATCCCAAGCACCGCGGTGGGCCCGGCCTCTGGCCTCTGACCCCCGTCCCCTCAGCCCTGCACTCCCCCTCCTCACCCCTCAGCCCTGCCATCCCAGCTTTGTCCCCTCCCGGTCCAGGGTCCCATGTCATAGGCACAGTCCCTTCTCCTGTTGCTCTGGGAAGAGTGAGTGGCTGACCATGGGGCACCCCACTTTGCGTCTGACTGGCTGTGTGACCCTGGGTAGGTCCCCTGCCCTCTTCGGGCCTTGGTCTCCCCACCTGTGAGGAGAGTGGGTGGGGAGGATTGGGTGACCCTTCCTCTGCCTGGAGGCGGGGCTTTGCCTCATCCGGAAAGTCCAGGGAGTGGGTGCAAGGTGAGGCAGCGTGTGTGGGGTACAGCCTTGCTCTGCTCCGTCCTGGACCCCTTTCCCCAAGATGCTCTCACAGAGATCGGGGGCTCTGCTCCCAGCACCTTCAAGTGTTCCATGACCTCCTCAACACCAAAATAAGCCACCAAAAATTTGAATCAGAATCTTATGGTGGGGACGCCTGGGTGGCTCAGCGGTTGAGCACCTGCCTCTGGCTCAAGGCATGATCCTGGGGTCCTGGGATCGAGTCCCGCATGGGACTCCCCGCAGGGAGCCTGCTTCTCCCTCTGACTGTATCTCTGCCTGTCTCTCTGCATCTCTCATGAATAAATAAATAAATCTTTTTAAAAAAGAATTTAATGATGCATTTTAGTATGTAACTTGGGGGCATGGACAGAACCTGGGCCTGGACACCAGGAGACCTAGATCCCAGCCCCAGCTCAGAGATCAATTTCCTGTGCCACCTTGGGCACCTTGGGCACCAGTTTCCCCTTCTGCAAACTAAGGACAACTATCCATGCCGAGTGCGTGCCAGGGGCAGCTGGGTCTGTAGCCCCACAGCTCCTCTCGTCAGGCCTGGCTAGGGGAAGCCTGCCTGAGGAGAAGGAGGGCAAAGTCTGTGGTGAAGTTTAAAGTTTACAAAGAAATGAGTTATCCATGCACAAATCAAAGCACCTTCTTTGGTTGGAGGAAAACAAAGTGTCACATTGTTCTCATGCTGCCTGGCTGAAGGCCAGAGCTCCTCCTGCACCCCTGCCGGTCCACACCTCGCCCTGCCCCACTCCACCCTGCCCCCCATCTAGAAGGTGCTCCTGCGGGGCCGTGCTTTCTATTTGGCAGAAAAGCCACTTGGGGATCGTGAGATCGACCTAAAAGCCTTAGAACAGAAACGGATTTGCCATTCAGAGCCCAAAGAATCTAAGCATCATTATTAGTGGTACTACAAGAATCCTCAGCCCTGGTTTTCTTATTGACCCGACCAGAGACTGAGCCCTGACCCAGCCCCAAACCCAGCTCTGACCTTGAGCCCTCCATCTGAGCCTCACCCCTGGTCTAGCCTAGACTCCAAATAAATGGCAGGCTGAGCTCCGACATGGGCCCCGTGCAGAACCGGGGCACAGGCCCTGGTGGGAGCAGCTGATGGCTCCAGGGGCCAGAGCCCCTGCAGAGCTCCAGTTAGGTGAAGCCCCCTCTCAGGGGGCCGAGGATGGGCTTCTGTCTATAGGGATCCATTCTGAGGCCCCAGGGCCCCAGCTTCTGTGCTTTTGATTGCCCCTGTCCCTGAGGTAACCGGGAAAGGGGGTGAAAACTCGGGCAGAAATAGGGCTCACTCTGGCCTAGCTCTGATACCCTCTGCTTATAGCATGCCCCTCGCCCCCGGAAAGGAGCTCAGTGCCAAATATCCAAATACAGCTGGTCCCTGGGGCCCATCCATCAGCTACAAGGCCCCCCATCTCAGCTGTGGGCATGTCCCCGGCCACCCTGAGACGCGGAAGGGGCAGTGATTGCTCAGCATCACCACCAGAGGGCACCAGACAGGGGCGACAGAAAAGCCTCTGCACCTCTGAATCTGGACCTGGTGCTGGGGGCCAGGGGGGCTGTCCTAGAAGAACAGGTCCGCCCCCACCCTCCCCTCAAGGAGCCCAGCTGCTTTGTGGGGCCGGCAGACCCACTAGGTGACAGAAAAAACCCCTAAACACTAGCTGCTGTGACCTTCTAAGTTTAGTTTTCATAGTATAAGTCAGGCCCGAAAAAATGTCCTTAAACACTAGAATATTGGAGTTAATGCAAATATTCCCTTTGACCACGCCCCCCATTCCACCCCTATGAATCTATGAACGTTTGGGTTCAAGACTTTGTGTGAACATATGTTTTTATTTCTCTTGGACAAACACTTAGAAGTAAAATTATTGGGTCGTATACGTGTATGTTTAACTTTATATGCAACTGCCAAATTCTTTTCTAGAGAGGCTGTACCATTTCACATCCCTGCCAGCAATGTCTGAGAGCCCCAGCTGCTCCATATCCTTCTCCAAACCCATATTGTCAGTTTACTTACTTGTTAGTCTAGTGGGTGTGTAGTGGAGCCCATGGTGACACATACACCTTGGTAATGGCTAATGTTATCCAGCATCTTTAAATGTCCCTGCTTGTCACTCACAGGACCATTCAAATCCTAACCATTCTTTGAAAATCACGTTGTTTTCTGTGAAGTGGTCGGAATTCTTTGAAACCCCCCCTAGGTACGAGTTCTTTATAAGATAGATATCCTAGAAATATTTTCTCTCACTTAGTGGCTTGCCATTTTCTTTTCTTAATTTTCTTAATTTTCATTTTCTTAATTTTATTGGGTCCCTTTTTAACTTTATACTTAAAAAATACTTTTAGGCACACAGGACAATTGCAAAGGTAGTAGAGAGAGTTCCTCTAATTTTAGCATCTTATGTAACTGTGGTACAATTATTGAAAATAAGAAATGAACATTAATACAAAGCCATCACTAATCTGCAGACTTTATTCAGATTCCATTAATGTCCTTTTTCTGTTCCAGGATCCAATACAAGATGACACCGGGTCCTCTCATTGGATGGAGCTAGAAAATGTATAAACATATACTCACCCGTGCATGTTTATATGTACATGTATGTATGCATCCACCTATCTACGTACCTACCTTTGTTCCTATCTCTATATATCTGTCTCTTCAAGGAAAATATGATTTTATTCTAATACCTGTGACTCCGATTCAGCACCATGTATTTATTCTGGCATTTTTTTCTTTATTTATTTGTAACCTCTCTGGCTTTTATTGACTACAGTATCTTTATTTACATCCTATTACCTATAATATATTTATTTATTTGTTCCACCCTACTATACGTGCAACATATTTTCAGGATTATTAACTCATACCTTTGTGAAAAACAAATGTACCGAAAACGGTACAGAATTTGTGTACAGTTCTTTTTATCTTTAGTCCCACAGTATCCAGGCAAAACATTTAGGTCAATCTCTTTTTTTCCCACTCCCTAGAATGTGGTTATGTATATATGTGTAATATAGTCCGATTCATTTGTTATAGTCTGCACGACATCCTGAACACCCAGGACATCTCGTTGATGTTTTTCAAGCAAGCCCCCCAAAATCAAGCCCCAACAAGGGGCTTGAACTCATGACCCTGAGATCAAAACCTGAGATGAGATCAAGAGTTGGATGCTTAACCGACTAAATTACCCAGGCACGTCCATCCTGGTTGATTAAGAAACTATTTTCATATAGTAAAATTCACTTCTTGAGATGTTCAGTTCAATGGGATCTGACATGCGTAGAATCATATATCTCACATTATAATTCCTTATAGTTCCTTGATCCCCCCAAATTCCCTCATGCTGCCCCTCTGTATCAGATCCTTCTCTCACCCCCAACCCTTGGGAATTACAGATTGCTTTCTGGCCCTATAGTTTCTCTTTCCTAGTATGTCATGTAAATGGAATAATGGAGTGTGTAACCTTTTGGATTTGGCTTCTTTCTTTCACCCATTAATGTCAATTTAAGATTCATCCATAATGTTGCATGAATCAATAGCCTGTCCCATTTTATTGATAAGTAATGTCCTACTGTGTGAATATACCATAGTTTGTTTACCACTATCTGTTGCAGGATATCTGGGTCATTTCCATTTTTGGATGATTATGAGTAAAGTGCTATCCAATTTGTGTACAGGTGGACATAAGTGTTCAGTTCACTTGGATAAATACCTAGGGTAGGGTTGATGGTTAAGCGCATACTTAACTTTAAAAGAAACTGCTAAGCTGTTTTTCAAAGTGGTTGTACTATTTTTTTTTTTTTGAATGGTTGTACTATTTTGCGTTCTTCCCGGCAACACGCAAAAGTTCCAATTGTTCTGCATGTTTGTCTGCACTTGGTCTTGTCAGTCTTTTAAATTTTAACTATCCTAATACATGTGTGGTTTGTGGTTTCCTTTGTTTATCTTTCAACCGATCAGGGCTTTATCTTTAAAATGAGCACTGGGTGTTATTCTGTATGTTGGTAAATTGAACACCAATAAAAAATAAATTTATTAAAAAAATAAAAAAAATAAAATTAGTTTCTTGGGGCACCAGGGTGGCTCAGTTGGTTGCGCGTTCAACTCTTGATCTCCGCTTCATGGTTGTGAGTTCAGGTCCCATACTGGGCTCCATGCTGGATGTGGAGCCTACTTAAAATAAAATAAATAGTTTCTTGCAGGTATATAGCTGGGTCTTCATTTTTCTTTCAATTTGATGATCTCTTTAATTGGGGTGATTAGTCCATTGATATTTAATTTATTTATTCATATTGTTGGATTTACCTCTACAGTTCTCCTATGCTCTGTCTTATCTGCTCTTTGTTTCATTTTTCTTCCTTTCCTTTTCTTCTTCTTTTTTTGATTGACTAGTTTTTATATGATTGATTTTATCTCTGGTATTGGCTGATTAACTATCTCCTTGTTTTATTGTTTGGTGTGGGAGCTCAAGCATTTCCAATGTATATCTTTAACTTATGACTGTTTACCCTTAAACTATATTACACTGCTTCGCATAGCATAGAAACTGTATAAACATACACTTCTGCTTTCTTCTACTTTCATTTTTGCTGTTGTTTTCATGCTTTTTACTTCTATATGTGCCATAGACCCCACAAAGTTTCACTATTACTTTTGTTTTAACCAATTATTTTTTTTCACTCCAAAAATTGTGGTAAAATACACACAACGTAAAACTTACAATTTTAGCCATTTTAGATGCCCAATTCAGTGGCTTAGGTACTGAAGTATTAGGTATTCACAATGCTGTGCAAGCATCATTACTATTTATTTCCAGAATTCTGAATCATCCCAAATAGAAACTCTGTACCCATGAAGTAGCAACTCCTCATTTCCCCATTACCCCAAACCCTGATAACCTCTATTCTATTTTCTGTGTCTATGAATTTAACTACTCTAGATCTCTCATCTAAGTGAAATTACGCAGTCTTTGTCTTTTTGTGTCTGACTTCTTTCACTTAGCAGAATATGTTTAAGGATCATCCATGATGGAGCATATGTCACGACTTCTTCATTCCTTTGTATGGCTAATAGTCTGTTTAAGGTATGAACCACATTGTGTTTATCCGTTCATCTGTTGATGGACACCTGGGTTGTTTCCACCTTTTGTCTATGGTGAATAATACTCCTATGAGCCTTGGTCTACAAGTATTGTTGGAGTCTCTGCTTTCAGGATATGTGCCTAGGAGTAGAATTGTTCAACCTCTTGAGAAACTGCCAAACTGTCTCCCACAGCAGCTGGACCATTTTCCATTTCCACCAGCAGGGCTGGAAGGCTGATCTCTCCATATCCTTAACAACATGTATTATTTTCCATTATTTAAAATAATAGCAATCTAGTGGGTGTGAGGTTGTATCTCATTGTGGTTTTGACTTGTATTTCCTGAATGATTAATGATGCTGAGCTTTTTTTCAATGTGTCTATCATCTTCGAAGAAAGCTTATTCAAGTCTCTTGCTCATTTTTGAATCGTTTTTTTTGTTTGTTTTTTGTTTTTGTTTT
Source organism: Canis lupus familiaris (assembly GCF_011100685.1). Classification (NCBI taxonomy): domain Eukaryota; kingdom Metazoa; phylum Chordata; class Mammalia; order Carnivora; family Canidae; genus Canis; species Canis lupus. The sequence goes on from NC_049235.1 coordinate 43,716,782, forward strand.
CTTGCTGTTGAGTTGTAAGAGCTTACATATTTTTTGAATATTGATTCTTCATTGGTATATGACTTGCAGATATTTTCTCCCATTCTGTGAGTTCTTTTTTTCTTTTTTTTTCTTTTTGTGGTACCCTTTGCTGGACAAAGTTTTTTGATTTCTGTAACATCCAATTTTTTCTACTTTTCTTTTGTTTCCTGTGTTTTTAGTGTCATATTCAAGAAGTCATTGTGAAATCGAAGGTAATGAAAATTTTCTCTTCTGTCTTCCACTAAGAGTTTTATAGTTTTAGCTCTTGAATTTAGGTCTTTATCTATTTGAGTTAATTTTTGCATATGGTGTAAGGGTCCAACTTCGTGTTTTGCATGTGGATATCTAGTTTTCCCAGTAGTGTTTGTAGAAAAGACTGTCCTTTCCCCATTGAATGGTCTTGGCAGCACTCCCAAAATCAATAGAGCATATATATGTGAGGGGTTATTCTCTCCAATTCCATTGGTCTATATGTATATTTATGCCAGCACCACATTGTTTTGATTCCTGTAGCTTTGCAGTAAGTTTTGAAATTAGGGAATGTGAGGTCTCTGATATTTCCCCTCTAATATTGTTTTGAATTTTCAGGGTCCCCTGAAATTCCATATGAATTTTAATATAGATTTTTCTATTTCTGAAAAAAATGCCATTGGGATTTATATACGGATTTCATTGAACCTACGTATTACTCTGGGTAGTTTTGTCATCTTAACAAATTAAGTCTTCTAATCCATGAACCAAGCCATATTTTCCTTTCTTTAGATATTTAATTTCTTTTGTAATGTTTTGTATGTTTTGTTTTGTTATCTTGTTTTTTTTGTAAAAGTTACCTCCTTGGTTAAATTTATTCCAAAGCATTTTATTCTTTTTGATGCTATTGCAAATGGGTGGAAAGGTTTTCTTAATTTTCTTTTCAGATTGTTTAATTTTTTTTGATTGTTTAATTTTTAGTGTATTAAAAAACAACAGATTTTTGCATATCAATTTTGTTGAATTGTTTATTAATGTTAATTGTGCATGTGTGTGTGTGTGTATTCTTTAGGGTTTTCTGCAAATAAGATCATGTCATCTGCAAACAGAGATAATTTTATTTTTTCCTTTCTGATTTGGGTGTCTTTTATTTCTTTTCTTACCTCAGCATTCTGGCTAGACCTTCTAGTAAGTACTACATTGAATAGAAGTGGCAAAAGCAGACATCTGTCTTGTTCCTCATCTTAGGGAAAAAGCTCAGTCTTCATCATTGAGCATGATATGCATTGTGGGTTTTTCATTTATGGCCTTTATCATGTTAGGGAAGCTCCCTTCTACTCTTAGTATATTAAGTGTTTCTGTCTTAAAAGAGTGTTCACATTTGTCGCATGCTTTTTCTGCATCAATTGCAATGATCGTGTGTGCTTTTCTTTCTTCATCTATTAAAACCTAAAATTTTGTATATTTTGTTCAGATTTCCTGTCATTACGGTGGGAGGAATATAAGTCAGTCCCTGCTACTCTGTGTTGGCTGGAGCAGAAATTCCTCACATACATTAAAAAAATATTTTCATGTTAATACAAACAGATTTAGTTCATCCTTTTAATAGTATTTTAATAGTATCTAATGGTACATTCGATAGTATTCCACTGTATGAACATACCACATTTAATTTAGCTATTTCATTAGCATTGGGCTTTTGTGTTTTCTGTTTTTTTACTATATAATACTTTTCTCTGGGGCAAATATTCAGAAATGGAGCTTCTGGTTTTTGAGTATGTTCATGTAGAGATTTAAAAGATCACGTCAGGGCTGCTTGGGTGGCTCAGTCAGTGAAACTTCTGCCTTTAGCTCAGTCATGGTCCCCGGGTCCTGGGATCAAGCCCCACACCAATAAAATGTAGGGCCACTGCACCGATGAGGGGATGCTCAATATCACTAATACTAAAGAAAATGAAAATAATAATGAGCTAATCCTTTTTCATCGATCACATTGCCTAAAATTTTCATGGCTAATAATATGAGATTTGGAAAATAATGTGGGAAAGTGGTACTTTTCTACTTTGCAGATGGGAGTGAACATTGGTACACCCAGTTTGAAAAGCAATTTGATATGATCTCTCTCTCTCTCTCTTTTAAAGATTTTATTTATTTGAGAAAGAAAGAGAGCATGAGGTGAGAGGATGGGGCAGAGAGGGAGGGACAAGCAGACTCCCCGCTGAGCAGGGAGCTGGTCTCACACAGCTGGCAAGACCTGGAGGCAGAATTTGAACTTGAGTAGATACAGAGGTACTCAGAGATGGGTGTTCAGTGACTCTGGTCTATTCAGAAGGACAATGGGCCTGGAAGACCCTAGGATCCAGGTTTCTCAACCTTAGTTCCATCGACCTTTTAAACTGGGTAATTCTTTACTGGCTGTGGGGGCCGTCCTGTGCATCGTAGGACGTTCAACAGCTTCTCTGGTTTCAATCCATTTTCTACCATTAGCACCTTGTCACCACCGCTCCTTGCCCCCCTTGACCCCTGGCTGTGATACTGAAAACTGTCTCTAGACATCGCCAAATATTCCCTGGGGGATGAAATTGCTCCCTGTTAAGAGCCACTAATTTAGATAATAATTATTATTAAGTGTGAATATTGATTATTAACCTTCATTAATGCTAATGACATTGATACTGATTACCAACAGTGATTAACTGTAATATGCATCCTTGAGCTGTTGCTTATTTGTAGCTGATGGATGGAAGGTTCTAGCTTTCCCTTTAGATCACACCTTCTCAGTGTTCTGCTGTCCCACCTGTGAGTCCTCACTTGGCCTGTCCCTCCAGGAGCTCTGCTTCATTCTGAAGATGAGGTGAACTGTGCGAGCATGCCCGTCCACACTGCTTTTACGGCGAAGCACAGGAGAACCTTTGGGCAAGGGCAAGGGGGGTCTGGGGCTTGGGGTGGTTCGTGTTTTCTTTTCAAAATGTTTTCCTTCAGCACTTTGTCAGCGATGAATACAAACGGAAAAATAAAGCCCTGCTGATGTAAAATGATTCCTCACTCTACACGAGGTAGGGGTGAGGAGCCTTCATCATTCATGATTTGTGCCAGGCTGTAAACATGCCTGTTGTCACCAGCATCCAGCCCAGCAAACTCTGGGAATGCAGATCTGCACACAAACGTCAGGCCCCACCAGGGACAGTGACATCCAGGGCTCTGGAAGATACAAGGTGCTTCCGAATCCCCAAGTGCTGTGCGAGAGCCAGGGTAGCTTAGAACGCTGTCTTTAGCTTGGCCAATTGGGATTCCATATTTTAAAGTCTAAAACTATAATGAAAATGCCCAGGCAACAAATGTCCAAAATCATTTGAGCAGCTATGTTAAGACCTCTAGTTTTTGCTGCTGATAACAGTTGTCTTGCTTCATTCAGGGTGGTCTAGCTCCATGAATCCCCTTGCAAACCTCCCATTTTGGCTCATTTCCCTCTGTTGCTGTGAAGACTTCTGGAGACTCTGATAAGCCCCCGTGTGAAGTCCAGAGCCTTGACATCTGCACATTCCACCTTGCCTTCCAGGCTGGAGTCCTTGCAGGGAAAGAAGCAAGGTCCTACTGATATGACGCTTCTTGGCCAGCCCATGCAGGGGCATCATGATCTCACTTCTTTTTCTAACCTCATCCCTACCCTGCAACCCCCACTGACACCCTACCCCCATCCCTGCTGTGTCCCCACAGCCTTAGGCCCACCTGCAGCCCTGTGGATGAGGCTTGGGTGACTAACCAAACTGGGAGCTCCTGACGGTGGGCCCAGGTCGTCTTCTTCCTCTTCTCTGAATCTCCTTCATTTGGGGAGGGGGGCTCTCTCTACTGTGGGCCAGCAGAAGGCTGGGCTCCGAGAGGGAGATGGTAAAGAATGTTGGCCTGCCAGGGCAAGGGGTGTCCTATGGCTATCACCTCTCTGGGCCCTTGCAGTCAGCTCAGGACAGGGACACAGCAGACTTACAGATGGAGTGGAAGGGGGTGGGGTGCTCAGCCCCTCCCTGTTGGGGACATAGAGGCCCACTTTGGGGCTGGGGCTGAGTTGGGCATGATGTCCTGCAATCCTGTGAATATTTAGCTGGTTCTGTCCCCTTTGCCAGCTCCTGCCTATGCAAATAGCCATCAGAGTAGGGGTGGCGGCAGCAGCAGCAACCACAGGGGACCACAGGGAGGGAAGAGGGCCGAGGCTCACCCTGAGGACAAGGACGCTGACTGGGGGAGCCACTTTGAGCCCCACCATGGACAGCAGGGTGTGGGGTGCCTGCATCTTCTGCTTGCTGAGCCCACTGCCAGTTGTGAGTAGCCAACACAGACCCTCCTGCCTCTCCTGCTGGGCTCCGGATCTGGGAGCCACAAGGCCATAAGGGGGGGTCTAGCTGGAGCCTGGTGGGTCCCCACTGCTCTTCCTCAGCACAGGAGTTTCTACTAAGCAGGCTACTAGCCATGGCTCAGAGAACTCCTCTCCCCCTCCCCTCCCCTTCCATCCCCTCCCCTCCTCCCCATCTCTCTTCTTCACTTCCCTCCTCCCCTCTCCCTCCTCCCCTCCCTTTCCTTTTGCCCCCTTCCCTTCCCTCCCCTCCCCTTCCCTTCCCTCCTCTCCCCTTCCCTTGCAGCTGCTTGTCTCTAGGTAGCTCTGACTAGGAAAACCTGGCTGAGCTGAGTTAGCCTCCTTGTTGCTTCCCTCCAGGGCCTGCCTGGGCCTTCCAGGGGCCACAGAGACCCTGTATGCCCGAGATATGACTCTGAATCAGGGTGGGCAGTTAAGGCCTTCCCATCTCATGTCCCTGATTCTTCCACAGACTCTCCAGACCCCTCCCTATCCCCAGTGTCCCGGAGCCACACTCCCGTTGGGTTGCTCCCTCCTAAAGGGTGTGGCCAGGGACCAGGGTCCTGCGCAGTAGATGGAGAACAGCTGCTCCCCTCCCATATTTGGGAGACTGTTCCTCTCTTGATACACCTCGGGCTGGAGAAGCTTTTGGCAAACTTATGTACTGGAGAGTAGGGTGGTGGGAGTGGGGTGCTGGACAGGGGCCCTCCCTGATTGTGCTGTGATTTCCCAGCGTGTTTTCTAGGAGTTACTGCAAGTGACACAGGGACCAGGACAGGACATACAAGGTACTGGGTGGGAAGCTCAGCACTCATGGACTGAGGTCTCCTCTTCCCCTGCTGGCTTGTGTGTGAGCGTGAGAGTGTGTGTGTGCTCACGCACGAGTGTGCAGGGGCCACCGCACCTCCCAAGCACCCGCCCCCAGGTGCACAGCCTTTGGGCTGGAATCCTGGCACCCTGAAACTAGCTGTGTGGCCTAGGCAAGTTCCCCACCCTTCCTGAGCCTCACTTGTATCTTTTGTTAAAAAGGAGATGATATCTGTTCGCCGGGGCTGTTGTGCATTGAGTGGGGTCTGATTTGTCAGGGCTGGGCATAGGGTGCAAAACAGGTTGCTGCTTCTTCTTCTTCTTCTTCTTCTTCTTCTTCTTCTTCTTCTTCTTCTTTTTTTCTTTTGGTAATTGAAGTAGCCTGGACACACCTTGTTACGTTAGTTTCAGGTGCACCACATGGGATTCGACAAGTTTCTATGTTATGCTGTGCTCACCACAAGCGTAGCTGCCATCTGGCACCGTGCGGCACTATTACAAGATCGTTGACTTCATTCCCTGTGCTGTGCCCTATTCATTCCATACCTGGAAGGTTTTGCCCCCTCCCCTGCCTTTTAAAATTTTTTGTTGTTGCTGTTGTTATGTGGGGAGTCTCTTTCCTCTCATCTGTGTGCACCCCACATAACCATGGCTGCTCTCTTTCACGTCCCCTCCCTCTCCCCCCACCTCCTCCCCTCTGCTTCCTTCACATCTCCTTATCTGACTCTGACATTCTCCCTCTTATAAGAACCTCATGTCTGTCCAGATAATCCCGGATAATCTCCCCATCCAAAGATCATTAATTTAATCCCAGCTGCAGAATTTCTTTGGCCGGGCCAGGTAGCGTATATTCGGTTTTCGGGGATTAGGAGGCAGACCTTGTTGCGTGAATGAAGGCATTGTTCTGCCTACCAAGGTACTTTGTGCAGAATTGCATCCAGGGAGCAGGGGGGAGGAGAGGGGGAAGAGACGAGGAAAGGCCCTGCACAGAGAGTTGTTGACTCAGTCCCCTCCAGGAGGTCTTCGGAAGCCTTGTGTTCAATGCATCTCAGAACTTGCTCCCATGAGATGAAACTGGGAAGCATCTGTCCAGACTTCCATCTTCCTTTCCTTCCTCCCTCCTCTCTTCCTCCTCCCCCCACTTCCTCCCTCCCTGCCTTCCTTCTTCTGTTCCATCTCCTCCGAGAGAAAGTGCGGGGAGCCAGACCCTGTGCTTATGAGCAGGCCTGGGGAAGTGAATCAGGCTTTGTCTCTGTCCTAAGGTCATTTGGACCAGAGAACCCAGAAGGAGCATCCGATTGGCTTGGCTCATCCCATTGCCTTCTTCCTGCAGGTATGGGGTCATGTGCACCCAGAGTGTGACTTCATCACCCAGCTGAGAGAGGATGAGAGGTCATGTCTGCAAGCAGTGGAAGGGATGCCCAACACCACGCTGGGTATGGCGCTTGGGAGGGAGGGGGTGGCTTCTCAGCTCTTCTATCTCCTCCAGCCTCATCACTCTGAATGCTGCCTGGCCTGTCCCCTGAGTCTGCTCTGCTCCCATCTCTCTACCTAGGCTGCCCGAGGACGTGGGATGGGCTGCTGTGCTGGCCAATGGCAGGCTCTGGCGAGTGGGTCACTCTCTCTTGTCCAGATTTCTTCTCTCACTTCAGCTCAGAGCCAGGTGAGGGTTCCGGGTGTGGTGGCGAGTGGGGAGATGAGGTGGTTTCACCTGGTGGTGTCAGCATATGGTAGGCACGTCCCTGGCTTTGGGGGCAGTAGATCTGGATGTAAACACCAACTTCCCATCTTCCTGTGTGACCTTGGGCAAGTGAGCCACCCTCCTGACCCTCAGCTTCCTGACCTGTGACCTGGGGAAACCAAGAACATTAACCTCCCAGGGGGGAGGATTGGTGAGCAGAGCATAGAGGTGCTGGGCCCAGGGCCAGACCCCAAGCAAATGTTCTGTGGATGTCGGCAGGAGGGCTGGCCTGGGGGTGGTGGGGAGCAGAGCCTGTCTGACTACTCAGATGCTACCACTGCCTAGTGGGGAGAGTGTGGAAAGGCTGGACCTGGAACCCAGGCCCCTTGGGGAAAGGCCACCCTTTCTCTGCCATTGAGAAGAGCTGTCTGCAGACCCAGCCAGGGTCACCGGATGATCCACAACTCCCCTTCTGTCCTGGAGACAGAGAACGAGTTACAACCCGCTCTCTGTTCCCACCTCTGCATGCCTCGCAGGGGCCGTGAAGCGGGACTGCACCATCACGGGCTGGTCTGAGCCCTTCCCACCTTACCCTGTGGCCTGCCCTGTGCCGCTAGAGCTGCTGACTGAGGAGGTAAGAGGCTCCTGGCATCTTGGAGGAAGGGTCGCCGTGGGTGGTTGTAGGGATGGTGGACTGCACAACTGGAGGGGCCGCCATTTCCGCCGTAGCCAGCGGATGGGAATATTTATTACAGTGGTTTCAGAAGATGGCAGCGTCTGCAAGAGAGATGGCTCTGGTCTTTGGCTAATTGCTCAAGGGTGACACGTGGCCACGGTGCTGGGAGAGAGGGGAGGCGGAGGACAGGGTGGGAGATGTGCTGGCTGCCCTCTCCTTGGCTGCCCTCTCTGTGCCCAGGCCTCCGGGGCAGGAGCTTTGAATGGTTCTGGGGAAACTAAGGCACCTAGTGGTCCTGGGCAAGCTGCCCCCCTCCTCTGGTCCAGGTCCATGGGGTGGTGTGCATGCTCCACACATCCAAATTGAGCAGGGCCTTTGCGAGGTACTTCCTTACCCCCAACCCCATACCTCTTTCCCCTCAGCCCAGCAGGGGAAGGCATGAGTCTGACCATTTTTCAAATGAAAAGACAGACACGGGTGCTGGTTGCTTGCATCCCCCAGGGGTCCCTGGTCCCCTCCCTTGGCCTGCACCCTCCACCTCCATCTCAGGGTGGGGAGAGGGTAGTGTCCAGGCTGGACTTATGGATCCAAACACTTGGTCATAGAAAGACCTTCTCCCCGTGGCTGTCCCTGGCTGCCCCCTTTCTTTGGGGTTGGGGGGAACGTATGTGCCCAAGATGGTGAGGAAGTAGGATGTCAATAAACCAGTCCCATTTCCTCTCGAGCTTTTGTCGTTCCTCGATGAATGACAAAATCTACCAATGAGTGAGTGAAGCTATAGCTTCTCTGCCGCCTGTCTCGGTCCCACCCCACCTAACAGAGTCAACATGTCACTCCCTGCTGCCCCCCCCTCACTGCCCACCAGCAGGTCAGGTGCAAGACAGGCTGTAAAGAAGTGCCTCTGTTATGAGGGAGCTTGCCACGGGCACCCTGCCCCCAGATGGGGGGTTCTAGAACTGAGAGCCTTCACCTGCATGGTCCTCAAGCCCCTCCTTCCCAGAAAGTGCAGCTGCTGAGACTTTCTCCATCTCTACTCTCCCAGAAATCCTACTTCTCCACAGTGAAGATCATCTACACCCTGGGCCATAGCATCTCCATCGTGGCTCTCTTCGTGGCCATTGCCATCCTGGTTGCTCTCAGGTTTGCTGTCCTCTTGACTTGCTCCAGAACCTTCGCTGCCTCCCTGTGGTCCTCGGGGCCAAGCCTGAGTCCTTGCCTGGACACTCAGGAGGTTGCTGGATCTAGGCCCCTGCGGCCCTTCCTGGCTTTCCCTTCCGTTCCCCGGTGTGTTCCCTTCCAGCCCTCGCACTCCAGGACTCACCGCAGTCTCGACACCTCTGCTCACGTGGAACTTCCTCTGTTTGCTTGGAATGCCCACTTCCTGTGTTCTTGATGTGTTTCCATCTGTCAAAATTCAAAGCCCAGCTCCCTACCTGCTTTCAGAATCCTTTTGGCCTCCCACATGGAGCCTTTCTTGACTGCTCCAACCCTTTGACCATTGCCTCCCTTGAGTACCCCCCCAACTTTAGAGTCTGAGCCCCCCAACATGGCTAATGCCATTCTCTGTCTCCTGGGGATGTGCCTCATCTCTCTGAGCACCCAGGGGGCTCCCCTGCCCAGTACCCTGCCACCTATGCCTCTGTCCCCCAGACTCTGAGCTCCCCAAAGGCAAGGACCGGTCCCCTCAGTCCTCTCACCTCTGCTGAGCCTCGGGGCGGTGGTTGGTCGGCTGTCCTGCATGGCTAACCCTGAAGCTCCAAGTCCAGCCTGGTCTGACTCGAGTCAGTTCAGTTGTGCTCCTCCTGTGCTCCCCCTCATGCCTCCCTGCTCTTCCAGGAGGCTCCACTGTCCCCGGAACTACATCCACACCCAGCTGTTTGTGACCTTCATCCTCAAGGCGGGAGCTGTGTTCCTGAAGGACGCCGCCCTCTTCCACGGGGAGAACACAGACCACTGCAGCTTCTCCACTGTAACAGCTGCGGCTGGAGGGTCCCGGGGTGGGTGGGGGGAAGGAAGGCAGCGTTAGGGACCTAGAGGAGCCCCCCGACTGTGGGCTGATACCCTAAGGCTCTGTGATTGCCAATTACAGAATAGGAAACACCCTCTCCTTTCCCTTCCCTTCTTCCCTTCCCTTCCCTTCCCTTCCCTTCCCTTCCCTTCCCACCCCTCCCCAGAATCAGATCCTAAATCCCCATGGCATTTCTTAGACCCTGGAGCCGATCCATATCCTTTCCCATATTCCGCATCCCCCCCCCCTTCCATTCCTTATTGCATACTCCAACCTAGCCCATGCCTCACCCCAGCGGCCTTTGCATTTTGTACCTCCCCTCGAACACCCCTGCCTCTCTGTGGCCGGGTGCGGGTGTGTGCCGGGCAAGGTGCCCCTGGGTGCCTCTCCCCAGAAGCATCCACAGGGCCTAGGGGACAGAATGCACCGCTAATGGGACCACTGAGTGGAGGATAGGTGTTGAGAGCTGGGCTTCAGGGAGGAGACAGCTTGGGGCTGGGAGGGGGGCGAAGGGGAGAGAGGGCACGTTAGATGGAGGGACCGGGTGAACAGGGTCTCACAGGAAAACATGAAGCATGTCCAAGAACCGGGGAAGTCACACGGGGGCAGGGAGCCGAGGCGGGAGAAGCAGAGGGAATGAACGTAACAGGCAGTGGGGGCCAGCGTGGAGGCAAAGCTGGGCTAGCAGTAGCCAGACACACAGACAGACAAACCAACAGTGACCTTAGTGAACGAATGAAAGAAATAGTAATGGTAGGTGTACTGAGCACCTCTGTGGAGGCGTTGCGCTAAATGCTTTGCATGTATTCCCACCTTTTAGTTCTTCCATATAGTTGCATTTTAGTCCCATTTGTACGGGAGTGGGCCTGGGGCCAAGCTCGGGCCACCTGGGTCACCCCTGACGGATGAGCGAGTCCTGCGGTGAATGAGCGAGTGTTTGCTCGTGTGTTTGCAGCGATGGACGGTGCTCCACACCCACAGCTCTGGGGATGGACGTGGGGTCAGGAAGGGACCGAAGGAAAGTGAAAAATAGCAATTCCCCACACAGAGTTTCCATCTGGTCCTCAGGACAAGGCCACGGGATAGGCAGCGGAAGTATTTCCCTTTACAGATGAAAAGCTGAGGCAGGGGGAGGTTACCCAGCGAATGCATTGGTAAACGTGAACCCAGGTCCCAAATCTGCGCTCTCAGCCTCCACATTATCCTACCACATCCCCTCTGGGGCAGCCCAAGGTGGAGGTGGAGGGGCCTGCGTGGGGGAGGGGCTCCAGGGGGTGTCCAGCCCTGAGGAACCCAGACCCCCCGGCCCACAGGTTCTCTGCAAAGTCTCTGTGGCCACCTCCCATTTCGCCACCATGACCAACTTCAGCTGGCTGTTGGTGGAAGCTGTGTACCTGACCTGCCTCTTGGCCTCCAAGTCGCCCAGCACAAGGAGAGCCTTCTGGCGGCTGGTTCTTGCTGGCTGGGGTGAGCTCCAAGGCCGGTTAGGGCAGCAAGGGGCTAGTGGAGGGTGGGGAATTCGCAGGGAGCTCACCCAAAGGTCCCTTCAGCTCACTTGATGGTGACCCAAGGGACAACCTGTAGTCCTACAGCTCCCTGGTCCCCCCTTCCCGGTGCCCTGTGAGGCTGGCAGTGGAGGTGGCAGGTGAGGGCAAGTCCTTGAGCCGAGACACCCCTTACTCGTGTCTCCTCTGTACCCCCACAGGGCTTCCCCTGCTCTTCACTGGCATGTGGGTGTGCTGCAAGGTGGCCTTTGAGGATGTTGCGTGAGTCTGGGTGGCCACCTCATCACAGGGCGCTGGGTCCCCCTGGGGTGTGGGCTGAATGGTCAGGCAGCGTGGCTGTTCTCTACGCTGGGGAGAGGAGCAGGAGACCCCAGTCCTGCTTTCAGGGAACTCCCAGGGCCTGGGCGCAGGATGGGAAGGCCATTGTGGGTAGCGTGCAAGGCGCATGACCTGGGGCGGGAGGGGACCTCAGATTCTCAGGGTGTTGGGCTCAAAGAGAGGTGGGGGCTGAGGACAGGGTAAATAGGGGCTTCCTGGAACAGGGAAAGTTTTGGGGCCAGCAAGAAGCAGCCAGTTGGAGAGAGGAGGGAGAGGTAAGCCCAGCATGGATTGATCCCTTTGGAAGGGAGCCTACCTGGCTGAGAGAGGAGAGAAGGCTGGGAGGGCATTTTTGGTGCTCCCCTCAGTCCTGGCCTGTCCTCTCTCTAGGTGCTGGGACCTGGATGACAGCTCCCCTTACTGGTGGATCATCAAAGGGCCCATCGTCCTCTCTGTTGGGGTCAGTCTCCGGGGCCAGCGCCTCTGCTTTATTCTCCTTGGATCTGCCGAGGGGGCTGTACCGCAGGAAAGGTGACTCCAGGCTGGGGGAGAGGGTACCTGGGTCCTGCAGCCAGGCTCTGCGAGATTCTCCGCGGACCTCAGTGTGGCATCGGTGAAACTAGGAGGTGGTCTCCACCATCGCTCAGGCTCCTTCTAGCTCTGGGTTGGGATGGATTTGGCGCCCTGGCTGTAGAGCATCTCCTACTGCAGCGGGGCTGCGGTGCAGGAGAGGAAGGCGGGCTGTGGCTGAACCGCCCCCCCGCTCCCATGCTGAAAACGGGGCAACGGGGCTGGTTTACATGGCCTCGGTGAATGTGTGCATCTTCCCCAGTTTTATCAAAAGTGAGGGACACCTGCTTTGTGTCAGAGAAGATAGACCCTGGGAGGCACTAGAGGTAGGATGACAAGGCCTGGCCCCCCACTCTTTATCCTGGGGCTGCAGAGGGACCCTGCGCTCCATGTGGGACCCCCCAGTCTCCAGGACACAAGTTCTAGAGCAATGACCTGTACATCTATCTGCCTGCACATCCCTGTGTCTCAAGGATTTGGGGTTTGTAATTCCCAAAGAGGCCCCGTCCCAGGCTACCAGGGCTACTCCTGACTCTTGCCTTTTACCTTCCTACACCTCTATTTCCAGGTGAACTTTGGGCTTTTTCTCAATATTATCCGCATCCTGCTGAGGAAACTGGAGCCGGCTCAGGGCAGCCTCCACACCTGAGCCTCAGTACTGGTAATGTGTGTGCACGCACGTGTGCATTCGGGGATGCAGGGAGCATGACTGGACTGGGAGTCGGTGTGGTTCTGTTTTATTCACTATCTTGGACCATGCTCCTCCCTAAGCTTCTAGAGAGATGATAGATCTGGTCCCTGCCCTCTAGGAGATCACAATGTGTGTGGGGGGGGAGGGATGGAGGCTCCAAATATCCAGTTCCCAGGACAAATGGACTGATGAGTGCTGGGGTCCATTTCTATGGGAAGGATCCTGTGGAAGGAGAACTTTTCTAGATGGGGGTGAGGTGGGGGTGAGGTATGGTTAGGGAAGACTTCCTGGGGGAGGTGGTCTTTGAACTAGACTTCGATGCATAGACATCGACTGGAATAAATTGAGACAAGAGCATTTGGCAGCGAGAACAGCAAGACCCCTGCTCCCCAAAGTAAGGAAGCCCTGCATTGTACCACTCTGCGTGTCTGGGGGGGATGGAGTTCTCCAGGGTGCCTGGTGCACAGAGTCTGTATGGAGAACAGATGGGAATTGGGAGTGAGCAGGGGGCATGTGGGAGTTACTAATTCCAGCCTTGGGTGCCTAGGGCTTGTCTTCTCCTGCAGGCGTCTCTCTAAATCAACGCTTCTTCTCATCCCGCTGTTTGGAATTCACTATGTCATCTTCAACTTTCTGCCCGACAGTGCTGGCCTGGGCATCCGCCTCCCCCTGGAATTGGGCCTGGGCTCTTTCCAGGTGAGGGGCCCCACAGGGACCCTTCCCACCAAGTCCTTGGGCAAGAGGGAGGAGGTGCAGCCCACAGGTTTGGTTGAGTTCACTGTAGGTTAAGGGTTACCGGGCTGGTTATCCTCTTTTTTAATCCACTTATCTCTCTATTCATGCAGCTTCCCCCGAACCGGCCTACTTGTCCATTTACCCATCCATCTACCCATCATCCATCCATCAATCCATCTACCTACCTACTTACCCATGCATTTATCATCCAGTTATCTGTCTATCCAGCCATTCATCTATCCAACGTTTACTGAGCACCTATTATGTACCAGGATCTGTGCTCAATGCTGGGGGAGGGATGCAGAAATAAAGCAAATCAGAGAAACAAGATCAACAGTACAGCCTTGGCAGGCTTGCTATGAGGATTACGTGAGACAGTGTGCCTGGTGCATAGAAAGAGATGAATGCACCTCCTTCTTTTTCCCCAATACCTGCCCAGGCCACAGCCTGGGGGCGGGTGGAGAAAAAGGTGGTAGCAGGTTGTAGGTAGTAAGGGGTAGATGAGTAGTTGGTAGTGGGTAGTGGAAGAAAAGATAGGTCAAGACTGTGGCCCTCCTAGAAGTCAGAGAGCATCCTGATGTGTTCCTTTCTCTTTGGCCCCACAGGGCTTCATCGTTGCCATCCTGTATTGCTTCCTCAACCAAGAGGTAGGTAACTCTGCAGGATATCCTTAGCCATTGAGTCTTACCTCCCACCAGACCTAAGGCCACTTCTCTTCTTCCCAGACCCTGTAAATCCCAGCTCGAGCCAAACCTTGACTCCTGTGATCCTTTGGGAAGCTATGTCTGTCCTGAGCCTCTAGATCAAGCTGAACCTGATTGCTTCCTATAAACGTCCTTTATCCATCCCTCCTCTAGCCTGGACCAAATATACTCTCCTTTCAGGACTGGGGATGGTCTAAAAGGATCCCCCAATTCTGTGTTCCTAAAATTGAACAAAAGGGAGGGTGGATGAGGGAATAAGCCAGCTCTGGGAGAGGCAGAGGAACTGAAAAAGTCAGCAGCAGACAGAAAGGGAACTAGGAAAATAGAGTCAGGTGCAGCAGGAGGGAGGACGATGGGGAAGAGCCAGGGATACTGAGAGATAGAGGGACCTCAGAGGAGGGCACACTCATGCCTAGACACATAGTGACGACAGACTTGTAGAAATGTGGAAAGATGGCAGAGGGAGGAAAAGTAAAATGTCCCACCCAGAAGGCAGCTTGCATCCGTCCCTTAGGATACACTTGCTTTGTGGGAGAATTTAGCTCCTGCCCTAGACAGCCAGGCCCTGCTGCCGTGAGCACCGGCAGGGCTCCCTCTGGCGGCCTGGACCGGCCGTGGGCTCGGAGCTGCCCCGAGGCCTGGGTGCACACGCCATCCGCCAGCTGGGGGACCCCGCTCGCTCCTCCCCTGCCACCTCTGTCCCCAACTGCCTCCCGCCCCCTCTGCCTCTGTACTCCCACGCCAGCCTTATTGGGTGTCTGGCTGCGGACACAGGACTGCAGTGTCTGTTTGTAGTGGCTCTTGGGTCCTGCGGACGTCAACAGGGGTGGGGGACAGCCTCGGCTGAGGCCGGTGGGACCTGGGAAAGACGCTTCCCTGAGAGCTGGGAGGGGATCTGTCCCGGAAAATCACGCTGGAGACCAGATGGTGACATACCTCTGGTGATGGGGAGCTTCCTACTCACAGAACAGCTCTTCTGTTGTTAGGCCCCTGTGGGGAAGCTCACCCTTACACTGAATAGAAATCTGTCTCCCTCTGTCTTTCACTGCAGCCCTAGTTCAGCTCTGTCGGGTGGTCACAGCCTCTCAGCAACCTGTGACCCCAACAGCCCCTCGGAGATGTGACAATTCAGATTCCCCGGTCCCCACCCCTGCCTCCCTCTACCCAGCTTTTCTTTCAGGAATCCTAGGCTCCTCACCTGCAGCTCCTTAGATAGGGGTCTGTGTTTTCTCCCTTTGGGGCATCGCCTCTGGACAGGTTCCCAGTGGCCATAGCTCAGTTCAGCGGCAGGGCCAGACTGAATCCCAGAGCAGGGACCGGGCTAAGCCGCTCAGGGAGGCCAGAAATTGAAGAAAGCATCCAAGGGAATGTTTTTAACGGGACCCACCCAAAGGCCCTCCTAGAAGTCAGAGAGCAGAGCTAAAGGGAATGGTCAGAAATACCCACAGGAGGGAGGAAGTAGTATCATGCAGAGATATACTCGGTGGTGGCTGCGGCCCATCTCCTCCCCAGGAGCCCAGGCCTCCCTTCCTCCTGCAGGGTCTCTCCCTATACCCCCAGCCCCGCCGCGGCCCTCCCTGACATCCTCTCCCTTGTCCCCCGAGGTGAGGACTGAGATCTCACGGAGGTGGCACGGCCACAACCCTGAGCTGCTGCCGGCCCGGAGGGCCCTCACCAAGTGGACGGTGCCTTCCCGCTCCGGGGTGAAGGTGTTGACATCTGTGTGCTAGGCTGGGACAGCTACCCTCTGTCGGAGCAAGAGGGACCCGCGCCCCTGGAGCCCGCAGGCCATGCCTCCGCCCACCTGCTGCCCCACCTGCCGCCCCACCTGCTGCCCCACCTGCCGCCCCGCCCCGGCAGGTGCAGCGCTTTCGCCCCGCCCTACACCCGACCCTGGGTCGCTGCGGGTGGACCGCCTGGGTTCCTCGGGCTCTGTTCTCCTGTCCCTCCTCCCTGGGCCCCAGACCACGGCCAGAGGAGCCAATAAACTTGTAAGTGAATATATAACGAGCTTGAGTGGAGACAGAGGGACCCTCGGCCTTCATCACCCCTCTCTCGTGTTCGGTCCCCAATTCGAGTCTGCGCAAGAATCCTCCTGTTTAATTTATTCTTAAAACTTATTCTCTCTTGTCTCTATCTCCACTCCCATCCCTCTTCTCCCGCAGGCAAGCATCCCTGACGTGTGTAATGTGAATATTTGTGCTTCTGTGTGTTCTTGCAAAATATGTACTATTGTGTGTGTGTGTGTGTGTGTGTGTCTGTACTTCTGATTTACATAAATTTTGTCGGTTATGTGCTTCATCCCGCTTCTAACATGTTCCCCTCAGCACTCTGCTTTTAAGACATCCACCCGTGTTGCCGTGTGCTCATCTGGTCTCTTGTGACTGCCATATGGTGCTACATGGTGTCATCGCCCACGTATGACCCGTCCTGTCTCCCCTTCGCCCCTGCAGATAAATATTCACACGCTTGTCCCCTCGTGCACCTGTACAAGTGAGCCTTTCTCCGGGACATGTACCCAGGAGCGAAAGTGCCAGGTCATCACTTGTGCCTTTTCTGATGTGATGAAGTACTGCCAGATTGCGCTCCAGAATGCTTGCAAAATCTACACTCCCACCGGCAGCTCCACCAACACTTGGCATTACCCAGCTTTTTAATGTTTGCAAGTCAAATGGGTGTAAAGCAACATCTCATTGTTGTTTCAATTTGCATTTCTCTGATAACTAATGAGTGTGAGCATCTCTTTCAGTGCCTGTTAGCCTTTTGGGTTTGTTCTTCTGGAAATTGCTTGGGTCCCTTTCCTTGTTTTTCTCTGGCGTGGAGATTTCTCAATTCTAGGTCTTTCCCTTGTGGTCTGACTGTTGTGTGCCTTCCCGTGTCCATAGCCTGCTGTCTGCTGTTCCCTGCTCAAGTGAGGGCCCCTGATGTAATACATCATCACAGTCAGTCAGTCCTTCCCCACCCCATTGCTTGGCGGGAGAGAGGAGAATGAGAAGTGGGTGCTGTCCTAGGGAATGTGTTTGTAGACTGATGGGAGATTTGAGTAGAGCAAACAGGCAGAAATGGACCTGGCAGGTCAGGATGAAATCGCTCCCGTTCTTGGTCAGCCCACTGCAGGTCTGTTGTGTAAAACTCGGCTCCATTCCCTGGCCTCCGGGAAGCCTTCCAGTCTTCCCTGCCATTCTTGCTCTGATGCAGGCACTCCTCCCTCACAGTCATGAGGGTTCCAGTGAAAGGAGACTCAGCCAGATGAAACCCAAGGTCACATTGTTGGCCATGACGCCTAACTACCCAACACCTTCTTGGTCGGACAAATGTCACGGTGTGACTCCAGCCTAAGAAAACTCTACTGTGCATTCCTTCCTTTAGTCTCCGATCATAAAAGTAATTCATATTCATTGCAGGGTGTTCAGAGATATAGACAGGATTAAAAAAGGAAATGAAAATCAGCCATAATCTCATTACCCAAAGATAGTCAGTCACTGTTGATATTTTGGTATGTTTCCTGAAAGATTTTTTTTCTCTGCATTTCTGAACCATCTTGAGATCATACTGTATTTATAAATTTGTATTTCTTATACTTAAAATGAGCACACACCCTATAAAAATGGCCAATAGGCACATAAAAAATGCCGACTGTCATTAGTCTTCGGGAAACTGCAACTCAAAACCACAATGAGCTTGTTTCCCACCCAGGAGGACCACTGAAATGAAAAAAAATGGGCAACAAGCATTGGCCAGGTTGTGGTGAAATTGGAATTCTTCTACATTGCCGGTGGGAGTGTAAAATGGTACAGTTGCTTTGGCAAAAAGGCTGATGATTCCTCAGAAAGTCCAATGTTGAGTTGCCATACAACCCAGCAAATCCACCCCATAGCACATAGGCAAGAAAATGGAAAACCCACGTCTATACAAAAACTGACATATGAGTCCTCATAGCAGCGGTGTGCCTCCCTGCCAACAGATGGAAACCATGTCCATCAACTGGTGAATAAAGAATCAAAATGATGTATATCCATACAATGGAATATTGTTCTGTAATAAAAAGGAAAGAGGGACTGACATGTGCTACGTTGATGAACCCTAAGACATTGTGCTCAGTGAAAGAAGCCAGGCACAAAGACCACATGTGGTAGGCTTCCATATGTGTGAAATGTTCAGAATAGGCAACTCTGTAGAGACAGAAAAGGTTCTAGGTTGTCAGGGGCTGGGGGAGGGTAAAAAGGAGACTGCTGGTGGCTATGGGGTTTCTTCCGGGGTGACGGAATGTTCCAGAACTTGCTAGTGGTGACGGTTTCACCCTCTGTGACTGGAACCACTGAATTGTGCAGTTGCAAAGGGTGGCATTTATGACATGTGAATTATTATCTCTCGATGATTGCTACACAACACCTGTAAAACTTTTTTCGGCCACATAATTTGGGAGGCCTATCCGATACTCTCTGTTGAGCTGATAATTGCCTGACAAATCTTCTGTCGGGGCAAGTTGCTCCCAATTTTGAAAAATCAATAGCTGTGATGGCAAACTTCCTTGCAGACAAGGCTTCATGCACATCTCAAAAAGAGAAGAAGCTTCAGAACAAACTCCTGGACCTAGAATGTTCGACCCAATGCAATGCAGATGAGGAGTCTTTTGAGTCCTATTGGCAGTCGTCTCGCAGAACAGCTGGCCCCGTGCATTGTGGCGCAGGCGGAGTGTAGGGGACGGTCTCTCGGCCTCATTATTATCATCCACAGCTTGGTCAGCCCGAGAGTCAGGTGGGGTCTCTCAGAGTTTTGAGGGTGTTAGCAGTTAGTGTTAGCAGTTGGTTCATGGCTGGTGCGAGTGGTTAGTTAGTGGTGTCAGTCGTCAGTTAGCAGTTACTTTGGGGGTGGTAGCCGTGGTGGCGTGGAGGCTCCTCTGAATTGTCTGTCCCTTTGCTGGAGGCCTCATGCATGGCTGGAAGTCTACGCCTTGCTCCCAGTTTCAACAGGAACCTCAAACCCCTGTCACTTTTTCTAGTCTCTTCACCATGGGACCTGGACTGGGACCACTGTGATGATTCCTGGACTGGCAAAGCCTTCCCTTCTCGGGGCTCAGCATGCACATCTGCAGGGGGAAGGAAGGAGTCAGGGGGCGACCTCGGAGGGCCCAGAAGGGACAGGGAAGGAGGGTGGTTGAGAAGAGATATGCTCAACGCGGCCACCAGGTGGCAAAATAACTGCAGCCAAGTGCCCGGGTGGCACAGCCTTGGTGCCTGGCCGGGACCTCCCTGAGCAGGGCGCAGGACCCTGGGCCTGGGGCACCCTGAGCCTGTGGCGCTGCTGGAAGAAGTGGCTTCCGGTGTGCAGAGGACAGCTCCGGGTTTGCTTTTTGTTTTTCTTAAAAGACTATTTATTCATGAGAGACCCAGAGAAAGAGAGAGGCAGAGACACAGGCAGAGGGAGAAGCAGGCTCCCTGCAGGGGGCCCGATGCGGGACTCGATCCAGGGGGCCCAGGCGTCCCAGGATGGCTCCAGTTTTGAGGTGGGCCAAGCTGGGGAGAGGAGGGAGTGCTGGAGAGACAGGAGAACTGGTGTTCGTTGGAGTCTCTGCAGAGATCAGAGCAGAAGGGGGTTGCCCTGGGCGCCTGGTTTTGTGTGGGGTGGGAGGGCAGGATTTGCCATTTCCCACACTGCTCTTCCTTCCAGAAGGCTGCTCCTCAGACCCTAAAGGGAAGGAAGAAATTGGGAGACGCCTCTCCTCCTGTGGTCAGCCCGTGCTCCTTTACAGCATAGGGCAGAGGCGAGGATAAAAATGAGGGGCCCATTCTCTGCCCCCAGGGAGCCCCCAGGGATGTTGGGGTGAGCCCTAGCCTGGATGTGAGTAAGAACAGGCATGTGAGACTCAGAGTCTCTGGGCTGTGGGAGCTCAGAGGACAGAGTGTGGGTGAGGGCAGGAGCAGTCAGGGAAGGCTTCCTGGGGGAGGGCACTTGGGTTGGTTGGATAGACCTTGGAAGTCACAAGGCCAAGTGCCACCATCTGCTGGGCAGGAAGCAGGAATGTGGCTGATTTCAGCTCAGGCGGCGATGCTTGGAGGAAGGGTCTGGCAGGACAGGAATGTGGGCATCACACCCAGGCTTTGTTTTCCCCAGGGTTGTTCACGGGCATTCTTGTTAGGGCTCTGGGCCCTGCTGGGCTGCCTGTTCATTCACTTGCTAAGGATCCCTGAAGCGTTTGCTTAGGCAGCAGGCACTTTGCGAGAGCTCAGAAACAGGGGCAAACAGCTCCAGAACGTTCCTACTCAGGAGGTCAGGCTCAGATATGGCTTTATCCATTCATCTGTCGATGGACACCGAGGCTCCTTCCACAGTTTGGCTATCGTGGACACTGCTGCTATCAACATTGGGGTGCAGGTGTCTCGGTCCTTCACTGCATCTGTATCTTTGGGGTGAATCCCCAGCAGTGCAATTGCTGGGTCATAGGGTAGCTCCATTTTTAACTCTTATAAAGAAGCTTATAAAGTGGTCTCTATGTACGATGGAATATTCCTCAGCCATTAGAAACGACAAATACCCACCATTTGCTTCGATGTGGATGGAACTGGAGGGTATTATGCTGAGTGAAATAAGTCAGTCGGAGAAGGACAAACATTATATGGTCTCATTCATATGGGGAATATAAAAATTAGTGAAAGGGATCATAGGGGAAAGGAGAGAAAATGGGTGGGAAATATCAGAGAGGGAGACAGAACTTGAGAGACTCCTAACTCTGGGAAACGAACAAGGGGTAGTGGAAGGGGAGGTGGGTGGGGGCATGGGGTGATGGGCACTGAGGGGGGCACATGACCGGATGAGCCCTGGGTGGTATGCTATATGTTGGCAAATCGAACTCCAATTAAAAAAATATACAAAAAAAAAAAAGAAAGAAAGAAAGAAAGAAAGAAGAAGAAAGAAAGAAAGAAGAGAGAGAGAGAGAGAAGATATGGCTTAGGGCTGTCTTGCAAACAACAGGACCTCTCAGGCTGGGTCACACAGAAACACATCGATTCAGGGACGTAGGGAGCTCACCTTATGCGCTCCAGGAGTGCAGCCAGTAGCAGCGCCCACCCCACACCAGGGGACCACTGTGGCAGATTCCCCGCGGCACCACTTTTGGTAGCAGACACAGCTGCCCACTCCAGTAATACTGTGGACAGAAGGCCAGACACACACAGGGCTGTCCTGAAAAGCCAGACTCCTGCACTGCCATGCTTGCTAAAAACTTGATTCCATCTGGCACTGGCTTCCTCTTGATGCTCTCTTCCAAACCTAAGTCTACACACTTGGTCCTGACCCTGCCCACTGGCCGCACAGTAGGGAGGCTTGGACAGCCAGCTCTGCCTTCTGCCTTTGGAGAGGGGCCTGCAGACTGTGGCAAGCTCCTCAGTCGTAGGAAGGGCGTTCAGAATATGCTGGCTGGCCGCAAACATGACAGATGCCCAGTGCTGGGAGGCAATCATGCCACTCAAACAATTGCAAAATCATGGTGGCAGGTATGCCCGGAGAAATAGAGTACCATGAGAACAAATACCTGGGAGCACCTAGGTGTCTCAGTGGTTGAGCTCAGGTCGTGATCCCAGAGTCCTGGGATAGAGACCCACGTCAGGCTCCCTGCATGGAGCCTGCTTCTCCCTCTGCCTAGGTCTCTGCCTCTCTCTGTGTGTCTCTCATGAATAAGTAAAAATAAAATCTTTAAAAAAAAATAAGAATAAATACCTGAAGGGCCAAATCGAGTCTGGGAGTATTAAAAAATAATGCTTTCTGGGGAAGTGACATCTAAGCTGAGATTAAAACTATGAGTATGAGTTGGCCAGATGAAGAAGTGGATAAAAATGCACTTTCCTGGCAGAGGAACGAGAATGTGCAAAGGCCCTGAGGTAGGAAGGAGTATGGCTTTTGAGGGGAGCTGAAAGTTAGCTACTGTGGCCGGATTACAGTGAGAAAAGGACCTGAGATGGGATGGGTGGGCGGCACCCAGCTCACGTACGGTCAGGAAAGCCGTGTTAAGGAGGTTCTATCCCCAAGAGCTGTTGGAAGTATGTGATATAGAACAAGACTTATGTTTTTAAAATGGATCCCTTTGACTTGCATATGAGGGCTGGATTTCAGGCAGATACTTCTGCTGGAAGCAGGGAGAGTGAAAATGGAGTCTGGGTGGGAGGGTGGTGGGAAAGATTAGGGCAGCTTCAAAAGCTGAGTAATGAGTGAATGTGTACAATGTAGAGAGGGGAGGTTTCTAGGAAGGTTCTGGAATGGTCAATGGTGGAAGGGAGCACGTTTCAGCGGGGAGAGTCGGAGCTCAGGGCAGGCACACTGGGTTTGGGGTGCACACGAGACATGCAGTTGGGAGCCAAGGAGCCGGCTGGGGCTGAGAAGGGAGTGGGTGGGAAGTGGCATGAGAGTAGCTGCGGTGCTGCACCACTGAGCGGGTGCGGCCGGGGTGGGACAGGCAGGGGCCCAGGAGGAGCGGCCTGAGGGCTGGAGGTGGAGGAGCGGCCTGAGGGCTGGGAAGTCATCAAGATGAAAGTAGAAGAGGGACTCCCATCCCAGACCAGATAGTGCTGGAAAGTGGAGGTGGGACAGACAGGTAGACACATCCTTTCTCCAGGCTGGTCTGGGAGTGGACGGATGTGAGGTTCCAGGGGGACTTGCGTGTTTCGTTTTACTGAGAGGAGGACCTGGACAGCTGGGGAGTCAGGAAGGGTCGGGGGGCAGGTGGCAAATCACGGAGCAAAGTCACTGGGAAGGAGTGAGAAGGTGGGCCCGGAACCCCGGTGCAGGCAGCTTGGCCAGGTAAAGGGGTGTCAGCTGGCTGCGCATGCACACGGGGGCCAGGGAGTCTGCTGGGGGGCAGGGAGGGAAGGGAGGGGGTCTTGAGGAGAATGAAGAAGGCTGGAAAGAGCAGCAGCAGGAGGCGGCAGCGCCAGCTGGTGAGAAGCACGTGCAGCTGTCGCCAGTGTTGATGGCCCGGCCCCAGCCCAAGGGCGGGGTTTGGAGCGACACCACTTGCCCTGGGGGTGCCGTGCAGCAGGGAGAAGGCAAGTGGAGCTCATCCAGGTGGGGTTTTGCCCGGAAGACGTCCCCGTATTTGCAAACAAGGGCCTGTGCCCGTGGGTCAGGGTGTGGAAGCGGCCGCAGCTTGGGTGAGGGGGTGAGGGGGTGAGGGGGTGAGGCAACGCTGCTAGGAGTGCGGGAGAAGGGCCCTGGAGGGGACCACAGGAGGGGCTGCATCACCCAGGGAGTTGGGGGTCCCCCAGCGTGAAGGCTGGTGATGACAGAGGGGGCCCAGGCAGGGGTGGGGTGACCCTGAGCGGGGAGCACAGGGCAAGACGGACAGACATCCAAGGCGAGGCCACAGGTGCACAGGGCCCCGGGCGGGTGGCAGGGGTCACGAAAAGTCCCAGGCACTGCCCCCTCCCTCTGGACGCCCCATGTGTGTGGCCCGGGAGTCCGGGATGGCCTCACCCTCCCAACTTGGGGACTGTCAGGTACCCGGGCCCTGGAACCATCGGGAACAAGGCTGCCTGCGGAGGGAGAGCCAGACTTTGGAAACCACGAAATTACAAACCCAGGTGGTGTTTGGGACTTTGGTTGTTTGAGAGTCGGCTCTGTCTCGGGGCTCGTGGGCGTGTTGGGCGTGTCGTGTGGCTGCTCCTCCTCCAGCGCGCCCGGTCCGTCGGCGCCTCGGGCCCCTAGCCCACTTCCTCTCTCCCTTTCTGTCTCTCTGTCTGTCTGTCTCGGTTTCCTTCTCTCTGTCTGAGCAGGGCCCCAGCGTCCAGCTGTGAGAAGTGACGAACGGCGCATGGGGCGGCTGGCCTGTCTCTAGGATCCTGGATGGCTGGGCCCCGGGGCGGGCCGGAGGTGGCTGGGGCTTCTGCTTGAATCCAGATGGCCAGCTGCCTGCATCTGGTCCCCTCTGCCCAGCCCCCACAACCGTTTCTCCTCTTCTCCCCATCTTCCTTCCAGATCTTTCTAACCCCTGTGTGCTTCCAGAGCTGGGGTGCTCTGTGTGTGTGTGTGTGTGTGTGTGGATGGGGGCCGTGGGGACTGACAGGTGGGATGACACAGGCCAAGCTCACGGACCCTCCCTGCGGGTGTCCCCGAGAGCAGGTCGGGCCGGCGGGGCTGATGGGCAGTGGTTCCCCTGCCCCCCAAGCACTGCGTGAGTGGCGCAGCCCAGCGCACATTCCCATGGTTACGGGGCTGGGAAAGGCTGGCAGCGGTGGCATCGCCATGGCACCGGTGTGGCCCACAGCTCCGCTGGGCGCAGTGCTGGCTCGGAGCGGCTCTGGGCTCCCACCGGGCAGGTCGCCTCCCACCCCGGGCAGCCTGTGGCCGGGGGAGCCAGGTGGGAGGCCAAGCGTCCCTGGGCAGCCTCTGGGAAGGCCGGAGGCCAGCTCAGCCTCTCAGCCCAGCGGCCAGGGCTCTGCGGGGGGCGGGGAGGGGGTGGATGACCGTGGGAATGAATGCCTTGCGCACCAGCTGGCTCAGCGCAGACCAGACTCTGAGTCCTGGCCAAGCCCTGACTGTCCCAAGCCCAGATCCCTTCTGCAGCCCCTTCCTCGGTCGGCACCGGGCCCACCCGGAGCCCTCACCAAACGCAGCCTCAGCCCTCCCCCTGGGCCCTGCTGAAATCTTGATCTTGACCCTGACCCCAGCATTAGTCTTCTGATCCTCTGTGGGCTGCGCCCTGGGGATCAAACAGAAGGGAGAAAAGGATCTGGAGACCTAAGCCCTGCTTTTGGGGGCAGGTATGCCTGCTGAGGACAGAGGCAGGTGGGACGCAGCAGGGGCAGCAGGGGGTGGGGGGCTGCAAATGTCAGAGGTCAGCTGAGGGTCAGAGCAATCAGAGAAGTCTTCCTGGGAGAGGCAGCGGTATTTTGGGCCCAAAAGGGTGAGTCGGACTAGACGACTAGACGAGGGGAAGGATCCTGGGAGGAGGAAGCAGCTGATGCGAAATTGGGGAGACCCAGAGCACATGATCCGTTTGATCGAATTAGATCTTTCAAAGAGAGGCTAGCCCGGAGCGAATAGAGGTTCTCTAGGCTTAGTTCTGCGTTGCTGGAGCCCGGGAAATGTCCAGGGGGATAGGGTGAGGGACAGTTAGCAGGGTCCAGTGAAAGCCCTTTAAAGGGAGCCTTGCCGAGGCCCTGGCACAGCCTCGGTGGGAAGCTCTCCATGCGGGGCACATGTGAGTCTCACGTGCCCGTGTCCCCACCTGAGCCCAGAGCCCTGGCCCACTCCCCCCGACAGCTCTGAACCAGTGTCTGGGGCATCTCCCACTTGGCAGGGTGGCAGGACAGCTCCTCCTGCTGGTCTCCCAATTCGGGGAGTGTCCACCTCGCCTGGCACCCCTGCTTCCCATCGTGACCAGGAGGTTCCTTCCCACAGCCTAGCCTGGACCGAGCACAGCAACCCGGCCTCATCGTCTTCGGCCCTCCTGCCCTCCCTGCTCTGCCCTGGATCCCCAGGACCCCTGTGCCCATTTCAGCACAACTGCCACCTCCCGTGGTCGCTCAGCCCGCCACCTATTCAGCATCCATGTCACCTCCTAGAGGGCCTGTCCCGGCCACCTAGTGACCTCACTCCCTGTCGTGTTGCACATCCCCGTTTTATTTTCTTCACGGCATTCGGTGGTAATTGCAGTCGATGCTCCTAATTCGCGGCGGTTCCGTTCCATAAAGTCACCGGCAGCGCTGAATTAGCAAACACAGAACCGTGGCTCCCGGGGGAGGCGCAGGGCGGGGCGCAAGCCTCTGTGCCCAACATTTTTGTCCACTGATCAATATGTAATAACCTTGTTTTCTGTGGGTTTCTGTTGGCACACACCTTACTTAAGATGCATTACTGGGGATCCCTGGGTGGCGCAGCGCTTTGGCGCCTGCCTTTGGCCCAGGGCGCGATCCTGGAAGACCCGGGATCGAATCCCACGTCGGGCTCCCGGTGCATGGAGCCTGCTTCTCCCTCTGCCT
The DNA here is from genome assembly GCF_011100685.1 of Canis lupus familiaris. NCBI lineage: Eukaryota > Metazoa > Chordata > Mammalia > Carnivora > Canidae > Canis > Canis lupus. Next base: position 43,742,788 of record NC_049235.1, read on the forward strand.
GTGTCTCTGCCTCTCTCTCTCTCTGTGAGACTATCATATATAAATAAAAATTAAAAAAAAAAAAAAGATGCATTACTGGCTCATTAACGTTGAACTCCAGGTTGAGCACAATAACTCGTGCGTGAACGCAGCTTGTCTAGTGCCCGTATTTTCTCCGCAAGGCCCATCACTGGCCTCTTGCATGCAGGAGCACGAGCCAGCACTTCTGCACTGCGCCCGAGGCCCATTGTAAGCAGCAAGATCGCCAACCAAGAGCACAAAAATGTGAAAAACGTGCCCTGAAAAAGATGCTTGCTTATAGTGTGTGAGCTGAGAAAAGAAGGCAGGGCGTCTCCTTGTTGGACCTCGGCCGGGAACTGGTGCTTCGGGCCCCTTCCCTGCTCTGTGTGTGTCTGAGATGACTGACCGAGGTGGGTATTGACTTTGGGGGCACAAATACCATGAGCTGGAAGGCAAACGCATGCATACGGAATCTGCAAATAATGGGGGTCAACTGTATGTTATTTATGTCTATCACGTTTGTTGTCAGGCTTTCCTTTGTCGTCCTCACTGCTGCATTTCCAGCACCAGAATCAAGGTGGAGATTCAGCACAGACATCTAACAAAGATGTACTCACACCCACACACTCACACATTCATTTACACACACACACACACACACACACACACACACACACAGAGTCCTTAGGAATGCCCAAAATAGGAAAGATGGGACATCTCTTTTCCTGATACTCCTCCCTTGGTCACCACAGAGAAGGGATAGAAGGAAGATTCTAGAAAAGAGGGGTAGGTTCGAGTCCTTGCCCTAAAACTTTCCCTGTCACTGCCCTCCTGTCCTTACTGCCATACCTGTCATCCACTGTAGGAAAGGTTGTGTGTGTGTGCACATGTCCTATTTAAACTCCCTCCCGTAGGAATCTGTGTGGGCACAAACCGTATGTATGTGGCCAGGCTGAGGTCCTCTGGGTCCCGGTGGCGGACGAGCAGTCCGTGTGTGCGTGCGTGCATGCACACGTGAGCACTGTACCCCCTCGAGTGTAGGCGTGTGTGGGAGCATGTGCTCCAGCCCTGCCCTGACGAGGCCTGCTGGCTTCCCAGCAGCTGCAGAGCTTGTTGCACTGACAGGGCCTGTAATCACGGGAAATTACCCAGCCCAGAACTAAAATTAAGGCTGCTGCTGCCACAAGACCTGTTTACAAAGCCAAGCACCCGGAAGCGCCTCCGGAGGAGGCTCTGCTAGGAGCTGGGACTTCTGGGGAGGATGGGGTGGGGACCAGGCAGAGGGGCCCCAGAGAGGGGAGGGCAGCCTCTTGCATTTGTCACGCACCTACAAGTGTCAAGCACCGTGCCAACGAGTTAGCCGGTGAGTTAGTTCTGTGCTTCGGCTGGCTTCAACCTCACAGCAGCCCTGTGGCTTAGGGACCATCCCAGTGGTAATGATGCTGCACCTGGGCCTCCCAGAGGTCTTTCAGGCCACGAAGCTCCCAAGTAGCCTAGCTGGGGTTTGAACTTAGAGTTGTTAGACTCCGGGGCCAGGACTGCTGGGCAGGGAAAGGGGTGCCCTGTGGGCTAAATGGCAACGGGTCCCCTAGGAAGTTTGAGTCTCTGGTTTTTAGCATTTGGTATTTGGTGTAAGGAAGGCCCCACAGGAGCCCTTACAGCCCTCACGGTCCCCTGCAGGTGGCTCTGCTGGGCAGAAGGGCCCTCCTTGCGAGGGTCTGAAGCATCCTCTCAGGAGCGTCTGGCTCCTGGGTGTGTTTGCTGGGCCTCTTGATGGGGTGTCCTCTTGAGGACAGTCGCATGGACATGGACACCTGCGCCCACAGCCCTCGCAACCCCGAACCAGGCTGGTCGAAAAGCCCAACTGCTCCACATCAGCCTCTCAATCCGTTTCGTGTTTGGGTTGTGACCAGCGTTTAATGTCTTTAATGAAATGGAAGAGAATGGAAAATAGAGTACATCACACCTAGTGGGGGTAAGTACCGTCTCCTGGAACATATTTTAGGGATCTATATGCATGTTTATACCGAATCACAATGAAAAATGTATTTCTCACTGTGGGTGAGGTAAAAACAAGTTTGGGGGACAGTCCTATAGGTTTTGTGTCCTATTTAGGTTCCTGCATCAGCTGCAGCCAGCCTAGGATCTCCTACCGGGCTGAACCCAGAGTCCCTCTGTCCCCACGACCCGCTGAGCCCGGCCTGGTATGTGGGGGGGCACACAGGGAGAGAAGCCCCCTGATTTACTGATTGGCTGGAGCTACGAGGGACCTCTGCGTAATACAGGCGCACCACGAGCCAAGCTTTCTGCAAAACACTTTAGGTGTGACATCTTTTAAGCCTTGTGAAATAAGTAGCAAATCCTCACCATCCCACAGATAAGGAAACGGAGACTTCGTGGTGGTCACCTCTTCCTCCGTCCTGTGCCCCAAGTGGTGGCTCCAGCCAAGTTCCTCTGAGGCAGCCTCCCCTGAGGGCCTGAGGGATTCTGTGGGTCTAATTAGAAGCAGCTTATTAATCCTGTGACCCAGGCCAGGGTGGCTCCCGGGAGGCTTGCTGGGGGCGTGGGGAGGGTCCAGGCTTCTGCTGAGCCCATTGAGCAATCCTGGGGCCCGCAGCCCAGCCCAGCCCAGGCTTTCATTTCTCCCTTCTTTCCTTGGGCAATTCACAGCAAGCAGCCTGAGGGCCGAGGCCACATTGCTGGTGCCCTGGAAGGGGAGATCTCCCGTGGGAGCCCCACCTTCACAGAGCTGCTCTGAGCAGTGAGACTGCCCGTTGGGCCTCTGGCTTCCCTCCCTCTGCCCTGGCCAAGCCCATAGCCCAGGCTTCTCTGCCCTCAAAGCTCACGGGTCCCTCTGGGGTACCAGAGTGAGCATGAATCTGGAGTTAGTCGGGCCAGGGTTCATGCCAAGGCTGGATCCAGAGACTAGGGTGGCTATTCTTACCCCAAAACACTGTGATTCAAAATAAACCCTATTATTTGCCAATCCCTCCTCTAGCTCTCCCATTTCCTCAAAGTCAAATGCCAAAAGCCTTCTGTGCGGGCCACCGAGAAGGCTTCCTTTTTCTGCCTCTTTGAACTCACCTCCTTTTTCCTTTCTTTTTTTTTTTTTTAAGATTTTATTTATTTATTCATGAGAGATACAAAGAGAGAGAGAGAGAGAGGCAGAGACACAGGCAGAGGGAGAAGCAAGCTCCACGCAGGGAGCCCTGGCTCCCCAGGATCATGCCCCGGGCTAAAGGCGGTGCTAAACTGCTGAGCCACAGGGGCTGCCCTCCTTTTTCCTTTCCTTCATTCACCTGGCTCCAGCCACACTGGCCTCCTTGCTGTTCCTGCCCCAGGGCCTTTGCACTTGTTATTCCTTCTGCACCGAGCAGTTTCCTCTCAGCTACCCACATGGCTACTCCTTTATCTCGGACCAAGTGGCACTCTGCAATCCCAGCGGCAGCCCAAGGCATGTCCTCTGCCCCTTCCTTGCTTTGCAGTCTTCTCTATGGCACCCACGACTAAAACACAGCCTGACTCACTTGTCTTGTTTATCATCTGTCTCTCTCCATTAGAATGCAAGCTCCACGAGGCCAGGGTTTTTTGTTTAGTTCAACAGTGCCTACCACAGAGCCGGCATGAGCAAAAGGTTTGTAGGAACGCATTGAAGTAGAATTAGCATATGTGTAAAGAGGTCCAGAATTCTCATTTCTCACATGACTTCTCTTAAGCTTCTATGTCAAATTCTTTGAAACCAAAGTCATTAAAGAACTCTTTCTTTGACCTTCCCACATTTGGGGTCTGGCTCCACCATGGCCCTCGTGGGTGCCAGGCCCTGTGCGAGGCATTGTAAATACAGGTGTGAACAGAGACACCCCCCTGCCCTCCTGCAGCTCACAGCCTTTGCAGGGGGAAAAGGCGACGATGACAGGGGTGTGACAGGGAAGTACCAGGGGCTACGGGCACCCACAGGGAGAGAGAGTGGTGCAGACAGAGAGTTTAGCCTGCAGAGAACTGCCTGGGTCCCAGAGTGGGGTGTGTGTGTGTGTGTGTGTGTGTGTGTGTGTGGCCAGCGTGTGTGTGGGGGTCACTTAACTCCTTACAGCCTGCTTTCTCGTGGTGGGTCAACTTGCAGATCAAATGGCATGATGGGCTGCGAGGCACTCCAGCACTGAAAAGTGACAGGCCTCTTCACATAGAGGCAGAAAAGCAGGGCAGAGATCAGTAAACCCATTTTACAGATTTTGCCATGTTGATCTTTTCCCGCTTCCTCCTTCCTCCCTACAGTCCAGGCACACTGAGGGCTCCGGCAACCTGAGACCCTGTCAGCTTCCTCTTGCCTCCTTCCTGCCCTTATCTCGACAAGGCCCAGACTTACCCTTGGCGTATCAGGACATCGGGACTCAGAGAGGGAGGGTGACTTGCCCATGGTCACAGAGAGAATCAGAGTTTGGGCGGGGGCTGGGACCCGGCCCGAGGCCCTCCCACCACCAGACATGTGTTCTTGGGACCCCCTGCCTCTATCCTGGGTTTCCCTGGAGGATGCCATGGCCCCTGACCCTGCTGAGCCTTCACTGATTTCACCAGCACCCCTGGGGCCACCAAACTTGGGGCCAAGGGTTGGGGCTGGCTGGAGGCGTGGGAGTCAGGGCAAAGCCAGTTCTCACTGAGGCTTTGCGTGCCTCCTCAGGCCTCCCCACTGCCCTCTCTCCCAGCCTCCTCTCTCTGGAGAGCACTCTTTTGGGGCAGACTCTCCCAAGGCTCAAGAGCACTGGTCTTCAAGGCTAGAGGAGCTGTCATGAAATTCAAGATCCTACCTCTTCCTGCCATACTACAGAGAAGGAAACTGAGGCCCAGGAAAGGCGAAGGGTCTGCCCAGGTCCCAGTCTGAGAATATCTGCTCTCTGGGGGCCTCGGGTGTGTTGTCTCTGGGCAGCATCCTGCATTTCTGGTGTCTGGCTAACCTTTCATGCCTCGAATGACAGGAGACTCACTACTACCATGTGCTTTCTCTTGGTCTTCATTTTTGTTCTTCTGACCTCTGGACTGAGGTTTTAGAGGTCAAGTTTCCTGCTTCTGACCCTCTCTGTCTTCATAGCTGGTGCTCCTAAGGACCCTCACAGGCTTCTTGTCTGTATTTACAGAGGGGACTTCTCCTGCCACCACTGGTCTACTCCACACCGCATACCATACCAGCCGCCTGAGGCAAGGTTTGCTCATCCTTGTCACTCCTTTATTTAAAAATCTTTATTGAACGTATGTCCTAATATGTACCAGGCGCTGTTCCAGGCACTAATGAAAACCAGCAAAAATATGAGTCAAAAAAAAAAAAAAAAAAAAAAAGACCTGACTCAGACCCTTCCTCCCCACCACAGAGCCTCATGCAGCTGTGAGACTGATGAACAGAAGGGCGACTATTAGGGCTATAAGAGACAGATGTACAGAAAAAGTGCTCAGAACGGAAGTGCAGCGAGGCACATGGAAACTTGACAGAACCACGGGCCCCCGTGGTTAGCTGTGGTTCCTCCTCCAGGAAATTGCAAGGCCGCCCTTTGACCCTCTTCTGGACTTGGAGGCTGAAGATCCCTTGAGAACATCTGGAACATCTGCTAGCTGCCTCTCCCACTGAGGGAGCCTGGGCCAGGGCTGGGGGGGCGGGGAAGGAGAAGTAGATCCAGCGAGAGGCCTCGCAGGCCGCCTTCTGCGTCCAAATCCCCAATGGCTCTTCCAGAACCGGGGGCCTGGCGCCTCCCCAGCCTCATCACGAGGCCCTTCTCATCCTGCCTGCCGCCTCTGGCCTCTCAGAGAGGGAGCCCCGGGCCGGGGGGCAGGGCCAGGACTGCCGGCGGGGCCCGTGGCGGCTCAGTCTCTCGGGACAGTCGTGGGGAGCAGGGCTGCGGGAGGTTCGGGGTGGCCGCCGGGAGGGGGCCTCCTGCAAGAGTGGTTGGGGAGCCCGGGTGGTGGATGTGTTGGTGACAGGACGGGTATAACCGGTGCCATGGACTGCGATGGAGCGAGCTGTCCCCCATTTCTGCTATGGGCGTTGAAACGGGGGGAGCTGTTACAGGAATTAGGGACTTGTGTCCCCACCTGCAAAATTCACACATTGAAGCACTAACACCCAGTACTTCAGAACTTGACTGTATTTGGAGACAGGACCTTTATTTTATTTTATTTATTTTATTTTATTTTATTTTATTTTATTATTTTATTTTATTTTATTTTATTTTATTTTATTTATTATTTTATTTTACTTTATTTTATTTATTTTATTTTTTTAAGATTTTATTTATTTGTTCATGAGAGACATACAGAGAGGCAGAGACACAGGCAGAGGGAGAAGCAGGCTCCATGCAGGGAGCCCGACGTGGGTGGGACTCGATCCCAGGTCTCCAGGATCACACCCTGGGCTGAAGCCAGGTGCTCAACCACTAGGCCACCCAGGGATCCCCAAGACAGGGCCTTTAAAGAGGTGACTACATTAAAATGAGGTCCTTAGGGTGGGCCCTAATCCAGTTGACTGGTGTCCTGGTAAGAAGACAGGATTAGGACACGGGTTCAGAAGGAAGAGCTTGTGAAGACACTGGGAGCAGACGGCCATCTGCAAGCCACGGAGCGAGGCCTCAGGAGAAACCAGTCCTGCCCACCCCTGGATCCGGGACTTCCAGCCTCCAGGACTGTGAGGAAATCACTTCTGCTGTGTGCCCCTGGTCTGTGGCATTCGGTTCACAGCCCCAGCCACCTAGGGCAGGTAGGAAGCTCCTGGGCTATGGCACTGCCTTTGTCTTAATTAAGCAGGAGCACATCCGGGTCCCATGGTGGTCCCATCGTGCAGACGCTGTGCCAGGGAAGAGGCAAGTCACCTTTGGGTCGTACTCCTGGTTTGTTTCCCCGGGGGTTAGGCTCAAAACTGGGGAAGCGGGATCCCTGGGTGGCGCAGCAGTTTAGTGCCTGCCTTTGGCCCAGGGCGCGATCCTGGAGACCTGGGATCGAATCCCACGTCGGGCTCCAGGTGCGTGGAGCCTGCTTCTCCCTCTGCCTGCATCTCTGCCTCTCTCTCTCTCTCTCTGTGACTATCATAAATAAATAAAAATTTAAAACTGGGGCAGCTGGAGAAGTTGGTGCTCTTCATGGAGACTCGACCGGAAACCAGTTCACAGGGATGAGCTGTAACTAGCTGCCTTTAAGCACGTGGGAGAAAACCGGGCCCTGTCCCTGACGCCCCCAGGTGCCCCGTCCAGCAGGGGACCCGCCCCGCAGTGGGCCGCCCGCAGCGAGCAGGCCTCTTCCCTGCTCACCGTGAAGCAGGAGAGCGAGGTTCTGGTCTCACGGAGGAGTCGAAGGATGAATCTTGCAAAGAGGATTGAGTAAGCGCTAGAGGTTTATTAGTGAGGGCACAGGGAAAGCTCTTGGGAGCGAGAGGTCCTGACAGGGTGGCCACTCAAGGTTTTTAGGCTGGTCTTTTATCGAAAACCTGACCGGGGTGTTTGTGGCCTTGAGATTCTGGTGCCGTCTTGGTTTGAGCAAGGACTATTGATAACAAACACCCTTAACGACTTACTTCTTTGTGGTCTAGTCATTTTCTGTGATTGCATTGTAGGCGCCAAAGAAAAATGCTTCCTCAGGACCGTTGGGTGGCTCAGTGGTTGAGCATCTGCCTTCAGCCCAGGGCGTGATCCTGGAGTCCTTGGGATCGAGTCCCCCATTGGGCTCCTTGCATGGAGCCTGCTTCTCCCTCTGCCTGTGTCTCTGCCTCTCTGTGTGTCTCTCATGAATAAATAAATAAAGTCTTTAAAAAAAAGAAAAAGAAAAATACTCCCTCACATCCGGGCCAGGTGGTCTGGCCTCTTCCCTTATTTTTGCTTTCCTTACATCTCAGCATGTTGGGGATTTTGTTTTGTGAGCCTGATTCCATGGTCCTCTACGTGGCTCCCCCAACCTAGCCCTGCCTGTCCCTTACTCACCTGGCCTTGGGGTCAGGGACTCTCCGGACAGCCTTATCCCATGGCTAATTCTCCGATGGCCATTTTACTTTGGAGGCCTCGGTTTTACCCTGTGCAGTGGGGAGAACCCGCTGAGACCCCCAGTTCACGCTCAGGGCTGTTAGATTGAGGAGGCTGGGGGAGAAGGATGGGCGTTCTCGGATACTCACCAGCCGGTTTCTGTCTTCCCTTGAAACAAAGCCAGCCAACTTGGACTCTTCCCAGAGAGACTTTAGGAAAAGAGGAAGGAAGAACTTGCTGTTATAGCGAGAAAAGGAGCAAGGCAGCCGGAAGAGACCCAGCTGGCCATGGAGTCGTTCTTTCTGGAGGCCTGCACAAATGGGACAGGGACAGTCTCTGGGGTCCTGTTTGCAACAGGGAGATGTGATGCCCACTGCCAGGGAGCTGGCGGGAGGGACCTGACTTAATCCCCAGCCCCGAAATGGATGTGGCCTCACTTTGTCAGGGTGGCCGCGGTGGCCACGCAAAGGCAGCGCCCAGAGATGTACTATCCCTGGGCTGTGCTGGGATTTGCCACCCCGTAAACACCTGGCAAGGCTAGCGTGCATTCATGCATTTCACATTTAATAAATACAAAGGAAATAACTCAGTGTGAAATTGGAAGAGTGAAAAGGGGAAGGGCCAATTATTTGACTAGCATCTCACGGAGCCCGCAGCAGCCATCACCCGGGGACCTGTGTGCCCTCGCCTCCCTTGGCTGCTGCGCGTCAGGGGAGGCAGCTGGCTCGGGGCAGACTGATCTGTGTGTGTTTACAGGTTGGACTGGAGGGGGAGGGAAGAGGCGGCAGGGTGGCTGCAGCAGCTGCCTGGGAGGGAGACTTGGCTTGGCCTAGGCAGGGAGCGGGAGATGGCAGGAGGGGCGGGGGGAGACGAGTAGGGGACTCCGGTGAGGCTAATTCTTAGGAGGGAGGTGTGGTGACCCTCGTTTCCCCTCATCTACCACACCTGGCCAAGTGGCCAAGGGCTTCCTCTTTATGGAGCATTCTAGGAAGGGCTGCCCCTCCTGGTCTTTGGTCCCGTGGGTTGCGGTTCAGGCAGTTCTCAGGAAACCAGCCTTCCTGGCCACCCACCCATCCCCACCCCCCCGACCAAGGAAGGCCCTGTCACCGGGAGAGGGATGACCCTCCCATGTCCGAATCCTCATTTCACTTGCAGCTGGGCGCTAATCCAATTGCTGGCTCTAACCTAATTCTCCATTGATGCTTGAGTCCTTTGCCTGCCGATATTAAAACTCTTTTCATTTAATTGTGCAGAAGATAGATCCTCCTCAGCCGTCAGGTGGTAAATATAGAATAGCTGATGTGTAGCTCTCATTTCTTCTCTGGCAGGCCTCCCGCAGCTCTGAGTAATTGGGGACCAAGATGTTCTGGGAAGGGGAGGGGGGCCAGGAAGGAGGGAAACGGGAGGCAGGCCCAGGGGCTGGGACTTGGCCATGCTGGGGAAGCTACAGATCCAAGGGAGCTGGGTCTGTGTTCCTGACCTGGTCCATTTCTACAGGGCCAGTCACTTCTTGAATCTCTCACGTTGCCTAGTGACTGGCATCCTGAGCTGTTGTGTGAGGAGCAAGTGTTCCTGAACTGAGCGAGGGCAGCCAAGGGGGAGGGAATCAGTGCTATCCCATTGTAAAAAGTAAGGGAGGTCATGAGATCCCCTGGAGTTGGGAGCATGGAGGACTGCTCCTGATAAGCCTCCTTGACCTTGCTCAGGACAGAGGGCTGCTTCAGTCTCTATAGTCACCAATGAACCCCACAGAGTCGTGGCTTTTGATGCACCAAGACCCATTGAGTTGATTGTCTGTTTGCTGACCCTACCTGGTCTCCCAGCAGGGCAACGAAGCGCTGGTGGCAGAGTGCAGGCCTCTTGATTTGCAGTGTCATGTGGAACATGGTGGCCATGGTGTGTTCCCCTGGTGGGGAAGGGTAGTGGCATCACAGTGAGACCCCAGAAGCCATTAGAGCCGCTTAGGCTCCAGGTCCTCTTCCATCCACTCAGCAGAGGCCACTTGAAGTCAGCCCTGCCCATCTGTGCCATGCCCCCACCCTCAACACTCACAGGGAGAAGCAGGATAGATGTAGAGACCACATGGCCCAGATCATAGGTCAAGGGCAGGACCCTGGGCTGTTACTGACCTAGCATCTGGTCATCAGAGGCAGGAAGCACTCCAGGAAGAACCACTAGATACTGATCTCACTGGCAGCTCAGCCCCAACTGTGGCTCCCCACAGCTTCTGAGTTTCCCTTGGGCTCTGGGGGACATGGTTCACACTCCATCTCCTGGAGGTTGGGCTACTTCTTCCTCTTGACCACTTGCTTGGCTCCTCACACCTCAGAGCTCCTGTGCCCGACCTTTGGTGGGTCTGAACTCTGTAGACTGGCCCTGCTTCCCTGTAAGAGGCTTTGCTGTGCTTGAGCTCCCTGAACCACTCCTCTCTACCACCCCTTGTCGCTGGCTGGTGGGGACCTCAGAGGGCTCTTCTCTCTTTTCCTTCCTGCCTGAGAGCAAGGCACACCTTCAGCATTTTCTGAGGGCTCCTCTCTCCTGAATACATGGGAGATGCTTAGAGCACCATCCCTTCCTGGCCTGGTCACCCCAGGCACCTCTCATGAGCCTGCTCTCTCTAAGTCCACCCCAGCCACTCCCCAAGACCTGCTCCTTCTCCTCCCCCCAGCCTCTACCCCTGCTGAGCCAGGACATCCTTGGGCAAGGGGAAGGCAATCTCTGGGGCTTAGGATAGCTGCTGAATCCCCTTATCAGGAGGTCCTGAAGAAAGGGACAGGGTAGCTTCTGAGACGTCAGCCCAGAACCCCATCACTATCCTTTCCTTCAGACTTTGGAGCCAAACCCGCTGACCTGCTGACCTGCAGGTCACTCTCCTCTATGGCATTGTCAGAGCAAACACCCACAGGACATGCGACTGCTGGGAACATGGGCCCACAGGATCCTTGCATACGAGGGCCAGAACAGCCAACACAGCTGCCCCACTCCTCTGCTCAGAGGAGGAAATCGAGGTCCAGAGACAGCAGGTGAGAGGGGGTGTTTGCCCAGGCTCATGCGGTGACTCCATCCTGACATCCTGGCTTCCTGGCTCCAGTCTGGGCTCTGGACATTTCTGCTAGTAGAGTTGGAATGAGGGGCTGCTTCCTAGCATGGGGGTCAGGATGATAGGGTGTCAATTCCAGGTCCACCCTCTTCCAGCTGTGTGACCTCCGGGCAGTCACCCGACCTCTCTGGGCATCAGTTTCCTTATCTATAAGATGGTGATGACAATGGTATCTATCTCATGAGGTGGCATGAGCGTGCACTGAGTAAGCCGCCCAAAGCCTCAGCACAGCATCTGGCACGTGGTGAGTGATAATTAGCTATCATGCAACATTCAGCTCCACTGCATCACAAATGTCCCTAAAACCAGGGTGAACCATAATGAGCATTAGCTATTCAAGTAATGAACAGGCATTTGATTTACTCCCTCAGAAGATTGAAGGGTTTTGTTATCAGGGGACTGTTTGGATGGCTTTTCCAGAAAGAGGTTTCACGGATGTCATTTGTCCCTTCACAGAAGTTTCCCAGCACACAGCAGGAGTACCAGGGCCACTCCACTCATCCCAAGGCTGCCCCTCCCGGGAAGCAGAGGGAGCCAGCAAAGTCAGGATGCTGTTAGGTCCTCTCTGGAAGTTCTCTGGATGCCTAGGACTGCCTCACCTGAGCAGTGTATCTCATGTTGTGCCTCTGAAATGATTATGCCCCCACAGTTCCAGCCCTGACAGGGATAGAAGGAGCAATGCTGACACTCACCAGGGCCAGAAATAGGATGAGGAGAATGAGGCACTTGCCCGGGGTGCACAATTGAAGAGCCGCCCCAAACTCAGTCATCGAGATCAATAATGTTTTCATTTCTTACCTCCTGTGCCCCCATTCTCAGGAAGCCACTGGAGGATGCACACCACCAAAACAGGGGAACAACAAGCCTAGGGAGAGAAAGAAATAAGATTCCAGAAATGAGGACTTGAACACAGGAAGTACAGTGAAGGCATGTCTCAGCATGAAGGTGAGGGGTGAGTGCCCTAAGGGAACCATCGAGTATCAGGCCCAGCAAGCAACATGTCCAGATTCAAACAAGAGGATGAGCCTGAGGTGTTTGATTGAATGGAAGCTACTACTGATAGGTGAGTGGCAGAGATTGGAACACCTGAACAAATTAACAATAGATCCGGGACATCAGGCAAATAAAAAAAGGCAGTAGTTAACTCTGGGGGACAATAGGCTCACACAAAAAGAGTGCAGTTGTAACGTACAACTGGGCTCAGCGACGCTTTTGTTCAATGAAAGATTGGAAATCACCATATGGGAGGATGGAAGGAAAGGAAGTAGGGGATCGATGGGAGATTTAAGTCCTTATTTACCATGGCAGGAAGTCAGGAGCTAATGCCCACAATTGAAATATCAAAAAATATTGTGCATATATATATATATATATATATATATACATTTTTTTTTTTTAAATGGAGCTTCATACTGGACGACATACCCAAAAGGATTCAAGGTGATTAGAACCTAGAGGTGATGTGGCCTTGCCGAGCGCAGGGCAGAGACTGTGCCTTTCCTTCTAACCTTTAAGTACAATTTCACTTTACCTATGTGCTGGTATTATTTTCAAGTTCCCCAAGCGTAGTGAAAAACAATTCAGTCCTGGTATCGCTACAATCAGCCTGTCATATAGCAGGTTGTCAAGCGTGTGCTTGTGGAATAAACAGCAGGACAGAGCCCAGAACCGAAGGGGTTTCACAGGCTTCCTGGAGGGGGAAGAGGGGCTGCACTGGGGCTGGAGTCTGCTGAGGATTTGGATGAGCAGAAAGAGGGACTCCAACCACCTGGAGAGGAGTGACAGGGTTATCAAAAACTGAGCAAGCTAATTTATTGCATTGTTTAGTCCTGTTGAATTTCCGAATTCTAAAGGGAAAGCCCCAAAGGGAAGGAGGTAGAAAGGCAAAATCTGCCAGGGGGCACTGCCTGTGTGCACACAACTCTCCACAGGAGTGGACTCTTGTTAAGGGAGCACATGGCATCCCTTCTCGTCCCCTCTGCAACCCTCTGCATCCCTCCCCTCTGCAACCCTCAGACCTACACTTGTTACTTCCATCAGAACAAGGGTGCTCAAACTGCACAGCAGAATGACCTGTGGGGCTGTCCCCAGGGAGCACCTCTGTCTGGAACCACTTCCTGCAGAGTCTGACCCTACTGGGCTAGGAAGGGACCTTCGCCTCAGCGCTGGGACCAGGGGGAGGTAAGTGAGGCACTCATTCTCGGGGTCCTGCAGGGCCAAGGGCAGATCCTGCAGGATTTAAAAGTGCAATGTTTTGTTCTTCATGGATTTTTTTTTAATTTAAAAATGTATTGAGGTATTAAGTGATATATCCCATTATATTAGTTTTAGGTGTGTCATATAATGATTTGATGTAAGTAGGCATTGTGAAATGATTATACAAGCTTAGTTAGAATTAATTTTTAATATTTTCAAGTATTCTGGAATCTAGGAGGGGCAGAGGGGAAATAGCTGAGAGATATTTCAGAAGTGGGATCCATAGGATGAATATTTTTTTCTGAAGTTATTGTTTGTTAGTTGGTTGCTGAGTTTTCATGTACCTGCCATGATTCTTCCGAAACTCTCCAACAAAACCTAAAACTGCTCTCAATTCGATCAACCTCCTTAGATTACCTGTACACACAAATCACGTCTTTTCCCCACCTGTCATTCTAGAACCGTCCTTCCCCATCTACCTGAGGAGTTACCTCTCTTTCTTGTTAGTTGACCTCACTGTGTCCTGGACCCAGACCCTTCCTATTTCTTGGCTAACTTCCTTGTTTTGGTGTAGCACATTCTCCAGCGATTTTCTAAGAATTGTAAAAGGAGGTAAGTTTTGTGAATCGTTTCATGTCTGAGTATGTATTTATTTTACCTATTCCAAGTATGTGTTTTTTAAAAAGAGCCTGCATTTTACTTATGCAATGGATAGTTTGGCAAGGTATGGAATTCTAGCTTACAGATAAATTTCTCTCAAAGATTTTGAAATCTCAAGAGATTTTTGATTGCTCAGTTGTTTTCTATTTTCCCCTTTTGTTGTTGAGAAGTCTGATGCCATCCTAAGTTCTTATCCTTTATACATGACCTGTCCTTCCCATTTCTCCTTTTCAGGTTTTTTCTTTGTCTCTGATGCTCTGGATTTCATGATAATGTGCTTTGGTATAGATTGTCTATGACTCATTGCTGCTGGGTGCTCATGAGTGCCTTCCAAGTTGACACTCATGTCCTTCAGTTCTAGAAAATCTTCTTGCTTCATCCCTTGGGAAAATTTCTACCCTCTATTCTCTCTGTTTGTACTTTTCAAAATTCATATTAGTGGGACATTTGAACCTCTTATTTCTTACCTTTTGGACATCTAATTTGAACCTCTAATTTCTTACCTATTTTCTCCTACTTTCTGACTTGCCACTTTGTTCTGTTTTCCAAAAGATGTTTTCAACATAATCTTTCAGTCCTTCAATTGATTTTAAAATTTCAGCTATAAAAAAATAAAATAAAATTTCAGCTAGAACATTTTTCTTTTTACTTTCCAAGTCCTTTCGATTATTCTTTGAATATTTTTTTCAATACCCAGTGCTCATTATAAGTGCCCTCCTTAATACCCATACCTATTTAGCCCATCCCCCCTCCTCGGCCTACCACCCCTCCAGTAATCCTGTTTTTTCTTTATAGTTAAGAGTCTGTTTTGTAGTTTGCCTCTTTTCCCTGCCCTATGTTCATCTGTTTTGTTTCTTAAATTCCACATATGAGTGAAATCTTATGGTATTTGTCTTTCTCTGACTGACTTATTTCACTTAGCGTAATACTCTCTAGCTCCAACCATGTTGCAAATGGCAAGATTTCATTTATTTTTATGGCTGAGTGATATGCCATGATATATATATATATCATATATATGATATATCATATATCATTGATATATCATATATATAATATATCATATATCATTGATATATCATATATATATATATGATGTCTTCTTTACCCATTCATCAGTTGATCGACATTTGAGTTCTTTCCATAATTTGCTATTGTTGATAATGCTGCAAAAAAACATTGAATATACCCACCTCGAATCTATATTTTTGTATCCCTTGAGTAAATACCTAATTGCTGGATTATAAGATTGTTCTATTTTTAACTTTTCTTTTTTAAAGATTTTATTTATTTATTTATTTATTCATGAGACACACACACACACACACAGAGGCAGAGACACAGGCAGAAGGAGAAACAGGCTCCTTGCAAAGAGCCTGATGTGGGACCCAATCCTGGGACTCCAGGATCGTGCCCTGGGCTGAAGGCAGGCGCTAAACTGCTGAGCCACCCAGGGATCCCCCCCCCCCGCATTGTTACCTTTTTTGAAGAGCCTCCTTACTGTTCTCCAGAATGGCTGCCCCAGTTTGCATTCCCTCCAGTAGTGTAAGTGGGTTCTCCTTTCTCTTTATTTTTGCCAACACCTGTTGTTTCTTGTGTTGTTCATTTTAGGTGTGACGTGGTATCTCATCATGGTTTTGATTTGTATTTCCCTGATGATGAGTGATGTTGAGCACCTTTTCATGTATCTTTAGTCATCTGTCCTCTTTGGAGAAATGTCTATTCATGTCTTCTGCCCATTTCTTAACTGGATTATTTGTTTTTTGGGCATTAAGTTTGATAAGATCTTTATAGATTTATAGATTTTGGATACTAATAACCCTTTATCAGATATGTCATTTGCAAATATCCTCTCCCATTCTGAAGGTTGCCTTTCAGTTTTGTTGATTGTTTCCTTCTTTTTTTATCTTGAAGTCTCAATAGTTTATTTTTGCTTTTGTTTCCCTGGCCTCTGGAGACATGTCTAATAAGAAATTGCTACAGCTAGGGTCAAAAAGGTTACTGTCTGTGCTTTTTCCTAGGATTTTGATGGTTTTCTGTCTCACTTTAGGTCTTTCATCTATTTTGATTTATTTTTGTGTATGGTGAAAGAAAGTGGTCCAGTTTCATTCTTTTGTGTGTGGCTCTCCAGTTTTTCCAATACCATTTGTTAAAAAGACTGTCTTTTCTTCATTGGATAGTCTTTCCTGCTTTGTTAAAGATTAGTTGACCATATAGTTGTGAGTCTATTTCTGGGTTTTCTATTCTGTTCTACTGATCTCTGTGTCTGTTTTTGTGCCAGTACCATTATGTTTTGATGATTACAGCTTTGTAATATAACTTGAAGTCCGGAATTATGATGCCTCCAGTTTTACTATTCTTTTTCAAGATTGTTTTGGCTATTCAGGGTCTTTTGTGGTTCCATACAAATTTTAGGGTTGTTTGTTCCAGCTCTGTGAAAAATGTTGTTGGTATTTTGATAGGGATTGCCTTAAATGTGTAGATTGCTTTGGATAGTGTAGACATTTTAACAATATTTTTTCTTCTAATCCATGAGCATGGAATGCTTTTCCATTTCTTTGTGTCATCTTCAATTTCTTTCATAAGTGCTTGATAGTTTTCAGAGTACGAATCTTTTCTCCCTTTGGTTGTATTTATTTCTAGGTTATCTTACGGTTTTCGGTGCAATTATACATGGAATCAATTCCTTGATTTCTCTTTCCGCTGCTTCATCATTGGTGTATAGAAAAGCAACAGAAAAAAAAAAAAAAAAAAGAAAAGCAACAGATTTCTGTACGTTGATTTTTATATCTTGTGACTTTCCTGAATTCGTTTATCAGTTCTAGCACTTTTTTGGTGGAATCTTGGGTTTTCTATATAGAGTATCATGTCATCTGCAAATAGTCAAAGTTTGCCTTCTTTCTTGCTGATTTGGATGCCTTTTATTTCTTTTCGTTGTCTGATTGCTGAGGCTAGGATTTCCAGTACTATGTTAAAAAGCAGTGGTGAGAGTAGATATCTCTGTAGAGGAAAAGCTCTATTTTTCCCCACTGAGGATGAGATCAGCTGTAGATCTTTCATGTATGGCCTTTATGATGTTGCGATATGCTCCTTCTATCCCTACTTTGTTGAGGTTTTCATCACAAATAGATATTCATGACGGAACAAACGAAAGTACCAACAAACAAAAGCCCAGGGATGGATGGCTTCGCAGGAGAATCCTACCAAATACTTATTTTTTAATGTATTTATAAAGATTGTATTTATTTATTGAGGGAGAGGGAAAAGAGAGAGAGAGCATGAGTCGGGAGGAGGACAGAGGCACAAGCAGACTCCCTGCTGAGTGGGGAGCCTGACACGGGGCTGGATCCCAGGGCCCTGAGATCATGACCTGAGCCCAAGGCAGATGCTTAAGTGACTGAGCCACCCACACACCCCTCTACCACATATTTAAAGAAGAGTTAATACCTATTCTTCTCAAACTCTTCCAAAAAATAGAAATGGAAAGAAATTTTCCAAACTGATTCTATGAGGCCAGCATGACCCTGACACCCAAACCAAAGACTCCACTAAAAAAAAGACAATACCATGAACATGGATGTAAAAATTCTCAACAAAATACTAGCTAATCGAATCCAACAGTATATTAAGAGAATCATTCACCACTATCCAGTGGGATTTATTCCTGGGCTGCAAGGGTGGCTCAATACCTACAAATCAATCAATGTGATACACCACATTAATAAGAGAAAGGCTAAGGACCATATGATCCTCTCAATAGATGCTGAAAAAGCATTCAACAAAGTAATGCATCCATTCCTGATATTCTCTGAATATTTCTTTAAAAAATAGCATTCTGTCTCTCTCTTTCTCTCTGTGTGTCTCTCATGAATAAATGAATAAAATCTTAAAAAAGCAGGGGGGATCTCTGGGTGGCTCAGCAGTTTAGAGCCTGCCTTCGGCCCAGGGCATGATCTTGGAGACCCAGGATCGAGTCCCATGTTGGGCTCCCTGCATGGAGCCTGCTTCTCCCTCTGCCTGTCTCTCTCTCTCTCTCTCTCTCTCTCTCACTCTGTGTCTCTCATGAATAAATGAATAATATCTTTAAAAAAAATAGCATTCTGTTCACTTCCCCTCCCCCAGGTATGCAATACATTTTATTAATTTTCTGAGGATATTTTTAGTTTTTCCCTCCTACTTGTCTCTGTTTCATCTGAGTTTCTTTCTCTGCCTGCCAAAACACTTTCTTGCTTCTCTTTCCCTGTCTCAAGGCTTTCCTATCGGAGGCCTTTCTAAGATGTCCGGGGAGCCTTGGCAGCAAATCTTATTTAAGGCAGAAGCACCAACAATCTGACAGGAAGTTGTGTGCACATAGACACGGTTTGTCCTTGGATAGGCTTCCCCAGAGGTGACCTGGTGATGAGCCCAAATGCTACCATCTCCCAAATGCCGTCTTTTCTCCTGAGCTGGGTAGTTTTTCTGCCTGAGAGGAGATCTCTAATTTCTACTGGGGGGTCTGTAGCCTTCTGAGGGTGGAATAGCAGGTGGAGGTCTACGATTCTGTATTCAATCCCCACTTAGGTATGATGCTTTGTCCCCAGCCTCCACTTCACTGACCCAGTGTCACCACTTTCCTCTCTCTGGAGAGGAAGCGTTCCTTCCTCAGCTTAAGTGGGGAGGGACCTTGCAGCAGGAGGGAGAGGGCGGCTCTAACTGCTTTCACGCTGCTCCTTCCATTTCCAGCCTCACTCCTGCTCGCAGAGGAGCCGGGCAGCTCTCCTTCCAGAGTCTTTCCAGGCACAAGGCAGATCCGGCTCGTGTGTCCTGTTGTCTCTTCTCCGGTGTCTTGTCTTTTTCTGTCATTTTAGTCAGTCTTAGTGGGAGTGGGGGCAACCCACGGGGCTTACTCGTGCGGGCACCGTGGCGGGGCTGCATCACCTCCTGGCACATCTACATGCCGGCTGCCCCGCTTCTGCTCTCAGGCCCAGCTGTCTCCCCTGAGCCCAGACCCAAGCATTCAGCTGTGTCCTGGCACTTTCTCCGCAGTGGGTCCCCAGGCCCCTCAAGGGCAGCACAGCTCCCTCCACACCTTCTCTTCCTCCTGTGTCCTGCAGGAGTGAATGCACCCCCCCATTCCCCTGTAGTCCGGGAACTGGGTCCTTCCACTTGCCCCCAAGAGGGTCAACCATCACACACTGTCAGCTCGTGAGCCCGTCCACATCTCTTCATCCCCACCAGGACCTGTCAGGGCCACGCATCATTTCTCCCCCAGACTGCAACACCCCTGGCATCTCTCCTTTCCACCGGTGGGGCTCGGGCCGACCTCTCTCAACCTGATCACGCCCAGGGGGTTCTCACTGTCCTGAGATAACCTAACCCTTCACTTGGCCTGTGAGTTTTATTGTCTGTCCCCAGACAACAACGTCGGCAGGCCCACCCCCTGCTTCTAACCCCGAGTACTCTATGCTCCAAATATCACATGACGTGTTCTCTCCATGCCAGCCGGGCCTTGGAGTTGGGCCTATCTGTTCCTTGCTCCTTCCCCTGTCTCACCTGTCTTCTCTCTTCTTCCTGCCTCTTCTCCTTTCTCTGATCTCTTGTTTATTAAGCGTCAGCGTCAATGTTACTGCCTCCAGGAAGCCTTCCATGACTGCGCCCCACCCCACCTTCCCAAGCTTGATGTGGTGCCCCTTGCTCTTGTACTTGTTACATTGCTAATGAATCAATCCAGGGCCCAGTGAAGTTGGCCGTGGTCAGAGTGGGTGTCTGTCTTTTGTCTGAGGAGGATACCTGTATCGGGCATCTTCAGGAGCCTGCTGTTTGGGAGACACCCCTGGAGGAGAGCTCGTAAATCACTCTGTGCTTGCCTCAGTGGCACCCAGGTCTATGGGGGTGGGGTCGGCCGAGAGAAGGAGGGGGGTCACAAAGCTTCACCCCTCCGAAGTGAGTGCGGGTTTCCCTCCTCTGCAGTTTCCTTGGACTGCAGCTGTGCTGGAACAGAGACCTGGGGAGTGGGGGGTGGGGTGGAGGGTGGGGAGGGGGTGCGCTGGGAAGCAGATCCAAGCCTGGGTGCCCAGGGTGGCTGAGTCACCATGAGGAGCTCCTCCTCGGCGAGTAGCTCCTGAGGCAGGATGGCAGCTGGGGAGCAGCGAGGCCACTTCAGGGTGATCAGAGTCCCTGGCCAGTGTCTCAACCCCATCCCCATCCCACCCCAGTCACCGCTTCCTGCCTCCCTCCTCCTCCCTCTTGCCACCTTTAAACTAAACATCACCCCGCAGTGTTTCCTACCCCCCTCTCTATCCCCACCATCCTGCCCGCCCCAGATCAGGCTTCATTTCCTCTGGCCTGGTGTCCTGTGGGGACCAGATTCTATTTGGCCCCTACACCTGCCTGCTCTGGTGGTGATGAGGCAGGAGCCTGGGATGGTCAAGAGCAGAGGCTCTGGAGCTGGGCTGCCTGGGGCTGGAAATCAGAGACCTTCATGGGTCCAGGGCTCCCTTCCCTCATCTACAGATTGTGTGTGAAAACAACACTAGCTCATCGGACTGCTGTAAGATGAAGCCAGGTGATGTGTGTCAAGCACTTGGAACGGTGCCTGGTGCACATAAGCCTTACAAAGTGGTGCTTCTTATCCCTAGGCAGGTGCTCAGGGATGTCTGGGCATAGACTGGTGTCAGGGCTGCTGGAGAGCGCGCTGTCCTCTGCTCTCTGGACCGTAGCCTCCTTGCTGGTCTCCCTGCCTCCTGCTGACCCTTCCGCTCCGCCCTGTCCTGTGGGACGGCCAGGGCTGGCCTCTGCCTACTTCTCTGCCAACTACACACATGCACACGTGCATGCACACACCCCTCCATTGGGTTCCCTGTGCCCCTGGCTGGTCCCATGTTCCAGGCTTTTGCTCATAAGGTTCTCTCTGCCAGCAAGTGGCTGCTTGTGGCCTTGGGCTGTGGTCACCTTCTCTGTGAAGACTTTTCTTCTCAGCTACCTCAAACTCAGGTGTAAACGTGCCCACCTCACACTTACTTGCCTTGTTCCTCCCACCGGCAGCTTCTTCGGGAGCCCTCCATCCTTGCAGATGCTGCGTGGAATGGCAATTGGTTGCCTGTGAGTCTCCCCAACTCTGGCATCGGGAGTGGGCGTAAGCCTCCAAGGTCCAGGGACCTCCCTGCTCTAGCACAGGCGGCAGGTGCTGCAGGATCCCACGGGCAGACGCAGCCCTTTTGCCTGCCTGGGCAGCTGGGATCCTGGCCATCTGCAGGGGGCAGGGGGCAGGGGGCAGGGGGCAGGACCGTGCCAGCCTCTGCTCACCACCTTCTTGCCCACCGTCCTTCTAGTCCTTTCTTCCTTCCACACCCCAATATTGAGTGCCTGGAGGTCAGAAGTGAAAGGGAGATGTCCGGCCCTGTCGAACTCCCAGGCCTGTGGGACATCACGAAACTGTGCTCTCCGTGGCAGTCCTGTCCTGATTCTGAGGAGGCCAAGGCCCAGGAGGCGGGGGGTTTGCTGAAGGACACGTGGCGAGCTGACGGTCAGGCTCCTACTGACTGTACTTCTCTTGTGCTCATAGGTACAAATACCACGTCTATAAGCCTGGCCTCTGCCCTCCTCCCATTCCCCGTCATTCCTTAGATCTTCAGGGCCCCTTCTGGGGCCAACCACTGCATCCTAACCTGGTCCATCTTAAAGGGATGGCACCAAGGGTAAGATGTCCTTAAGCTCCAGTGGGGACCATTCCTGCGGTCCCATGTGCCATGGGAGAGCACTGTTGGGTTAGCGTGGCTGCTGGAAGATGCTCCCCAATGCCCAGCCTGGGCTTACAGCCATGTCAGTCACGTCTACCTCAGGATGAGTGAGATCCTGACTCCTTCCCAAGGTGGCTTTTTTTATTTTTATTTTTATGATAGTCACACACAGAGAGAGAGAGGCAGAGACACAGGCAGAGGGAGAAGCAGGCTCCATGCACTGGGAGCCGGACGTGGGACTCAATCCCGGGTCTCCAGGATCGCGCCCTGGGCCAAAGGCAGGCGCCAAACCGCTCCGCCACCCAGGGATCCCCCAAGGTGGCTTTTAATAATGGGAGTTAAGGACAGATTCAGGGCACCAGAGAGGGAAGTGCCTTTGCCTGAAGTCACACAGCATGGGCCAGGCAGAGATAGGGAGAGATAGGGAGCCTGGGCTCATTCTGAACGTACATCCCAGAGCCGCAGCTAGTCTTCAGGGCACCCATACTGCTCCCTCTGCCTTCTACCTGGCGGGCCCCATGGGTACTGTGGAAAAGCTGCAGGGACAGGTGGAGGCGGAGAGCGGGCATGCGGAAGATGAAGGAAGGGGAAACATCCCTTCAGACCATTACCCTGCCCCACTCTTCCCAGCTATGCACTTGTTTCGGGGGGGTCTGTGGGAGAAGAGAGGGGCATCGAACCATGTGCCTTCCTCCCTATTTCGCCAGACTCCTGGCCATCGCCTCCTCTCCTTCTAGCGGAGGGTGGAGTTTTTGTTGTTGTTTTTGTGGTGTTTTTGGCATAGACGGTGAACTCTGGTTGTCATGGCAACTCCAGCAGAGGGAAGCAGGGAGAGGGCCTGAGTGGGGTGAATGTATCCCGCCATCAGCTGGTTCTCTAAGTGGGGATGTGCAGACGACAAAGGCTGGGGGTCCAGAGAAAGGCCCTGGCCTAGGAAGGCCCTGTGGGCCTCCACGCCCCCTGTCTGACCTGGCTCCAGGCTGCCTTTGGCATAATGCAAGCCTTTCTCCTCTTGAGGGAGACATGGGCTTCCCCCTGCTGCCACATGAAGTTCTGAGTAAACTGTCTTAGTGTGGGTGAGGGAGAAAGGTGAGGGAGAGCTGCCCGGAGAAATGTCCCCCGGCTGGGGCACTCGTGCTGACTCCTTGGTCCTGTTGAGGCAGCGGACAGGGAGTGACAGGGCCAGGGAGTCCTTTGGGTGGCCTGAGACACGAGCTCAACCACTCCAAGCCTCCGTCTGGGCAGCCACACGAGAGCACGGGACCAGGCCTTTGATGGTTAAACACTTTTCCAAGGCAATAGTCTCCCTTTGCTATTCATTTCTTATAACACATGTCCCTCCAGTTCACTTTTCCACTTTGACAGTGACAAAGAAATAGTTTTCTACTAAAACAACAGCACATGGCCAGTGCTAAATGGCAGCTGGCGTTGGGAATGGGGGCGATGGGGAGTGGTAGGGACCGTAGCCAAATGGAGAGCTTTTTTTTCTGGATGACGGGCACTGTGCCTACTCACTCCAGTTGACTGTTGCCATGTGGACATGCTGGCTCAGTGGCTCTGGAGGAGCCAGAAATCCTGATTCTGGGAAACTTCCTGATTTTTACCTTTATCCTCACTGTAGTCCTGTGCCCACGCAGACACAGGACTTCTCAGGATCAAGAAGAGAGGACCCCTGCTCTCACCTAAACAGTTAAAATAGACCAAGCCTTTAGAAATCATCTCATTTGCCTCATCCTGTGCCAGATAGGGACACTGGGACCCAGACAGGACTGGGACCTGTCTGGCCAAGGATACTGAGCGGGTTTGCGGGAAGGCTGCAGCGGGAGGAACCCAGGGCGGATAAACAGGACCACCCAAGACTGTGTGTGCTGCTGAGCCCCATGGCGAGCACCTTGCCCCACATCAAGGTCAGATGGGATTGAGAGGACCTGGGGATTATAATCATCGTAGCCTATCCTGGGATAGACACGTCTTGGTGCTTTACACATATGTGTCCAAGAAGCAGAGTTTGTGTCAATTAAAAAAACAATTTTATTTTTGTATTCCAGAGACCCCTGAAAAATGCTATTGGGGAATCTGTCTTTTGCTTTATGAGATGAGAACTTGGGCAGATCCCATGTCTTTTCTGCTCACTCTTAGGCTATAGAGAAGGTGTTAATTATAACTCTGATATTGATTTAACAGCCCTTTGCCCACGCCTGCCTTGGGTCTATAGTGGGAAGGAGCCCACGGTGGGTTTCTTTGTGCTTCTTCCCTCCTCTGGCCCTTATCCAGCTTACTAGCCTGTTTCTGACCCCTCCTGGGTGTGGGAGCGGCAGAAGGGGCAGGAGGGAGGTGGGAAGGGAGAGTTGGCACCATTATGAGCTGGCTTCCTATTCTGAGCCTGGCAGGTGGGTAAAGCTGGCCCTTCTTCTGCAATACCTGGGTGGGCGCTGTCTTTATTCTAGTAGTCAGGGAAGGAAATGGCACTCTTCATGGGAGGCAATGCCCACCCCACTGTCCACCGCCCAGCCACAGGGGCCTCTCATCAACTGGACCATCCCAAGGAACTTGATTGGTGTCGGATGTCTTATACCTGGGTCACTTGCCTGCTGTGTGACCTTGTTCAAGACCTTGTTCAAGACTCCGTTGGTCTTAGCTGCCCTCCTCTGTAGAATAGAGAGGCTACGTACTTTTGCATAAGGCTGTATTCCTGCTGACCAGGGGCAGCCAGGTCCTCTTGTCTTCTGGCTCCTACCTGGGCCCCAAGCAGAAGAGCAAAGCCACTCCCCAGTTGCTCGAGGATTCTGAGCTCATGTCCCCCTCAGAGCCTTCAGGGCCTCTGCTGCTTGCTGGAGATGCCCTCCCGTCTCTGAAGTCGCCCCTGTCCCTCTGCCCTGTGAATGCCCCGCTCCTGCCCTGCCATCCTCCTTCTTCCCCAGCACCACCTGAGGGTGGGGAATGTGATGCAGGGGGAGGACTTGACACCTGCTGGGTCCCTGGACTTTTTCCTCCTCCTTGTCTTCCATCTCCTGACCCCACTCGCACCCAGCACAAGGTCCTGCAGATGGGGAACTGCCACAGAGGAATGGTGAGGATCCAAGAGGGCCAAGTCAGTGCCTGGAGGAGGATGGGAACCCAGCAAGAGTGAGCTGCTGGTCTTGGGTCGAGGGAGAATTTGCTTTGAGACAAGGAGAGTGGGTGCAGGCCTTCCACCCGAGAAGGGGCTCAAGTTCTGGGGACCCTGTGCTTCCTTTCCTCTGTAATCAGAGTGCTGGGGAGGCATGCCCCTGACCTCCCGGCTGGCTGGGGACAGGGCTCTGGGGGCAGGGCTGAGACTGTGTAGCAGGATGGGCTTATTACCAGGAGTCTCAGCTCCTCCTTCCATTTGGGAAGTCACTCTGATTTTCAGAAGAACTGGGGCCAGTCAGGTTAACCAAGAAATATCTAGGAATCAGCCCTTGACATTTTGTCCTAACTCCCAGAAAACAGCCCCATTACCTGGGCCCCCACAGGCTCCCCTGCTCCTGGCCCTGGTCTAGCCCTTCCCATACTGTGGGGAAACATGCACCATGCACCCGCCCCCTTCTTTGAGGCCCAGGGCTTGGGCTGTGTCCTGCTCCTCTCTGGACCTCAGCCCTGGGCCTCTTACCTGGCACAGAATCGGTATTTGACCAATGTTTGGCGAGTGAATGACTGAATGCATCCAGGAAGAAGGGGGGACAGGAAGAGAGGGGAGAGAGAAGGGGTGGGAGTCTGGGTGTGGGTGTCAGCTCCAGCCTGCTGAGTTCATTTTTGCCTCACAGCAGGAAATGGGGGGGCACGGGGGAGGGTACTTAAGATAATGACCTTCTGGTGGGAGGTGACACACCGCTGGCCTACTGGCCCTGCCCCTGCAGCCGGTTGAGCAATGAGTGGCTCAGCCCCACACTCCTCCCATCCTGCCCTTGTCTGGGCCCCGGGAGCCGCTTTGGGGAGGTAGGGGCAGGTAGGCAGAGATTTGGAGAGGGCCAGAGGCAGCAGCAGGTGGAAGAGGACAAGAGAGGAAAAGAGTGGGGATGGAGACAGTGGAAGGAAAGAGAGCAAAAGACGGGTTTGCTTTCAGAGCAGGGATGGAGAATCTGAGATGGTTCTTGGCCCCACAAAGAAGAATCTACCTGCTGGGTCCTGGTTCCTGAATCTGGCCTATCTCCTCTGAAAATGGGTGGAGTTCCTGTGGGGGACGAGGGGCTCCAATCCAGCCCCCTGGGCATGGTTGACCAGAGCCAAACAGACTCTCTCCTTCAGTCCTTAGAGTCAGGGGACGCAGTAGTGAGGGAGTGTGACCCTGTGCTGCTCACTAAGTGTCTCTATGGGCCAGCTGCTTAAACTCTGTCTGCCTCAGTTTGCCCATCCGTAACCTGGGGATAATAATAGGACCATTTCATGGAGGGGTTATGAGTTTTGGACGACATAATCCAAGGAGAGGCCTGAGCCTGGGACATCACACAGTCTCCGTAAATATGTGTTATTATTACTTGGGGTTCGGTGAATGGAGGCAGCAATCGGCAAACACCGACCTTGTGCACACCTGTGTTTTTACCCGCTGAGAGGGGGAGAATGACGCTGGCTCCGACAACCTGCCAAGAAGCCAAGCTGATATCAGACAAGAACAGCAACCGTTTACAATTACTGGCCTCTTCCTTGGCTTTTAAAAACATTTAAAATCTCCGTCCAATCCTCTGAAGAAGACATTGACCCCCATTAGGAAGGGACAGAAGCCAGAGGAAGATGGGTGTTTTACCCAGGGTCACGTGGCCGTCTGGGGGCTCCCCCTGACTTGGGCTCTGGGGAGGGGGTTAGGGGTGTTGAGAGGTGGGGACAGGAGGAGGCAGTGTTCCTGCTTGGTCCCTGTCATTATTTGTCCTACACACTTGCTGATTCTGAACAGCAGACACCGAATCTTCAGGCCTCAATCACCTGTCTATTTGAGGAGAAAATTGGATGAAAATGGCCTAGAGCTTTCAGCCTCCAGTTCACGAGAAGGGAGGGCAGCGAGGAAGAGAGTAGCTTCTGAGTCTGAGGGTGTTCTCAGGGCCAGGACCTCAGGAAGCAAGGCCCCGAGGCCTGGTGGATGCCTGGGGAGGGGGTAAATGTCAGGGGAGGCATCAGGGTCCTAGACCCCGACCTCCCTGCTGCAAGATAGAGGCTCCTAAACCCCTCCCCCACAAAAAGACATGATGCAAAACTCACCTATGACCACTGGGTCCT
Source organism: Canis lupus familiaris (assembly GCF_011100685.1). NCBI lineage: Eukaryota > Metazoa > Chordata > Mammalia > Carnivora > Canidae > Canis > Canis lupus. The sequence continues at coordinate 43,769,679 of NC_049235.1, forward strand.
GAAGTTTTTCTGCAAGAAAAATAAAAAGGACGAGTGGAGGACATGTGTGGCATGCCCGGAGGCCCTGCTTGGCACTCCCTCCCCTGCATCCTGGTCTTCATTTGTTTGGCCTATTGGAAAAACTGGGAAGGAAGACCTGGATCCTGCCCTCAGGAAGCCTGTGGTTGGTGGGGACCAGACTCAGCCCAGGTCAGCCAGAGAAGAGCTCTGGTTGAGGTGGAGGTCTGGCTGGAGGGTAGCGCTTGCTTGGCCAGCTAGGCAGAGAAGTTCAGAAAAGGGAGGTCAGTAGAGGTTGAGGCAGTTGGGGAGGTTCCTGTGAGAGGAGTGGATAAAGCTGGTTCTTCAGGACTTGGACAGGGGGACTGAGGAGGAAGAGCCCTCGGGTGGAGGTCTTCTTGTCTTCCCCTAGCTGGGGCAGAGTAAGCGATGAAAGATGACAAGATGGGGGAGGTGAAGGAAAACACCACCTAGTTGGGCCAGGAAAGGGTTGAGTGGCCAGTAAGCCAGGAAAGAGAAACCATAGACCTGGAAGCCAGATGCAGAGAGAGTTGGGCTACGGGCATTGGACATGACACAGTGGGAAATAGGGAGCCATTGAGGATTCTGGAGCAAGGGAATGGCTTGGTTAGATTAGCAGGTGGCGAAACTCATTCTTCCCCTGGCTGGAGAGTGGATGAGAGTAGAAGCTTGGTGACTAGTTGGGAGACTATCATAACTGGTAAAAGGCAGTGGTGCCCGGGTTTGGACTATTCCCAGTGGTTGGAAAGGAGAGACTAAACACCTTTGTAATGCAGATGTGGGATAGCCTGGGGTGGATCAGATGGGGATGGGATTCATCTACGCGGAAAAGGCTAACTTCTACCTAGGTTTCTGGTTTGGGCAATTAGGGGGATGGGGTGCCATTTGCAAAGACTGAGAACACAATGAGGAACTTGACTTTGGACTGGCTGAGTACCAAGCATCTGTGAAGCAGCAGTGTGGAGTCAGTCCATTGGATGGTTGGGTAGGTAGGGGCACAAATGAGCGATGGGGGCCCACTGGCAGATAGATGGGAGTAGAGTATGGTGCTCAGTCGGGTGGCTGTGAATAGCAGAGCCTGGAGAGAACATCTGCACCTCTTCCCACAGACACTGTGCTATGACCCCATCCTGAGGGTTGCCTGGGAGTTTCTGCTAAGAGTAAGAAGAGGGTCAGAACCCAATCCTGGGGACCATCATCGTTTAAAAGGAGGCAGAGGAAGATGGTGATGGGTGGACTCTAGGAAGACAAGGGGCATGGTCATAGGTGTCTGGTGTCACAGAGGGCAGTGTGGTGAGGCAAGAGGCTAGCAGGAGGTCATGGGGCCTCCAGAGTCACAGCGTGGGGTCAGCTGATGGAAAAGCTCAGAGCCCAGAAGTCAAGTCAGGTCTGCTGTTGCTGGTGCCCATGGGGTAAGAGGGGGTCTGCAAGCTATCTTGGAAGCAATTTGGGGTTGTACTACTCTGCCTCCCCAAGACCCCACGGAGGCCCTCCATCTTGTGCTCATGGGATGGAGGAGCTGACCATCTGGCGTCTCTACCCTTCCCATTTGTCCTATATCTTGACCATTTGTCTTCTTGGCCTGCCTACTCCCTTTCCTGTCTTCCTCCCCATGTCAGAGCCAGAGGCCTAGACTATTACAGGCCTGAGCTTATTACCAATTCCTGCACCCTGCTCCCAGGACTCAGGACTCCCTTTCCAGGGGTGCAGGAGTACCACGTGGACAGAACCTGAATTGCATGCTGCTCTTCAGATCTATTCCATGAATAACCCATGGCAGGGCTTGGGGGTTAGACACGGGGGGAGGGACCAGACTTTAAGGTGACAAAGTACACTAGCAAGTTGGCCTGAGGGCCACTGCAGGGAGCGTGGATGGCTCTCTGCCACCCACCCCGCCACGGTGAGCAGACATCAGTGCCCACAGCCATGCCCGTGACCGAGGGAGGCAGTGAGCACCTGGATGTCAGAGAGCTGATAGCACAGACTCTGAGGTCCATGCAGGGGGCACCGGGCGCTCTAGGAGTGGCTGAGTCATTCCCTGAAGCTGCGGTGGCTGGAACATCCAGTCCCTGCTGGTAGACAGGAGCTTATCTGGGCCACCCGCCTGCCCATCTGATGTGATCTCTGCGAGGAGACCTTGTCCTCGGCACTTCCCTGCAGCACAGAGGCCGTGCAGAGCTGGGCTCAAGAGGGGTCAAGAGGGTCCTGAAGTCCATGGCCCCCACACCAGCGCACAGGTCTTGGGTCTTAGAAGCACCAGATATGCCCCTGTCTAGAGAGAAAAGGAACCCTCGCTTCTGTTTTTTGCAACCCCTGTGGGGTGTGAGCCTCTCAACTGCAGCCCCTGACAAGGGGTGCCTATATGTATCTCACCCACTGGGCTCAAATACCCCTGGAGATCAAGGATGCCCAGTTCTGCCCAGAACAGAGGCTCGGTTTGGGTAGGTGGGCCAGCAACATGGGGGGAGGGGGAGGACTTGGAATCTGGAAGGACTTTTAGAGAATGTCTTGTCTGGTGTGGGGTTTCAAACACCTTTAGCAGCAGCTCAATGACTAAAACACATGAGGGTAGTCACTCTGACTGCAGTGGGGGTGGTGGGCTGGGGCCACCTATTGACTCCTAACCTTGAAGCCCACCCCCAGCGGCCACCACCAGGAGTGGCTTTGATTAACCCCTAGGGTGCCGGGTAGCACAATTTGAAAAACTGCCCACCAGCATCACTCTGCATGATATACTCGGCCTACCTGTTTTACAGATGGGTATGTTGAGGTGTAAGAAGGAGGTATAACTTATATAAGGTTGTTTGTGGTGGAGCAAAGGGACAGGAATCCAGATTCCTGCATCCCAGCTTGGGACCTCCCAGCCGCCTGATAGGACTCCATCTTCTCAGACTGCTGATGGGATGCCAACAGCTCTGTTTTAAAGAATAATTGTGTTGTCCTAATTGTGCATCTCAATATTGTAAGCCACCTTACATCTGCTTTGGAAACAGGCCAGTAAGCATCGTAAATGCATATGTAAAATCATGCTTCCTTTCGTTCAACCCTGGTCTCTGTTGCCCTGTGGGAATATTTAATAAAAGAGGGTCAACCTGGCCCCTGCCCTTGAGGAGCTCACAGTCCAGATGGGCATGGAGGAGAGAGGACTCTGGCCCACTGTCAGATGCTGCAGCCAGGCCGGAGATGACAGCTGGCCTTCTGTTGTGTGCCCCATGGTGGTGGTGGGGGGGGTAGGCTGCAGGTTAGATTCCCCTGGGGGCATCTTCCTGGCTAGCTGTAGGGCAGAGGCATGTGATCCGTATACCCTCTGGCTCCAGCTTGAATGCTGTTGAGAATATTGACTCTATCTGTTGATAGCCATGACCTTAGGCAACTTTGCTAACCTGTCTGTGCCTCAGTTTCCTCATCTGCAACGTGGAGATTATAAATTACAAATCTCAAAGAGTCGTGAAATTTGGCATGTATCCATTTGCTAAACACCTAGCACTGCACCTAGCATATGGCGAATGCCCCTGAGCAGTTAGCCGGTGATAATGATGATATATGCCTTGGGTTAAAATGGGCTCTGGAAGAGTGCCCGCCCTGGGGGGTGGTGGGGGTTGGGGTATAAACTCTCCCATGGGCATCACTTCTTGCCTGAGGCTTGATCATTGGAACCCTGCTTGAATGGAGCAACCTATTGTAGAGGACAGCCTGGGAGCTGGGAGCACGAGGCTGGGAGCTCAGATCCTTGTGCTGCTGCCAAGGACCTGGGACGGGGCTGTGTCTTCTCTGAGCCTCCATTTCTGCATCTGTGAAGTGAGGGACATTACACCAAACACACCGTGGCGCTGAGAGTTAGATCAGACGAAGGCGTAAATAGCAATCACTTGGCCTGGCATGTTGGAGGCATTCAGAGAAAGTTTGTTCCCTGCGCTCGGCCCCGTCAACAAGAGGATAGCAGGAGGACCCTGGGTGACATATCACACAAGGATCCTCCCTAGAATTTGGGAAGAAGGTGGAAGTAGCAGCTGGCAGCTAACACAGATGGAAGCAGGTAGAGAGGCCAGGCTGGGGCAGAGGAAATGTGCATTTTCATCACTTAGCACATTTCCCAGATGTTCACTGTGTCTGGCCCCTGGGCTGGGTCCTGGGTCGATGGACAAGGCTGACATCACTCCTGCTCCCGGGAGCTCCCAGGGTGCGGGGAGAGGGGTGAAGATGTATGCTCAGATGAACACTGTGCCGGGTAGAAGTAGAAAGGCTGGCCTGCGGGCTGAGGGCTCTTTGAGCTAGGGAGGGCTGGGGTTGGGTTTGGTTCGGTTCGGCTGGGGCTTGAAGGACAGCTAGGATAGAAGAAATTCGGGTATGCCAGTTAGGTTGAAGAGCATCCCATGTGGAAGGGCCCCACAGGCAAGTGCTGGGCGGGAAATCATAGGCAAGCGGATCTGAAACCCCGCTACATCCCTACCTCCTACCTGGGTCACCCCATTCAAGCAGGAACAGAATTCCCCCTGGAGGAATCAGAAAGGGCTATTTCCAAAATTTTCACATAGCAACAAATGGTACAACCCATGGTTCACTTTTGAAATATTGACCAAAGCTCTAGCACCACACAGGGGAGTGTTGACTGCAAATTCACCATAGGCCAGGAGAAGGTCCAGTGGAGCCTGGTGGGAGCCTGGGCAGGGTCAGCCTAGGCCCGGAAGGCTTCTCCGAGGAGGTGATGTTGGCGGAAGCCAGCCTGCTGGCGGGAGAAAGCCAGGCTGAGAAAGCTACAGGCGCTCATTCACTTCCTATTGCAGATCAGAGCAAGGAGTTTTCCTCAGATTACTTCTCACTAATAAGACAGGCCTCTTCTCAGGCACGACTGCTGACATGTTTTGTTTTCCCCAGATGGGGATAATCAGCCTGTTTGGTAGTCAGGCTGACAGCTCAGGCAGCAGGCGGGGGCTGGGGCGGGAGGCCCGGGGCTGCAGGCAGCTCTCAGGGAGCAGATGCCGCTTGGTTGCCTGGCTGCCTGGGTGACAACCCCGAGCAGGTGGGGACTGTCATTTGTGCCGTGGAGAAGAGGGCTGCGGGGCAATGTCGCTCGGTTACGTGAACCCCAAGAGCCCACCTGGCCGTCTCCCCACCTCATTCAGGCCTAATGTCAATGCTGAAAAGCATCCAGCCAATCCCCTTGCTTCACGAGAGGAGACCAGTCAAGATCTGTGCTTGGAGCTCCCTCTCCTTCGCTGGGAAGATGTCCATGGTTCCCCATCCCACAGCCCTGACAGCCCCGGCCTTAGATGCCGAGCCAGGCATGCACGCTTCTCCCACTTGGGAGACCCGCCTTGGGATCTCGATGCGCAGGTCATGGCCAAGCTCTTCGGCTCCATCTCTAAGTGCTGGGCTGGAAGCCTTGTGAACGGAACACAGCCGGGCTGAGGAGTGGGTAAAGCAGCCATATCCACCTTGAGGATGATGGGTCCCCCACCCCATGGGTCCCTGGAGGTCCAAGGGAGGCCCCAGACCTGCTCCACCTGGCTTCAAGTTTCCCCTCCTTCTAGGCTCTCCTTCCCCTCCTGGACAGCCTTTCTGGATGCCTTGCACTCGTTTCCCACCCAACACACACTCTGATTTCTTCTACTGTATTGAAGGAAGGGGGTGGGCCGCCCCAGCTCCAAGCCCCCACGGCCCCCACCTCAGCACCCCTTCTCTGGCTCCCCAACCAGAGCCCAGCAGAGAGCCCAGCTCTGGGCCGACAGTGTTTGCTTCTTGCTTCCAGTGCAACAGGCCTGGGTTTCCTCCTCCCCTGTGGCTGCACATTCCAGCTCCTCCGGAGAGCGAGGTGTAGTAGTGGCCTTTCTGGAGCCTGAGGTCTTTCCAGAGGGGCCTGGTGGGGGACCCGGCCACGGAGACCATATGCCCCCCTGGCTGTGTGTGCCTGTGTTGCAGCTCCCGGGCCCTGGCTCTGTCCTCGGTTCCTTGCCCTCAGTGTGTCAACAAGTCAGGGCCTCCCTCGGCACCTCAGTTTTCCCAATCTGCCTTGTGGGTGTCCAGAGGACCCCAGCAAGAGGCCTACAAGGCAGTGGCCCCCAGGAGAGGCACCTCGGGGACCACCAGCCATCTGGCCCTCGGTCGCGGTGTGGAGCAGCTTCCTCCTTCGTGGTCTCCCAGGCAACGCCGAGTGCCTGCCAAGCTCGCCGCCGAGGCCTGGCTCCTGCGCACATCTTTAGTGCCACACAGAGATGGCTGATGGCAGGAGCCGGGGCGAGACCCAGCCTCCCCAGCTGTCACGGGAAGCAAATCAGATAAGAGCTGAGTGGGGTCAGGAGGAGGGAGTGTTGGAGCCAGGGGTCCTGGGAAAGAAGCTCAGAGGCCATGACTGCCACTGCCCCCCCCCCCCCGCCCCGCCTTAACACTGCCCTCTCTGTGACCCTGCTTTCAGAACCCTCCATGTGGAATCTCACAGCCCTGGACCTCAGTTTCTCTATATATCAGAGGAACGGGGTGGGGGAGGAGGGAGGGATCTCTAGCCCTCCAGACTCTAATGGCCTGAGACAAGGGCCCAGCCATGATGCCAGGAGCCTGTGCAATGGGCCCCGAACAATCTTTGGGAGGGTGCATCTCTCAAGGGTGTTTATTAGGCAAAGTCTCTAGGATCATTTGCTCCAAGATCCTAAAACCACCCTCTGCTCTTCACTCCATGCCCCAGCTGAGGATCCTTATCCAGGCTGCTTTGCTCTGCTAGCCTCTCCCTCTGCCACTCCCAGGATTTGCAGGCTCTGGTAGCTAGGCAGTTCTTTCTTAAATTATAGTCACTCATGAGCTAAGGCCCTTAGTGCATTCCACCCCTGTCCTGAGAGATGTGGAAGCTAGAGCTGGCCCTGGGAGGGGGACCAAGGGGGTGTGCAGAGAGGATAGATCCTGGGTACTGCTACTGCTGCATGTAGAGGGCTGAGACGTAGGGAGAGCTCCTAGGACAAGGACCGGGGAAAGGGGTGATGTCCGGCCTCCAGGGTATTCCCAGGTCTGGAGGAAAGATCCAAGCATTCCCCCTCTAGGCTGGGCTCCCAGATGCTCACCAGGCCTGGGACATGAGAAGGGACTGCTATGGTGGGGAGTTCTGCTGAGACTGGGCTGCTGGCAGCATCAGATGGCCACAGAGACAAGGATGTCGTCAGCCACCTTGGCCTCTCTGTGTGGACTGGAAAATGCACCCTCTCTGGGCAGACATGGCCCCGCAGTGCACAGATTCCAGTCCCTCAGAGGCTACCCCCACAGACTGTTGTTGAACGGAGCAGATTCGAATTGCTGTCCATAGAGGCCTGCCAAGCAGAAATTGGAGAGGCAGCAACTCTGGCCGACCCACTGGAGGATCAAGGGAGATTGGTGGCACAGGAGGTGGGGAGGCTTTGGTGCCTGTGGGCTGAGGCTGGATGCCAGGGCAGAAAGGGGATCGGTTCCTTCAACAACTACTAAGTGAGAGCACCTGCTCATTGCCGGGCACCGTTCTGGATGTTGGGAGCACAGGGATGCCCAAGATGGACAAGGTCCTGGAGCTTATGTTTTGCAGGGGAGAGGCAGTCAATAGTAACCTAAACAAACAAACAAACAAACCAGGTGGCAGGCAGAGGCTTACGTCAGGCAGCGCGATAGTGAGTGAAGGGCCATGATAGATGGGGGACAGGTGGATGAGTCTGGCAGGCTCCTCTGAGCCTTAAGCTGAGGCCTGAGTGACAAGGAATCAGCAGAGTAAAGGTCAAGGGAAAAAGCATGGCAAGTGGAGGGAACAGCCCGGCGAAGGCCCCACGGAGGGAAAGAATTTGGCCTGTTCATAGACTTCCAGGAGGCTAGAAGACGGGAGCGTGGTGGATGCTGAGGAGAGAGTAGGAGAAGCACTTAGCGGACAGAGGCCAAATCTGGGGACTCAGCCAACTGTGGTGAGGAGTTTGGACTTTGTGCAGTGAGAAGCCAGTAGAGGAGTCCAAAGAGAGGACACTCAAGAACAGTGATTCTCAACCGGGAGTGACCCCCTCCACCCCGGGATAATTGACTGTTCTGACTGGGGGTAGGGGTGGGTGCCACGGGTACTTTGTGGTAGAGGCCAGGGACACTGGTAAGCGTCTTACCATGTGCAGGACAGCCCCACAACAAGCGATTATCTGGTCCCGAATGTCAGCGGTGGGAGGGGTTCTGAAGCCCTGGCTAAATGTTGGTGCTCCCCAGGGCCTGCTGCTCATTTTGAATAACCCAGGGTCACACTGTACTCACATCTAGCTCTTTCTATATATACTCTGGGTTCAAATTCTGTTTCCACCACGTGCCCGAAATGTCAGTGGTGCAGAGGTTAAGAAACTCTGGAATGGAAGCGTCGAGACTGCTTAGACCTGCGCTGGCCAGTGTGGTGGCCCCTGGCCTTGGGGGGCTCCTGAACGTTCAGATGTGACTAGTCTCAGGTGAGATGTGCCGTGGGTGTAAACCGCCTACTGCGTTCTAGACGAGGTATACTGCAAGTGATGTAAAATATCCATATTTTATATTGACTGCATGTTAAAATCTTAATATTTTTGATACACTGGGTGAGATAAAATGTTTCTTTAAAATGAAACATTTAATGAAATGTTTGCTTCTTTTCACTTGCCTCTTTTCATTTCTTTTCAACGCGGCTACTGGAAAAATTTAAGTTAGACACACGGCTTGCATTTGTAGCTCCGTTATGCTATTGGATGGTGCTGAGGTGGCCGGCGATAGTGTGACGGGACGGCTTCCTAGGTGCCCAGCACTGTTCTACACACATCACCGACTTCCTTCCCACAACAGCTTCCTGAGGAAGATATTATCTCCCGTTTAATGCAAGGAAGCTGTGGCCCAGAGCAGTTAAGTAAGTTGCCCAAGGCCACACAAGGAGGAAGGGTAGAGCTGGTTCTGGAATCTGGGTGCTTAAGCAGGCCCCATGAGGATGATGGCTGGGTTATGGTGGAAGGGATGGAGTTGGACAGACGTGAGGTGATTCAGGACCCCCATGGGGCTCCACGGGACTCTAGTGGGTGGGCACAGCAAAGCGGGAAGGGAAGAGAAGGAATCAAGAATGCTCACTAGGGGACACCTGGGTGGCTCAGCGGTAGAGCGTCTGCCTTTGGCTCAGGGTGTGATCCCTGGGTCTGGGGATCCAGTCCTGCATCGGGCTCCCTGCGGGGAGCTTGCTTCTCCCTCTCCCTCTGCCTATGTCGCTGCTTCTCTTTCTGTGTCTCTCATGAATAAACAAAAATAAAATCTTTAGGGGATAAAAAAAAAAGCTCACTAGGCTTTGCTTTGAGCAGCAGCAAGTGGGGGTGATGCCATTCATGGAGATGAGGAAGCCAGAGCAGGAAGCCCAAGGGTTCCATGCTGGCCCTGCCAGCTTCAAGATGACTGTACGCATCCAACTAGAGACAGCAAGAAGGCGGTGGGGTTTGTAGGGGGGCATTTGGGGTGGAGATAGACACTTGGGGGTCAGTTGCAGGCCGCATTTAAGGACACGGGGGTGATTTTATCACCCAGAGAGAGTACAGATGTTGAAGAGAGGGTTGCTCAGGATGGAGACGCAGAGCACACCAACATTTAGAGGGTGAGCCATGGGGTAGGAAGCCGAACGGGTGGCTGAGAGAGAAGCCAGTGGTGCAAAAGGAAAACGAGGCAGAAGGAGAGGTCTTGGGAAGGAGGGTGGGGTCAGTTTTCAGGCTCATTGAACAGCCTGTGAGCTCTGGCTGGTGGGAGCAAGATTGCAGGAGAACTCGGGGTCCAAGGAAGGACGTCTGGGCTGGAGCCTTGCAGGCTGCCCAGATTCATGCCGAGTCCCCAGAACTAGGCATCTCTGTTTCCCAGAAGATCAGGCAAGGAAGGGCCATGTCAAAGGGCCCCAGCTAAGGTGAGAGGAGGGCCCAGGGGTGTGGGAAGGGAGACCCAGGCAGCTTATTTCATTTGATAGTCAGGAAGTCCTTCCTGATACCTGACTGCAATCTTAACTGCCTCAAAGTGGGCCTACAGGTCTTTGTAGCCAAGCAGAGCAAACCCCCTGGGACAGGTATTTCTTTTGGCTGAAGACAGAACATGCTTCTCCCTCCCCGACCTCTCCCCCCAAACCCATCAGCCCCAGCTTCCCCAGGCTTTTCCTTCTCCCTTCGCCTAGGAAAGGCAACAGCCCACAAATTCATCTCAGGGCTTGGACAGTTTGGAGTTCGTGACACATGGGGAAGGATAGGTAGCAACTCTGCTCTGAGCTTCTTGGGTCCTGCCTCACTCTAGAAGCTTCCAGCTGGCCCTCATCCCTAACTTCCACTGTTTCTCTGAGCTGATTAGGAAGATCTGTCTCCAGGAATCTGTTCTCAAGAGCACTTGTTTCTGGTTTGGCAACTTGCTCTCTGCCACCTGGTACCTGACTGCAGCCCAGCCTGGCTTCTGTTCTCTGCTCATTCTTGGCCGTTTGGGGTACCCCTGCCCCTAGCCCAGGCCTGGTCTCGGCTCTCCTACCGCTTTCTCGGGGCTGTCATCCCAGCGCACCAGCCCCCGCCTGGCCCCCACCGCTAATCTCTCCATCAGCAGCTTCTCCTCGACCGCACTGCCCACAGAACCAAGTGCTTTGTCGATGAAAAAGCCCTTTGGGGGCAAACACAGGAAATTAAAGCCTCAGAGCACAGTAAGAAAATCCATTCTTTTTCATGGATTTCTGCAATCCGATTGTGTTAGTTTCTCCTGAGTGGTTGGGATATTCCGGTGTTGCTCACACTCACAGGGGCTGGTGGCGGGGGGGCGGGGGGGTGTCAGGAAGGGGGGTGACGCTGACAAGGAGGGCCTATGTCTGAGATTTGGCCACCCACAGTTCATACCTTTGGAGCTGTAAGGCTGGCCATTCGGTCACCGGTCTCTGGTCTCCGGGGTGTCTTTGGCAGGAGGGAGCCTTCAGGGCATTGTCAGAAGCTAACACCTAGAGTGGATTTGTTGATGGCCAGCTGAGCTTTGTGACTCTGAGTGTAATGTGGGAAGAGAATAGACTAACTCGGGGACAGAGGCATCCATGGTCTACTCTCCATGCCTGCATGGTTTCATCTCAAAATGAGGGGGTTGGATGAATGGTGTTTAAACTCCCTTCTGGGTATAATTCATGCCACAAATGTTAGTAGAGCTCCATCCATGTGCCAGAACTTTCTGAAGCCTCAGCCACACTGAGTGTTCCCAGAGCCCCAAATCCACCAGGCAGCAGCTATGCCCCCTTACCTCCCTTGGCTACCACTGAGACCAGGCCCAGCCTGCCGCCCAGCAAGCAAGCTCACCGGCTGGGATCTTTGGAAGCCATCCTGCCACCGAGGACCTCAGGAATGCTGCACTCTGGTGGGCATCTTCTCCTTCGAGAATCCCAAGATTCCACCAAGGGCACTTCACCACTGGGTCCCTGAGAAGGCAGGCAAGGTGCCGGGGGAAGAAAGGTAGGGAGTGCAGAATGCAAGACATGGCCTCAATTTGGGGCCTTAACTTATCATTTGGGGGAGCAGAAAGAGAAGGAATAAAAGGAGAAGGTGGGAAGAGCAGGGTTTTGGAGTAGGATACATGGAGGACTCCTTCAAGTGCTCGGGCTCTGCTGACATGTCCCAGTGTGGGGACTGTGGGCTGAGGTTGCAGCCAGCCCTGGGAAAGCCCTCCAACTCAGGGCTCTGGGAGGTGGCCGCATGCTGGACATTGGGAGAGCAACCCCACAGGACAGACTGGGCCATCCTGGCCCAGGGGAGCAACAGCAGTCACAGATGGGGCAGGAAGATCTGTGAGCCTCAGGGTAGGGGCTCAGCATCGGATTATCCAACTCCATCATGTCTTCTAGTTCTCTCCTTTTTTTTTTAAAGATTTTATTTATTTGTTCATGAGAGACACAGAGAAAGAGAGGCAGAGACACAGGCAGAGGGAAAAACAAGTACCTGCGGGGAACCTGATGTGGGACTCGATCCCAGGACCCTGGGATCATGATCTGAGCTGAAGGCAGATGTTCAACCACTGAGCCACTCAGGTGCCCCTCTATCCATTTATCTATCCACTCATCCAGGAAACATTCTCTGGTAGGCATTCCTTTGCCACCCCACCCTCACCCCTCCCCATCACCACTGACCTCTTGCCCAGGGGCTCCCCCGCCCACAGGCTGTGGCTATTATTTCCTGACCCCGTGTCTGACCTTTCACATCTGCTCCTGGCCAAAGTAACCCCCGGCAGGATAACTGATTTCCTGCTTTGTAGATGGTCACGATAGGTGCTGGTTCTCAAAACCCTTACCCCCGTCAGCCCATAACACTGGCAGGAACCTCACCCTTACAAAGAATTGGCAGTCCTCACATTCTACACTTGCAACACACTAAAGCTTTATTTGATTATAAACTTGAAGGAAGAAAGGGAACCAGTCCGCAATGAGTGCATTCCCCGGGTCAGGCATTTTCCATAATAGCTCACAACCATCTGAATCTGGTAAAATCTTAACAGCAAAAGTAGCTAATAGTTATTATTAAGTACTGCTGTGTTCTAGATTTTATGCTAAGTGATGAAGACACAGGCTCAGAAGGGATAAGTGCTTCCTAACTCTCCCAGTGTCACATAATCAGAGTGTGGCAGTGTGGACGTTCAAACCGGCTCAGCTGACCCTCGTCACCTTCCACTTCGACCTCCCAAAACAGACATTGGTCATGAGCTTTGGGGACCCAGTGGAGGGAAGAAAATGATTGCTCTCAAGGAAATTCTGAGGGTAGGGCCCTCTTCGGGGGAGCCTACCTGTACCCTGCCGTTGACCTCTGCTCTCATAAACCCTGGGCTCCTCCTGAACCAAATGCTATAAGGTTTTTTCCTTTTAGGCTTTCACTTATGTCAGGCACGTTCTTCTGTAAGTGCCCCCAAGAGCAGCAGGGATTTATGGGTCTTTTTTGTCTCTGCCTCCCTCCCTAGCTCTTCCTGGTACTTGACCTGAACAAGATTAAAGGTGTTTCATAAATTCATACAGTTTCATTAGCACCCGCTTGGGTCCCCACCAAAAAAACCTTACCACTTTGTGGGATTGAGTACCCTATAGCTATTCTGTTTTACAGATGAGCATTTTGAAGTCCAGAAAAACAGAATGGCTAGAGAGAGAAGAAGTGATAGATGTCCCGAGGGTTCACTCGTGAGTATGCACGTGCTCACAGTACAGGCTGGCCTGGCACTTGCAGAGAGGACAGGGGGCTGTGGCGACAGCGGCTGCAGTTGTCCTGGGCAGGGGGGGCTGGTTCCCAGGAGGGAAGGCGGAGCCCCTCAGTAGTAGGCTCCGGCCAGATCAGCTTCCAGGGCCGGTGAAGGCCAGAGCAGCTTCCTGAAGAACTCATGAGTGACGAGTGACATGCGGGGAGCCCCGGGAAGTAGAGAGGGATGGAGGGAGAGAAAAAGGGAAAGGAACCTATTTTGTTTCTCTAAAGCCCTGTCACTCCTGAGAGGACCATCGTGTTTCCTGTTTGGCTCTCCTTACTGCGTTCTTGCAAGGACCGTGATGGAGGTAGCTGGGTGGCTGCTCTGGGTCACCTGCTCTCCTCTCCACGGGCCTAGGAGTGTGGGAGGGACTGCAGGTTGGTTCCCTTCCCACCCCATACTCCTTCCCGAGGTGTCTCATCCATGCCTGTGGTTTCAGTTATGGCCACACCTGTGCTTCCTCCACCGCACCCTGCGCCGTGAGGACCACCGTGAGGGAGCTTTTAGCAAATGCTGCTTGCCCGCCCTGTCCCAGACCGACTAAGTCAGAATCTCAGAGATGGGCCTGGCTATCAGAATTTGTCACCCACTCTTGTGCAGTCAGGGTTGGGAACTGCCGAGTCCTCCTCTGGTTTCCCTTTCTTCCAGCTGCCACCTGCCCTTGAAGCTTCCTACCTATCCCCTTTGCACCTCTTCTTGTCTCCTCTTAGGATGCCTCCAGCTCAGTTTGCCTGAGTCAGGTTCATCATCTGTACACCCCATCTCACTCCGCAGTGAAGCCTGTTTCTCCCTCGGGGCTCCACCCAGCAGTGCAAGCCGGAAACCTGAGGGCGGACCTGCCTCCTTTGTCCATTTGCTTAGTGTCTAATTGCCGCTCCATGGAGATCTGATTCAGCACCTCGGACAGAGAGACATAAATTAGTGGTGCCCCAGCGTCCAGAGAGCATAGAAGTTTCTCTAGTTTCCCTCTTTCTCTCATAAGAATTTGTATGGACCATTCAGGATGGTGTGGCAGCTCCATAACCAGCGGGGTCCCAGGGTTCCTCCTCAATCGGGTGCATTTGCTCTCCTTCGTAAGCAGCCTTCTTCTCCTTGTCCAACATGGTGTTCTCATCCTGACCATCATGTTCCCGTTGCAGCCAGTGGGAAAGGGCAAAGGGGAAGAGGAGGTCATGCCTCTCCCTTTGGGGGTACAAACTGAATGTTGTTCACATCACTTCTGCACATGTCCCATCGGGCAGGATGTAGTCACAGGCTCATACTCAGCCATAAGAGAATCAGGGAAACACAATCCTACTGACTTCATCTCCTCAAATGGTGTCCAGTCCCCCCACTTCTTTCTACCTCTCCCACCATCCCCTTAGTACAAACCATAATCTCCTTCCACATCTCCTGCCACAGCCTCCTCATCTCCTCACCTCCTCCAGCCTGGTTTGTCCTTTGCATCCTGGTGTGATATCATTTCAATGCAAAGGAGACCTGATCATCTGTTTAGCAGCTTCTTACTGCTCTTAGGATAAAGCCCCAGGGTCTTTCTTGACCCTTCATCAGCCCCAAGACTCTCATGATCTGATCTGCCCTCTGGCCTCAAATCAAAGCCTCCCTCCCTTGCTGTCCATCCTCCAGCCACACTGGTCCAAGTCCCGGGGGTTGAGCACAGACAGCTTCATCTCTACTCATGGCCTTTGCTACTTTCACTGCTGCAGCATTCTCCCCTTCCCATCACCTCCTACCTTCTCCTGTTTCCCTGTATTTGTCCCGCAGATGGAAGAAAAACTGACAGTTGCCCTGAAAAACTCCCCTGACCCCTTGAATGAGATCAGATCACCCAGTCCCTAGGCTTAGGGCACCCTATTCTTTTATTTTGGCATTGCAGGTTGTATTATATTGTTAGTGTGATCATTGCTTAGGTTGTGTGTACCCAGCTGACTGTAGGCTCCAAGAAGTTAGGACCATTGCACTGCCTGTACGGTGCCTGGCATGGTGCCTAGCCCACAGGATATCTTTCCTAAATGGTGGTTGCTCTGGTGAACATTGAGGATTGTAGAAGTATGAAGAGTGATTCCCAGGTTTTTGGCTTATCAAGGAGATGAATGTGGCACCATCTGTGGAGATAGGGCACCAGGAAGGGGTGAAGACTGGGTCAGTATCTTGCATTTAGTGTTGGAAATGCTGGGCTGAGATGTCAAGTAGGCTATTGGACATATGGATATGGACTCTGGGGAGATGTCCCACTTGAGTCAATTGACATGAGGGGGGATTCTCCACCTGACCCAAGGTTATCATAAGTCAAGCCCACCAGAAAGGCAGCCATTTAGGGCAAGGGGTGTGTGGGGGGGAATCCTGGCAACATGTTCAACTTTAAGTGGGGCAAAATGGGAAGGAAGTACCAGAATAACTCCCCACTCTAGTTCTCCCTACCAGATATTCTCAGAAGGGCTTGCTTAGAGGCCCCTTAGCCTGTCCAGGAGACTGAGGTTCTGAGTAGCATGTATGGTGAGCATGGGAAAGCTGGAGCCTGTGCCCGCCCACCTGGTGATGGTGTATACCTCTCGCTCCGCTCCACACCCACAAGCAGTCTAGCTCAGCAAACACAGATGGAGTATCTACGGAATGCCAGGCCCCATGGGGATCAGTAATGACAGTGCTGGGGAGGGGCAGGGAAGTAGAAGTAGTACTAGCTAGTGCTTGCAGAGGACTCACTCACACCAGACACCATCCTGGACACCAACTATTTAAACACATTTGATACTTGGGACAACCTTATGGCATAATAATATGCTATTCTTCACATTTTACATCTAGGAAAACTGTGGCAACCAAAAATTAGAAATAAGACCACAGCGACTGAGTGGCAAAAAGAAGACTTCTTTGCTTAAGCAAGCTTAGAGGTGTGGGACTATCTCCTTGTAATAGTGGCGATAGCTATTGTCACTACTATTGGATGGGTAGGCCCACAAAGGGGTTTCTGGCGAACATAATGCTTCTTACCAGCACTCAGTCACCCCCCACGTATATCCTCAGTAGTTTTCATTGAAACTTCTTGCCTTCTCTCAGAAAGCCTGGAGGTGGGTGGTGGGCTAATGTTGGCAAAACAGTTTTGAGGCCATTCCCCTTGCAAACCCTGCATAGACAATTTCCCAAAATGATTCTCAAGGGGGTAGAGAGTGGGCAGTGCTGGAAATGGATAGGAATTTTATATAAAGATTTTATTTGAGAGAGAGAGAGAGAGAGAGAGAGAGAGAGAACATGAGCAGGAAGGAAGGGCAGCAAGAGAGGGAGAGGCAGGTTCCCAGGACCCTGGGATCATGACCTGAGCTGAAGGCAGACTCTTAACCGACTGAGCCACCCAGGCACCCTACATAGGAATGTTTTTAACGTCACAATGACTGGGCAGTGCCCTTAGCATTTAGAACTGGCCTCAAGACGCCAAATGATTTGCATTGCAAAAAACAGCCTGGCAATATCCTAACCAAAAAGCCCCGGTATTGTCCTCCTTGAGAAATGAATGTGGGGTTATGTGACTGAAGCGTCAGTTAGAAGCAGTGCTGTGACCCAGATTAGCAGGCAGGCCTCTTCCCATCAGTCAAGAGTGCTCTGCAGGGCATATTCCCACCTGTCACTGAAAGAGAATGAGTCCCAGTGGGGGAGATTTGGATGAAGCACTGGACAAGGAAAGTTGTGGAGGGGGTAGAGCATCTTTCCCTGCCATCCTGGCTCCACTGGCCCTGTGAGGTGTAGCTGGCACAGCACCCCCACTGTGGCCTACAGTCTCTCCCTCCTCTGTTCAGATGATTGCAGTTGAGAGGTCTGTGGGTCCATCCATTTCTTCCAGGCAGGACTCCCTTGACCTTCCTGGGACTGAGCGGGGTGTGTGTGTGTGTGTGTGTGTGTGTGTGTGTGTGTGTGTCTATGTGAGAGAGAGAGAGAGAGAGAGAGACGAGTTATATGCCTAAGGGGGAAGGCTCTTTCTAGAAGAAGACTGTTGTTCCTCCACCTTGGAGATGCTGAAAGAAGTGCAGGGAATAAACAAAGACTCAAATTTATTTGTTACTTGAGCTGGTATAGAGTTCCTCCTTGAAAAGTGCCAGGCTCTCTAAGGAAAAACAATGACCTCTTGCAAGACGCTAAAACCAGCCATGCTGAAGACAAGACAGGGGGTGACAGAGAAGAGGAAAGAGTGCAGTTGAGGAAGGGAAGTTGGGAGACCCGTTTGTGTAGGTGGCCACTGCCAGGCTTACAGACATTCACCGATATTGGCCATCATCAAGGTCAGCATCCCTATGGCCACTCTACCTCCACCACCACCAGGACCAGCTCCTCCATCACTCCACCCAACTCTCTTGCCACAGTCAGTGTCTCCATCTTCACTGTCTGGGTCAGGTTAAACCCTGGTCCATTGGCCTCCTTCCACATTCTCTTTCTCATACTGGAAAGAGCCTAGGGTGGAGCAGAGCTACCTCTGGACAGAAGACCCTTCCGAGAGTCTGGACTTTGAGCGGGAGTTCAGCTCAGGCCTTCATAATTGTGAGTTTCCAAAAGCCAATGTGTCTCAGGGGGCTCTATCTTACCATTTTAAAGAATCCTACTAGTCATTTGGGTTCTTTGAGGTAAAGCCTATTTTCAGAGATCTGTGTGCTCATTAAGGAGGAATCCACAGGGGGGATCAGGGATTGGTCTTGGATTAGGGCAAGGGGTTACAAGTCAGTCTGTGGTCAGGGCAGAGGTTTCCTCTGAGACTGGGATTAGAGACTAATTTGAGACACGGTCAAGGGTCAGTGTCCAGATGGGTCAAAGTGCTGACTGGGACTGAGCCAGTTCTCAGGGTAGAAGATCATCAGGTGTCCATTAATTGAACCTCTTATATGCAAAATTTCTTACAAAGTGCCACCATTATTCGGGGTCAATCCATTTCCTTGAGGGATTCCTGCACCCTCCAGTCCCCTTGCCACCATTGCCCTTTCAGCTCTTAGTCCTCTGGGGCTCAAAATGCAGCCATACTCCTGCGCTGGGGGATAGACTGCAGAAAAAGATGGAGAACATTCTGAATCCAAAGCCCTCCGCAGCCTGAGCCTGCAATTGGAGGAGAGGGCACAGCCGGGCCTGGTGCCTAGCCAGCCCTGGCAGCTGGATGGCCAGTTGTAATGGGATTAGGGCTGGCCATGCCCGCCCCCCCCCCCATACTCCGCCCCAAACCTCTCCCTCCCGTTCTCCCCCCTGCATCCTGATTAGGATGCAGCCCTCGGCTCTACCTACCCCGCCAGCCTCATTGTCTCAAGCAGAGCCAGTGCCTAGCAACCCTCACAGGGGAGCCCTTTCCCACCACCGCCCTGGCCCCTGGCCCTGCCCCTCCTCTTCTGAGCACCGGCACCACTTGTGTTTTCGTCGCTGCAAAGGAGCCAGGGAAGCAAAGCCAGCTGGGCTCACCACGTTCTCCCAATGACCCGATTCCAAGAGTCTCTTCTGAAATTCTGGCCCTCCTTTCCAAGATTCCTAGGTCCTATCAGCCATTCTCAGATGACATTCTGAGATTCCAGAGCTCCGTTCTGGAATTCTCCAAATCCTAGAGTCCATTCTAGGAATCTATGAATTCTAGAATTGCAAAATTTTATGACACGGTCTCAGACCACTGAATTGTATTCTAGGATTTGGCTTTGGTGTTACAGAGGGCTCTGTGGTGCCAGAGTGGGATCATGAGCCAGGGTGACAGAGGTTAGAAGATGATGAGGGCCTGGGAGCTGCATTTTATTCTCCAAGAGCATGGAGATCAATGAAACTGCCGCCTGGGAAGAAGGAAGGTGGGACTCCCTCCTGGATTCCACAAACAACTCTTCAAGCCCTCTAGGTGCTGAAACAGAGTAACGAGCAAAGGAGGAGCCTGCCCTTGAGCAGCTCCCACTCTCTTGGGGGAGACAAATATTGAACAAATAGACAAATAATACCACGTTGTACAAAGTGCTATAAAGAAAGAAAGCAAAAAAAAAAAAAAAAAAAAAAAAAGAAAGAAAGCAAACAAAGAATTAATACTTTATTGTACTTACCCTGTGCTAGACGCTGTCCTAATGCTTGACATATCTTATTTAGATTTTATAACACTGTGAAAAAGTAGGTGCTATTCTTTAGTCCCACTTTAGAGATGAGAGAATTGAGGCACAGAAGGTTGCATAATTTGTCCAAGTGGCAGAGCTGGGACTTGAACCCAGCAGTTTGCCTCCAAAAATCTATGCTTATCCACTGTGTTGTAATGCAGGGTAAGAGGGTAGAGAGTGATGGAACGAGAGTGCTGTCACACTGAGGGGGAGCGGGGGGTGGGCAGGGACATTTGACCAGAAACTTATCGGAAGGCGAGGGGGTGATGCATGTGTCTGTCTGGGGAGTAAGCCAGGTCTCTTCTTGCAATGTGGAGGACCCATGTTCTCTATGTTCCAAGGCTGGAAAAAGGCTTCTCATGGGGGACCTGGTGGGAGGGGGTAGGCTCATGGAGGTGCTTGTCTCTACGGCCATAAAAGTCCCCTTTGCTCACCCTGGCCAGATTCCCTTGTGTCCTCTCCTCCTTGGTCATGCAGATGAGTCCCTTCCTTTCCAGAGAAGTGTCCTCTGAACACAAAGGAAAGAACTAAAAGAGACAATCCTCTCATGACAGGACCAATCATCATGGCTAATTCTGAGTAATTAGCAACCCTCCCTACCACCTTGTCAGGCTGTGGGTGGCCCAGAGTGAAAGTGAGTGACACTGTGAGGACTAAATCCCTCTGAGAAGGAAGGGGGAGTGGTGAGGAGTGGTCAGTGGGGGGAGGAGGCCAAGCATCCTTGACCATCCACGCACACCTGGCCTCCTGATGGTGTTCTCAGTCTGTCCTGCCTATAGACACAGGCTAGGGAGTGTAGACAGGGGTACATCAGGGACAGTGGGATCAAGACAAGTGAGCATGAGTTCTGGCTTTATGATTATGCTATTAGCGTCTTTGAGCAAGTTACTTCGCCTCCCTGAGGCTTGTTGTCTTCATCTATAATCCTGGGGTAATCCTAATCCCTAATCCTTCAGCTTTATGATGACTCAAAGAGCTAATGAAATAAGTGAACAGGGTGCCTGGCATATAGTAAATGCTCAACAAGTAGAAGTGCTCATCAGTGGTTCACCTTCGTCCTCTGTTGCCTTGGATGACTTGGAACAGTCCTTTGTTCTCTCTGGGCCCTGGTTTCCACACCTGTACAACAGAGTTAGGAGTTGGTGACTTGCTTGTCCAACCAAAAAATAAAAAATAAAAAATAAAAAATAAAAAATTCCTGAGTACTGATTTCATGCCAAGCACCAGAGATGGAACAGGACCGACACAGGCTCTGAGCTCAAGGAGCTTTGGTCAAGGGCTGTTCTGACCCCATTCCTCACGTTCCGGCTCTAAGTCATGGGGACTATGGTAGACAGACTTGTAAGGTCCCTGAGATTTCTGCTTCCTGTGTACATGCCCATACAAACCCCTCCTCTTGAATGTGAGCCGGACCTATAAATATAATGGAATTTTTATTTTTCTGGTTAGGCTACTTATGTGGCAAAGGGGAAGGGATTTTGCTGAGGTTGTTAAAGTCCCCTAATAAGTTGAATTTAAATTTGCCAAAAGGGATATTAGCCTGGGAGGGCCTGAGCTAATCATGTGAGCCCATTATAAGAGGGTCTAGAAGTCAAAGACCGAGGCAGAGTCTCTCTCCTGTTGGCCGGAAGAAGCAACCTGCCATGTTGTAGAGAGGGCTACACGGCAGGGATGGTGGGAGCCTTCTAGAAGCTGAGGGCCCTTGCCCCACAGCCATGATGAACAGACTGCCTATAACCTTGGGAGAAGACGCTGAGCCTCAGACCAGACCCCAGGCCTGGCTGACACTTTGACTGTAATCTTGTGGTATCTTAAGCAGAGGATCCTGCCTATGTTCCTGCCCCAAGAAAACTGAGATAACCACTGTGATTTGTTTGAAGCCCTTGTGGTAACTTGTTACATGACAATAGAAGCCTGATAGACAGACCCTACCCTTGAATGTAGGCGAAGCCTTGGGTCAACCCCATCCTGCCACCTGCAGCCAGCTTCCCTGTCCCTGCTCAGGGCCTAGAGCCCCCAAGGCTCCAGTGAATTCCTTGCAGACAATGCTCCCATCTGCCAAGGCAAAGGGTTGTTTCATCAGCTGCCAACCTGCTCCCAAAGTTGGTCGTCAAAGAACGTTCTATTTGCCCTACTTTTAACATAATTATCAGCATTGCTCGCACAACACCGAGTCAGGGCTCAGCCTGTCGCAGGCCCCTATTATCCTGAGCTGCTTTTCTGGGAACGGCTGTATCCACGCCTCATGCCTGCTGCTGCCTCCCACATGAATTATCTGTAATTTCCACACCTCCGTGCTTGCCGAGGCCCCATGTTAAAGCCAGGGACTTGTGGCGGGCTGGGTGCACTGTGATTTCCAAGGCAGCCAAGTCAGGCTCTGAGAAAACTGGAGCAAGTGCAAGTAGAACCTGGCTTTGACTGTGGGAGCTACAGGGGGGTGGGGAGAGCGAGCAGAGGGGAGCGGGTATCCATCCCAGGAGGAGCCAGAGCCAGAATGAGGGCAGTGCCTGAGCCCCTAGCAATCAGAGAGGGCAGGGCATGCATGATGGGGCTCTGGAACACACGCAGTATGGCCCATTTGTGGGATGCCCGGGAGGGGTCCCTTCTGCTGCAGAATATTACACCAACTCCAGACTGTGCCAAAGAGGGAGGAGGGGATGGGTGTAGGGATAAGAAAAGAAAGCCCTGTGGATAGAGAGGAGTTGGAGATGAGAATAGATCGTGCTATTCTCCTTCAACCGGTGCCCTGCAGGGTATTCAGCTCCCATGGGTAAACAACTGAGCTCTCAGGGAAGGGAGTAGGGAAGGCGAGTGAGAGATGTCCCCGTCTGACAGCTAAGAAGCTATGCCTCCACCCAGAGGCCCACTGCCCGCGTGCAATTCTGCAGGAGAGAAAACATCTCTGTCTTGGTAGGGAAGATGTACTTTCATACCACGTATCTGTGGATGGGGCCTTTGTGTGTGCGTGCGCACATGCTTGGACCCCATGTGAATGCCCCTCTGGGCACAGATTTTGGATGGAAATGCATAGGTGGGGACATCTGGGTGGCTTAGCGGTGGAGCTTGTGCCTTGGGCTCAGGTCGTGATTCCAGGGTCCTGGGATTGAGTCCTGCATCTGGCTCCCTGCAGGGAGCCTGCTTCTCCCTCTGCCTCTGTCTCTGCCTCTCACTGTGTGCCTGTGTGTAAATGAATAAATAAAATCTTAAAACCAAAAAAAAGGAGATGCATAGGCATATGTGTCACAAGTATTCAGGAGTATGCATAATCTGAGCACTACGCTGCATTCGAGTATTTGTGAACATGGAGGAGGGAGACTACCTCTCACTTTCGCTCTGAGCTTTATGGGATTACTTCTTTGGCCACTGGTCTTCCAACACACCCACATTTTCCAACTCCCTTTCTAAGAGTTATTATGGTTCAGGGGAGAGAGCACAGTAGTCCAGAGACCTGGGATGAGGCCCAATTCTGCTACTCGTTAGCCTTGTACTACGAGCCTGTCGTTCTGTTGCCCGAACCTCATTTACCCTGTCTGTGAAATGGGGTGCTAACCAGTCACATCTACCTAGAATTCAGAGCTCCAGGCCCCGTTGTCCCCTGGCCCTACCTGCCCCTACTCCAGACAGTTCTCTTCTTGCTCATCCTTATCCATTGCCACGCCCTGGTGTGGAGGCAGGGCAGAACAACTTGGGACTCCTCAGCTCTGAAGGTGAGTCTTCTTTCTTCCTGTACTCCAGGTTGGTGGGGAGGCAGGATTTCCAGAGCTCCTGGAGCACAGTTTGAAAACCATGGACCTAGGCAGCCTTGTGTTCATTGCCTTGGCTTCTCAGAGAATCCAGAGGGTCCTGAGGACCAGCATCCATGGGGTAACATGGCATGATTCATGGATGAGGATGTGGACCTCAGAGGGGAGGGCCGGGGAGGAGAGTGTATCGACCTCCGGGATGTGCATGTGGAATGGCTACTGTCTCAGGGGAGCCCCAGCCCTGATGCCTGCAATGTCCCTGGAGTATCCATGGGAGAGGATGTGTGTATCCATGGGAGAGGGGACCTTCATGGGACAATGGGCGTGGCTTGCACACTTGCATGGGCTGAGCACTCCAAAAACCTCCCTGCCCCTGCCCTGCTGTGCTTCCAGGCCTTCCACTGGGCATCCCTAGGGGCACCTGGGGCTGTCTGGGTCCAGCACAGGAGCAGGAGCTGATTGGGGGCCTTCAGAATCAAACTTTCCCCAAAGCTGTATAATCTGGGCCTCTGGCTCCCACTGGCCTGAATGAGGACTGAGCCAGGATCAGCATTTTTTATTCCAGAGAAAGAAACACATACTCTAGTAGAGCTGGGCATTCAAGGCCCATTCCCCACATACGAGTCAAATGGGTTAATGCACATAAGGCAGTTACTCCCCATCCTTTCCATGCCTTAGAGATCGTAGAAAACTAAAGTATTTATATAGTTGCTGGCTGCCTAGCAGGCCGAGGGACAGTACTGCAGTGCACAGGTAACCGGTTCTGGACATACAAGGATGCCACCTTGGGACGCTCACATGTAAAGCATTTAGCCGAGGCCCCGTGACGGTGGATCTTAACCTTCACCACACTTTAGAATGGGCTTTAAAGAAAATAATTTTGCCCAGGCCTTACCACGGGCCAACCGTCTAGTGATTCCGGGTGGTGAGACCTGGGCATGGGTATATTTTTAAAGCTCCCCAGGGAGAGTTGAGAAGCCCTGGCCCAAGAATGAAGTGAGCATTCAGCAAATGTCAGCCAGCTCTAACGAAAGTGCCTCCGTGTCCTCCAATGTGCTGTTCTCCTTGACTGAGCAGCAGAAGGGCTGGGCTGGGCTGGGCTGGGCTGGGCTGGGGGGCCAGGAGTCATGGAGGGCACCACTGCTCAGGAGAGATGAATGCCGGGTAGGGCAGCCTGGCATCCATCTCCCTCAGCCATGTCTCGGAAAATTGAATTACCACTTGTATTTTTCAGCTGCTGCCCGCCTGGCTGGCTGGAATGTGGAAGGGAGCTGAGGCAGTGAGCACCTCAGGGTAGGGAAAAGGTTGTGGGGAAGACCCCCCCAGCCTCCCTCCCTAGGAGAGAGGAGGCAACTCAAGGGGTCCTTTGGGAGGAGACCATTCCCAAGGTGGGCCCTCAGTCTCCGATCTTCCCAAAGGCAGGCAGGTAGGATGAGAATGCGCTGGCTGGCTCGGGGGAAGGGGGAGACTCTGGCCCTGTCTGTCCTCGGGAAGGTCCCTCTGGGGGAACAGGATTGGTGTAGCTGCTGTTCAAGGACAACCAGGTTTGTTTGGAGAGACCAGAGCCTCTGCCTGGAGGAGCAGAGCCCAGGTTGTGAGAGCCCAGCCTGGGTCTCCAGCACGATGGAGGCGGCCCACCAAGTAGAACACCACTAAACTGAACACCGGGACACAGGCTTGGGTCCCCAACCTGATGAGAAAGTTGCCTGTGTGTCCTCAGCCTAGTCCTCTCATCCCTCTGGGGTCAGGCACTTGATTCACAGGGAAGGGGACTGGACAACCTCCCGGATCCTCACGCAGGCTGATGCTCCTAGGCAGGGCTGGCATCAGAGTCCATCCACAAGGCTGGCTGGCCCATACAGCGCTCTGGAGAGAATTAGGGAGATACCCCCTCTAGGACCAATGAACAGAAGTGTGCACTGCCCACACCAAGACGTACATGTGGGGACACAGAATAGATGGCAGGGGGTACAGAACCCTAAGCACTAGGGATCACAAAGCAAATGCACCTGGAACAGAACGAAGGATCTCAGAGCCAAGGGGACCTCTTCCAGGGCCCTGGCCATTGACATTTCCAGGCTGAGCTGGGCTGCCATAGGTGACTCTTGGTTTCCACCCTTCCTCACACTCCCGGGTCCCCAGCGTCCTGCTTCCCTCCTGCTTCCCCAGACTCTGAGACTCCCAGCAGACTTCCTTTCCCTCTCCTGACATTTCACAGTTCACAGAGCACTTTCAGACACAGCATCTTATTTGAACTTCACTGGAGAGGAAGGAAGCAGGCTCCCAAGGGTTAGAGGAGCAAGCCAGGCAGGGGTGTAGCCAGGCCCACGGGGAGGTTCTGTCTGTCTGTCTGACTCTAGCACAGCACCTGGCCCTCTTCTCTCTAGAGAGGTCCCACTCTTTATTGACACAGAGAAGGACTGGCATTCTCCTCCTCCAGGAAGTTTTCCTGGACTGAAAGGAATGTGATTCACGCAGACCAAGTGTGGTGTACCAGCCGGGGCTAGCGTTTGCTGTGCAGTGAGGAGACATCACCAAGTCTCTGGGTGGACCTAGGCACTCCCTGCATCTTTCTGGGGCCTCAGACACCTCCTATAAATCTCCATTATGGATTTCTCTTCTCAGTTGGACTGGAATCCCCAAGAAAAGATTCATCTGTTCTTCCTTCCTCCTTCTTGAAGCTTCCTTGATAGAGTGGCCACACCCAAGGCTTGGCCCATAGAAGGCTGGACAATAGCTTACTTGAACGGGGAAGGACAGCCTGGTTGCAGAACTGTGGATCGGGGTTTGGAGGGAGCTCTCGGGATGCTCACGTCTGGGGTGTGACCAGAAACCAAGAGCAGGGGCAGGCGGAAGCAGAGGTTGTGGGTGTAGGTGGGCAGCGGTTAAGTGCTTTGCCTGGGAGCACTAACTGTCTTCAGTGAGGCTCTGGCTCTACTACTGACTGGCTACCTGCCCTTGACCGGCTCGGTTCCCCTCATTAAGCTTCAATTTACCCACCTGTCCTAGGAAGAGGCTGAGTCGGACCGCAGTAACAGTAGTAATAGCGATTTATTCATTAGCGACTTAAATAATAAAATCAGCGAAGGCCTACTAGGGGGGATATGCACCATTCTTATTTAATACTGGGAGGGCGTGGGCGTTATGATTCCACCCACACGGGGTTAAGAAGCTGAGGCTCGGAGAGGTCAAGTCACCAGCCCAAGCGCACCGGCCCAGAGCTTGCCCTGACCCCGCGGGGCCTGGAGCACAGACGGTCTGACTTCAGAGCAGGATAAGTTGTAAGCAACCCCCCCCCCCCCCCCGCCCCCGTCCCCACCCTCACCCCCGCTCCTTTCTGGCCACAGAGGTGTTCTCCAGGGGTCACATTTGAGGACATCCCCGGAGGGGGGGAGGCAAAGCTGGCCGATCTTCCCAGGCCCTGGGCTGTGGGGGCCCAGAGTAAGCCAAGCGGACTCTGGGACTTGCCGGGTGAGGAAGGCTTCCCGGAGGAGGAAGCGCAGACTAGACCCACGGACCCGCAGGGACTCCTGAGGACGCGGAAGGGGGCAGAGGAGGGCTTTCTGGCTCGGGGAGGCTGGGAAGGGGGGCAGCGAGCCCCGGCCCAGCCCGGACCCTTTGGGGCGCGCGCTCGCCTCCGCACCGCCGCCGGGGTCGCCCGCAGCTCGGCGGTGTCGGGGCGGCCGGGGGAGCGCGGCGGGCGGGGTCCCGCTCCCCCGCACCCCCCGCTAACCCCTCCCCCGGGCGCCCATTGGTCCACACCCCCACCCGCACCCCACCCTGCGAGGAGCGCGGCGGAGGCGGTGGTCGCTCGCCTCGCTCCGGCCCGGCCTGGCTTGGCGGCGCCTCTCCCGCAGGACCGAGCCCGCGGGGCGCGGGGCGCGGGGCGCGGGGCGCGGGGGGCGCGGGGGGCGGGCGGGGGCGCCGCGCCCGGGCCCGGGCGGTGACTGGCGGCGGCGGCGGCTCCAGCTCCGGCGAGCGCGGTCCCCGCGTGCGCACACGCACACGCACACGCCGCGGCGCAGGGGCCCGGACACCGGCCGCCGGCGGACACGCGGACGCGGGGACCCGGGCTCGGCGCGCGCTCCTCGGCGCCCTCGCTCCAGCCCGGGCCTCCCGCCGGAGTCCGCCCGCAGCCCGCAGCCCGCAGCCCGCAGCCCGCAGCCCGCCGCGAGGCCCGGTGCGAGCAGGTAAGGGCCGCCCGGCCGCCCCTCCCGATGCAGAACCCTCGTCCCCGCGGGGGGCAGCGGCCCCTTCCTCCCCTCGGCGACCCCCGCGGCCCCTCCCGCTGCTGCTCCCTTCCTGCGCGACAGCCCGACCCCCCCCCCCCCTATCTGGGGTAGTACCTGGGGCAGCAGCTCCCTGCAGCCCCTCCCCGCGCCAGAGGGAGAACCTGGGGCAGGACCGGCACTGCGGCCGGGGGGACCCAGGGGGACCCAGGGGGACCCAGACCGAGGGACCCAGGGGGACCCAGAGGGACCCGTCTCCCTACTCCCAAGGCAGACGGACGCGCCTACGCGGATGGGGAAGGCAGCGCTGGAGGGGCCCTGGCTGCTGGCTACCGCAGTCCCCAGGGGGGCTGAGGGGTGGGCAGGCGCCGTGCAGGGGGGGTGGGGGCAGGGGCCAGCCTAGAATGGCCCCCCCATAGTGACACATTCGGGATTGTCCAAAAGAGCGTCGTCTCTCGGTTTCCCGCGGCGCAGAGGGGATGGGGTCTTGACGCCTGGGCGCGGGTGGTGGTCTCGCAGGAGACGCCCTAGGGGGGCCGGGGGGGGGGGGGGGGGGGGGGGAGCTCCGGCCTCCCTGGGCCCAAGAGGGCCAGCCCGAGACCCCTGCCGGCCGCCTTAAAGGCACAGGCTCCTGCTGCAGCTGCGGGAGGCGGGGGCCACATCCTGGGCGGGACGTTGGCGCTTTGAGGGCCTCCGAAGAGGCCAGGGCCGGGGAGGGGGGTGAAGCTAGCCGCTCAGGAGGGAGCCTGGCCAGAAGCTGATTGCATGTCACACGGAGCTGGGGAGTGGAGCCTCACCACTGGAAGGAGTTCAGGCCCCTTTTGGAAGCCGCTGGGGGAGGGCTGGTGGGCCCCTGCGAATTCTCCAGACCATTTCTATGCTTTTAGTGTGGTCAGTGTCCCTGACTTTACCCTGGCCCTATAGCGTCCCACAAAGCATCCCCTCTCCCCGCTAAAAAAGAGAGAAAAAAAAAAAAAAAAGAGAAAGAAAGGAAGGAAACACACAGCAGTTAGCTTTTCTGTTGCACAGCCCAGTGTGTGGGGTGCCTGGGGAGTGGGATGGGGCTACACACCATCAGTGGAGGGTCACTTGCCTTGGGACTGCTGTTAGGCAGAGAGAGACAAGCATCAGGTCAGGCTCGAGGCTTTGAGTGGATGTGAACTAGTGAATGGGATGAAAAACTATTTATGAGCTTGGGGGTGGGCAGCAGCACCCAGATTTTCTCAGGAGACCCCAATCTCAGTTCGGTGCTGGCTGAGGGTGGGGTTGGCAGAGTCCCCAGCTGAATCTGGGGCTCCTGCTCCCCGCTGACCTTGGGGAGGGCAAGCAGAGGTGCCAGTCTGGATACAAACCGAAATTGGAACATACCCATTGGAAACAACACACTGGGGTGGGCTCTTGGCCAAATCTTCCAACCAATCCATCAACAGGTGGGTAGGGTGACCAGGGATGCAGTCCTGGTCCCTTCCTCTATGGATGATTCATTGGTGGGTCTGTATCTGGGCCCGGCTCCCTCTAGTCTGTTTGTCCCTGTGTGCAGTGAGGACAGGTGTCAGTGGGGAGCCTCTCGAGGGACCCTTCCCTGCATTCTGAGGACTAACCAGGCTGAACATCCATTAAAGTCCTCTTTTGTGTAAAGTTCAGGCTGGCAGGAGGTTGATTGGAGAAACACTTTGGGACCCCCTCGCCCCCCCCCCCTTTTTTTTATGTGGCCACCCCTCCCTGTCACTCTTCTACTTTGGGACACTCCTCAATTTGTGTTGAATACACAAACACATAAAATAGGTATTTACAGGGATCCCTGGGTGGCGCAGCGGTTTGGCGCCTGCCTTTGGCCCAGGGCACGATCCTGGAGACCCGGGATCAAATCCCACGTCGGGCTCCCGGTGTATGGAGCCTGCACCCTCTGCCTGTGTCTCTGCCTCTCTCTCTCTCTCTCTGTGTGACTATCATAAATTAAAAAAAAAAAAAAAGGTATTTACAAATCAGTATGTGCAGCTAAGGGGCTAGGAAAAACAGGAGCTAAGGCCACAAGGTGGCTTTCTTCCTAGGGAGGTGGCCTCAGATTGAGTGTCCTGGGTCTCTATCCTCCCAGGGATGAAGTCTTCATTGACCAAGGGCTGGCACCAGTTAAGTGGAGGACACTTTGTGCTGTCTGCCAGAGGGCAGAACCAAGGTGTGCCAAGCGCAGAGCGGGAGCCCAGCTCAGTGCCAGGAAGGCCTCACTTCCCTGAGAGCCACCCAGCATGGAGCCAGTACCTGGGGGTGACAGTGAGTTTCTGTCTTACGAGGTATGTGAGCAGAGGTCTGATGCCCCAGATAGGGCTGTTGGGGGCTCTCTACCCTGGTAGGGCCAAAGGCATGGGAAACCTTGGCCGCCCCTGGACAGAGCAATCTGAGTCCAGGGACTGAACGTGCTGGGCCTAGTGGTCCAGCTGCCTGGCAACATACAGGCTTAGAAACTCCTTGGCGGCGACATTTGTACTAAGCCCTGGATGCCGTCAGAGGCACATGGTGACAGCCACCCCCACAGTGACACACAAAGAGGTAGTGACACACTGCCTAGGAGGCATGTAGGTTTCCAGTGACACCTGTCACCGGGCTGGGGCAGGACATGCAACAGCAGAAAGACATATGGACTTTGGGACACACTGTCTCACACAGATCTTGCATACCTGGGGACTCGGACATTGGCCACAGGAAGATCACAAAAGTCTTCCTTAATGAAAGTCTGGATGCACACGGAATCAAATGGAGAAAGTGCACGTGTTGCATGAGATTAGACTGAGGGTTGACAAACTTTTTCGGGAAGGGGCTAGATAGTAAATAGGCTTCGCTGGCCGTGCACCCTGTGGCAGCTGCTTCGTTCTGCTGTTGTAGCAGAAAAGCAACCGTAGGTGACACGTAAACAGATGAGCGTGGCTGTGTTCTGATAAACTCTGCTTAGGGATGCTGAAATTTGAATTTCATACAATTTTTTATGTGCCACGAAATGTGAGTCTTAATTTTTCCTGACCATTTAAAAATGTACAAACCCTTCTTGGCTCCCTGGCTGTACAAAAATAGGGGACAGGCTGGCTCGGACCTGCTGGAAGTGTTTGCCAACCTCTGGCCTAAGGTCAGAGAAGAAAAGTGATTTAAAAGATTAAAGGAGGAAGGGCTTAGTCCTGGGAGGCCGAGCTGCCCTAGGGGGCCGTGGATGCTTCCCTCCACTCTGCCTGGAGCCCCGAGTGTCCATCTGCTTAATGGGTCAGTGCCAGGAGAGGCTCCCTGCCCGGCCTCAGCACCGCACCCCAGACAGGTCTTTGCTGTGTACGTGTGATAAATCTAAGGACACCTGGAGACAGCATTCATGAAGATGAAATGATGGTGTGTCGCTTTAGCTCACCACATAGGTCCTGAGTCCCCTTTTCCATTGACCCTCTGTGTCCGG
Organism: Canis lupus familiaris; assembly: GCF_011100685.1. Lineage (NCBI taxonomy): Eukaryota > Metazoa > Chordata > Mammalia > Carnivora > Canidae > Canis > Canis lupus. Next base: position 43,800,385 of record NC_049235.1, read on the forward strand.
GTCCCTGCCCGCCTCTACCAGGAGGGAGATGCAGTGACACCTGGACAAGCCCCATGTTTCCAACAAGATTTGAAGCTCACAGTGAGCAGGATGAGACCTGAAATGGCCCAGGCAGGAGGGAGGGTCTCCTTATCTAGGGCTGATGGTTCTCAGACAAGGGTGAAATCAGTGGAGGTAGAGGCAGCCAGGGCGGGCTTCCTAGAGGTGGTGATGGGAGGTGGGCTTGACCTTGAGGATACCTGGATGCTCTCCATCCAGTGCCATACGTTGCCTTCACCATCCTCAACCTTCCCCTTCTCCCCCCGACAAATGGGCACTGCAAAGGCTTGGCGGAGGAAAAAAAAAGCTCCTTTGTAGGCTCCTCCACGCGGCCCAGCTTCTGATTGAAGGCTGTGTAGTGAACCAGGTCTTGCCTTTGGTTTCTTCCCCTCCCTCCTGTTCCCTTTTGACATTTCCTTCCTGCCATTTGCCCCGAGATGGGCCAGGGAGTCCTTCCTCTCCCCTTTTCCATGAGTCTCTGGATTCTGTTCCCTTCCTTCCATTCCCTGCCCAGGGATTCCCCTCCATCACCTCCACCCTGAATCCGGAGAATGGCCTCCATGTGGGTTTTTCCCCTTCTGCTCGGCTTGCCAGCCGTCTGAGTATTGCCTCAGTGGGAAGCTTCTCACTTCACTCCCCAGCTTAGGGGCCTTCAGTGCGCCTGTCTTATCCCAGGGACCAAGGCTGCAGTGTCTCCAGCACCCGCAGACTGGCATCAACCTCCCACCCCCCTGACATCTTGCTGAGCCCCTGAGCACCCCCAGTCACCCTCCCAAGCCCATTCTCCAGGCACTTGTCAGAGATCCCTGGGGAGGTCTCTGGGCTCCCACTGTATGCTGGGGTCATGTGCGAATCAGAGCTGGCTCCCCCTTCCAGGGGCTCATGCCCACTCAGGAGGGCCTGGGGGGGTGACAAGGAAAGGCAGATAGAGAGGCACTCATAGTCCCTCCCTGCCTGGGAGGTGCTCCCTGGACTGTCAACAAACAGGGGTCTGCTCCTGGCTTCCATTCCCTCCCTGTCCACCCTCTCCCTCCACGCCTCCCACTGCCTTCCACCGGGCCCCTGCCTGCTATCCGGACTCTCCCTCCACCCCCATTATTATCTTCTGCTTCCTCCTCCCCCTCTCCTCCCCTCTCAATCCCACTTCGTGGGGGGTGGGTCTCTCCCTGGCAGAGAACTTCCAGCATCCCTTCCAGGACAGCAGATGTGCCTGGACTCCTCAGTGTGGAAGGGCTTTGCAGCGTGACTTTGGGAAAGTCTCCTGGTTCCTTGGGGCCTCACACCCTCGTAAGTGAGATGGGATAACACTCCCAATGTGCATGTGTGCGTTCCAGCCCAGCCCTTCCCTGCCCTGAGCCCAGGTTTCCCACGTGTCAAGTGGAGGGTGTGGGTGGGATCGTGGGGGACCCTTCCAGGGACCTGGGTTGTGTCACTTACTGTGCACAGGACCTCAGAGGCCAGGCTCTGAAAGGGGAAGGTTTGAACACCCAGAGGAGCATCAACAGTAATGATTAATCGAGAGGATGCCCTGCAATCGAGAGGATGCCCATTACCCAGGCATCGGGCTGTGGCCCTCATCAGCTCTGACCCTACTGAGGAGGAAAGAGGCTTTAGAGGTTCCCTGTTCCTTCTCCAGAAGCGAGTGTAGTTTCCTCCCTTTGAAGGGTGAACTTGGCATGGGGGGTGGGGGCAGGGTGTCGGGGTAGGTAACATTTTTATCCTTTGGTCTTCCCTTCCTGGTTTCCTGCCCTGGGAGGGAGAAAAGGAAGTGGGGGGCAGATCCTGCTCAGGTGCACTAAAAAAGGGAGTATGTGGTGAGCAAGGGAGGCCAGTGATCCACTTCCTGTGGGTCAGCTGTCTCGTGTCAGGCTTGGCAGTGCCCGGTGAGGTGAAGGGAGGGGTGCTGAGCAGCCAGGGGAGTTCAGTAGTGGGTAGCCCAGATGGGCCCCAGCCCCATGAGGGCAGAAGAAGGGCCTAGATCTGTGTGGCCCAATGGAGCAGGAGGGTGAGGTGCTGCCCTCCCACCGTGGGGGTGTGTAGAAGGCAAGGGCTGGCCCCGAAGGACATGGTGGAAGGAAATCAGAGCTTTTCCCTGAGGGCCCTGGGCCAGCCGCTGAGCGGGGTGGGCGCCCGGTCCCCGGAGCTGGGCCACCCTCAGCCGGAGTGCAGCAGAAAGGGTCCTGCAGGTGCAGTCGTGGGGCAGCGGGGAGTGGCTGCAGGGTCTCTGAGTCCCCTCCCACTCCCATGGGGAAAGTGGGGAGCCCGGTGAGTCACCGCTGGCTCCCGTGTGCTGACTGATGACACTCTCTTCCTGTGTGCTTGGCGCAGTGGCTCACCGAGCACGCGGCGGCTGCTCCAGTCTGTTCCCGTTGGTTGCTGTCAGTCCACCACGCTGGTGGGGCCCGAAGAGGGCCTCCCGAGTGTGGACGGGGGAGCAGACTCCCCTGTAGACCACATACCTGTCACACGTGCATTCCCGCCAGGCAGGGCTCCAGTACTCTCTGCTGTGTGACCTTGGGAAGAATCTCACCCTCTCTGGGCTCAGTTTCCCCACAGGGAGCACAGTAGTAATGAAAGATGGCCTTTAAAGCCCGTCTCCTGGTGTGAAATGGTGTGTCTATAATGAACTCTTCCTAAGGAAGATATTTCAGATGTAGAAATACGTGCAGGGGGGAGCTGACCAATCCCCTAAAGGTGTGGGAAGGATCACGAACAACATACAGTGCATTCTGCGCTGATCTTCCCTTTGCCAAAGACGGAGAATGGCAGGAGTGTAGGATGGAGTGTTCGAGCTTTGGAACCAGCCAGCTTGGGTTCCCTCCCAGCTCTACTGCATATTTGCTGTGTGACTTTGGAGAAGTCACTTAGTTTCTCTGTGCCTTAGTCACCTTAGCTATAGAATAAGGATAATGCTAGCAACTACTTTAAGGTTTGGGGCAGGTGAAATGAGTTAATGCAAATTGATTGCTTGGAAGAGTCCCTCGCACATACTGGGCGTTTAATAAATGTTAGTCATTAGCAAATAAAGGTGTAGCAGCCCTGCTGCTCCCATTTTGCAAGTGACACAGGGCTATGGGGATAGAGGTGACAGCGAGAAGTGCAAAAACCTGAACACAGGTAGTAAGAAATTAGTGACGGTTAATACCAGTGTGGCCCTACTGTTGGAACCAGGCTATGCGATAGACTCTGTAGTTTACTTACATGAATTTGGTGTCTCACCGTAGTATTTCTGAGATAGTATTACTATTATTTCCATTTTACAGTCAAATCGAGGCACAGAAAACCTGATTTTCCTGAAGTCCTAAGTCTTAAAACTCTAGCAAAGTGGTCCCCACGTCTGCCACCATAAATGCCAGGGAGTAGGGTTTAATTGTTCTCAGATCAGTTGCAGAAGCCAGTTGCCCCAGCAGAGCCTGCACCCGAGAGAGCGAGCCTGGAATATCGGTGACCCGCTTGTCCTGAGCCAGCTGTGTGGCGGGGCCGAAAGAGTCCAGTGTTCATCCTCAGGGAGGGGAGAGTCCCACCCCAGACCACAGTGGCCAGGCCTAGCCTTGTCCTGTGCCATGGTCCCTGGCAGGTTGGGGGAGTGCAGAGGGGAGGTGGCCAGGATGGGGTGGGGGAGGAGGAGCAGCTGACAGGACTGGCAGGTGTCGGGGAGGGACACATCTCAGGGGGCGGGATCTCAGGGGGCAGGGGCACCATGCATGTGGCCCACAAGAGGAGCAGGTTTGGGGCAAGTGGCCTCCAACTGTAAACTCTGAGCGTAGTCCAATAAGGGTGTAGGGAGGTGTGAGGGCGTGGATGGGGGGCGGATGAGGGGCAGAAATGCCAGAAGGGGCTGGGGACACTGTCATCTTGGAGAAGCTAGAGAAGATGATCCCTGAGGTCCCCAGCTGGGGGTGGGGGGCATGGGGGAGATCAAGGCCCTGGAGCTCTCCCACACTCTCTCTCTCACTGGGGAGTCCGGTTGGGCAGGGGGTGGCCTGGGGAGGGGTGGGGAGAGGACACTAGTGGGCTAAGAACGATTAGATCTTAAGAGTTCTCATCACAAGAGAAATGTTACATCTGTGTGGTGACGATGTGAACGAGACTTAACCGTGGCGATGGCACAGATGAACATCCACTCGTTACGTCGCGTATCTGGGACTAATAGAATGCTACGTGTGTCAGTTATATCTCAATTAAAAGAAAAGAGGGCGAGAGTGGGAATGGGGAAGCCGGGTCCAGATCCAGATGAGGCCCTGTGATGAGAGCACCCCAGCCCCTCCACCCTGCGTCACTGGGCTGCTTCACATCATTGCCTGAGCAGCCTAGTGACAAAGCAGAGCTGGGGGATGGTGGGGCCGTGGGGCCTCGGCTCCGGCTGGTTTCTAATCAGTGCCGAGGCGCTGGCCTGCGGAGAGCGGGCAGGAGCACCCTGCAAGTCCGGCGTGCCCCTGGGAGTGTGCGAGCGTGTGCGTATGTGTGTGTGAGCATCTGTGCCAGGATCCAAATATATCTAATTGCCTCTGTGCATCTGAATGCCTTTGCGTACTCATGTGTGCGTGTTACTCCTGTAGATCCAGGATCTGGTAAATGTACGTGAGCCTCTGCCCTGCTGGGTGCTTGCATCCTGTACCTACCTTTACGCTGTGTCCTGGGGGTGCTTCTGCATTTCTGCGAGGGAGAGCGTGTGCGTGTGCAAATGCACGTAGAGTTGCCTGTCAGCCCCTGAAGGAATCTTCACCTTTGGGTATCTCGTGCATGGCAGTGTACTGATGCCTCAAGTGGGTGCCCTGGGGATGGATGTCTCTCTTTGTCTCTGTGGGGTTGACATGTGTTTACGCTCTTCTCTGTGGACCTGCTTCTGTGTGTGTGTGTGTGTGTGTGTGTGTGTGTGTGTGTGAGAGAGAGAGAGAGAGAGAGAGAGAGAGAGGATATCATCAAAAACCAGCGAGCTCTCAAACACAAATCCATTCTCTGCTTGCGTGCTGCCGCCCACTTGCCCCTAGAGCACCCAGAGTTGTGGGAGTTGCTTGCTCTTCCGGTCCAGCCCTCTCAGTTCTAATAAAGGTCAAAACAGGCACCTTAAAATCCTACCCTATGTGAGCGTTACCTGGAGAGCCAGAACCGGCGTTGATCTTCGGGGCCTCAGCCCAGGAGACACTGACTCAGTTGGGCAGGGATATTTTTAAATGCCCCTCAGTGATTCTGATGGGTGGTCCGAGCTGAGTGTGGGCTAAGAGGTCAGAGCACATCTTCGGACCGGGGTTGGGGCTTGGGGACGGGGCAGCAAGTCTCCATTTGGGGGACCCCGTCCTGAGGGAGGCAGGTAGTGCTGTTGCCATCTCAGAGTGTCGCTGAGAGCCCGGAGCTCTTGATGTCATTTCTAAGTGCTCTTGTCAGGTGTCCTCCTCCAGGAGCCTTGCTCTGTGTCCCAGGGCAGAGGTCTCCCCGCCCCCCCCCCCCCAAGAGACAAATAGCAGCTGGTCCTGTTTATGGTGGCGCCTTGCTGGGAGTATGAGGGAGGTGGCCTCTGAGGAAGGAGCACTGTGTCCATTTAGTGACACAGGCTGTGCACCCATTTCCCTTCTCTGGCTCTTGTCCAGGTCCTGCTGGCTTGGAGGGTGCTGAGATGGGGAGTCACCTCCCTCTTGGCTAAGACATGCATGACCAGTCCAGGTGGGGTGTCATGTGGAGGGTCCTGGGAGTGGGTATAAAAATCAAAGCCTGGGAGTCCAGCCCAGCTGGTCCTAGGGGTGTTTCCCCAGCCTGCCCAGTCCTTCCTGCCCCACAGGGGAGATCCTGCACTGGCATCCTCAGGACGCCTTGGACTTCTCCGAGCATTTCTTGGGGATACCCGAAGCCTCCCTCAGTGTTTCTGAGTGGGCCCTCGGTGGATAGAGCAACAGGTGGATAAGATAGGACCCCTTTTGTTGAGCTTTCCTGCGGCACATTTTTTTCCCTCTTTTTTGGGTCCTTGCTTGTCACCAGATTGAGCTTGGAGAAGCTAGGAGAGAGGGGGAGGACACGTGGGTAGGCAGAGAGCCAGGGGCGCAGAGGAACCAGGGTAATGGCAGCTCTGCCCCCCGAGGGGGTTATGCAGAGACTAATGGTTGGGATGCAGCCCTCCATGGGTCTCTGAATCAGGCACCTATGGTGGTGGCCCTGACACCGACCTACTGAATCGTTTTAATAATAATTTAATAGTAATAAAAATACTATTTTTTAAATTACCGTGTGGTATTTCCTTGCATGGCTGCCGGGGCCTATTAACAGTGCCTGCTTGATGGATGCTTTGTTGCTTCATTTTCTGCTGTTGATGCTATTTTAGGTGATGCTGCAGTGAATATGGTTGCATATGCTTTTTTTTCTTCCCCCTTGACCAGTGCAAATATTTCTCGATAAAGACCCAGATGTGGAATTGCTGGGTTGAAGGGAATACACATTAATGATCGATTTTAGAAGCAGACCAGGCTCTACCCCTGGGAATGTGCCAGGGCTTGCACATCCTCCCCATTGGGCTCCCTTTACTCGGTCTGGTCCCCACCAGGACCTCCCCACTTGGAGCATGCTCTTTGGCAGTCACTGTCTTGTATGTCACGGTGGTGGAGGCTTTGTCCTGCAGCCCAGGTGGCCTGAGAGAGGGTGAAAGGTTACGTCTGTTAGCAGGCGGGGCTCGGCAGCTGGCATGAAGTGGTGAGCGCGTAGTAGAAGCGCAGTTCTTTCTTATGTAGTGGTCCGGAGCGAGGCAGGCCTTCCAGGCTGGTGGGGTGCTCACTGGGATTTGGTTCCCTTTGGTGTGTTTGTTACTCTCCACTCCATGGGTGTTGCCTTGGTGGCACTGTCACAGCCAGGTCTAGCACTTAGGAAGGGTGAAAGAGCAGAAGCGGGGAGTGTGTGCTGCCTGAGGGACACATGGTACAGAAGTGATGCATGTCACTCCCACCCATATTCTGTAGGTGGGAACTTCATCACAGGCCCACACCTGCGAGCAGAAGGGACTAAGAAATGTCCTCTTGAGGTGGGCATGCTTGTGCCAGCTAGGACTCTGTGGCAGTGGAGGGAGATATGGGGACACAGTTGTTTGCTACAGAGGAGAAGCCATGCAGACCCTTCTGGTGGTCTGATGGGGGCCTGAGCCCGTGTGTTCCCCACCGCATCCCCACTGCCCAGCACTGTGTAAGTGCTCAGGAAATGCCTGTTTGATAGAAGAATAAAGAAGGCATAGACAACGGCAGGGAGGGGCTTACCCTTGTAGGCCAGAGCCTTGCTGCAGGTGAGGAGGGTGTCAGGTGCCCCTCCTCTGCCGCGGGACCCGCAGGACTCATGCTTTCCTTTCTCTCTAGGCCGTAGACACCTTGGGGTTAACCAGTGGCTGCTCTGAGTGGGAGGCAAGCAGTGCTGCCCTGAGTCTCCTTCCGGATTGAGAAGCGTCATGGCCAGCATCTTGCAGGCCTCCCTGGCTGCTTTCCTCCTGCTGCCTGTGGTAAGGGCCCAGGACCCTCCCCTCCATGACCAACTGGAGCCCCAGGCTCACCTGAGCTCACACCCCAGAGAACCTGTGTCTGTTGTGTGTCCTTCGCCAAGCTCGGGTCAGCTGGCTGTTATCTCTGCCTGAACCCCCACCGAGCCATTCAGTACCTTTGTGTGAGGTACAAAGGGTACCCCTTCTTCAAGATCTTGTACTGACTTGCCTAGAAATTATGACACAATTTACTAATGTATTATGATGAAGCAGATGTGGCAACCTTTAGAGTTGTGCAGTGTACAACCTGCTCGACTGTATGCAGGGGCCTTAGTTACAGCTGCAGAAAGCTTTTTGATCCCAATCCCTAGCCCATAAGTCTCGGCCAGGTTAGAGCTCAGAAGCTTGCTCTTTGCTAATGCGTCTTCCCTAAGAAGGGAAGGGTGGGGGAGGAGGGTTCCTAGGCCTTGGCCTCTGCCCCTCAACCTGGGAATTTAGACCAGCAGTCGATGCAGCTGTCTTCAGAGGCCTGGATGCCAGTCCTGTCTCCATAATGGCCTTACTCATGACCCCAGAGAAGCTCAGCCCTCTCCCTGGAAGCCTGCACAGCTGTGAATAGTCAAAACTAGATCGGATCCCTCAGCACTGTCCTTAGCAGCTCAGATGCCTGTGCCTGCCTCCGTACTTGTGGGCACCCCTTGAGGAACCATCCCTGCCCCAGGGTTTTACTTGAAAGTGACAGCATTAGAACACAGCTGTCATGGTAGCAACACATGGGCTTAAATCCACACCTGCCACTAACTGGTTGTGTGACCTTGGGCAGGAACATTTGATCTTAATGAGTCTTGGTTTCCGCTTTTGTAACGTGGGGGCAGGAGTGAATGGGAGCAGTAGTAGGTCCCACTGAATGCAACCACTGCTCATTTGCCCACAGCCACTGGGGGTGCACCTCCTTCCTGAGCCCCCAGAGGAGAGAGAGGATGAGCTCTCCTAGCCCCTTCTCTCTCCCATCCCCTCCTTGCTCCTCCCCCGAAGTCCAGTAGTAGTAGCCTCATGGCCTCTAGAGCCAGACTGCCTAGGTTCGGATCCTGGCTGTACAGTCTCTAAGCTGTGTGACTTTGAGAAAGTTACTTAATGTCTCCGTGTTTAGGTTCACGTCTGTCAGATGGAGAATGAGCCCAGTACCCACTTTCTAGAGCTCTTAGACGGTGTATGTATGTGACAGAGTAATGCGTGCACACAGTAGCACAATGCTGTGCGTGTGTTTGCTACTATTATTAAACACGTGGAAACGGAGACCCAGGGAGGGGTGGAATCCAGTGAAGGCCGCACGTTGAACTAGGGAAGGACAAGAGCCCCTGTGGTATCCATGGCAAAGTGGAGTCAGGGCCCCTGCTGGCCCTGAAATCTTTCTGGCACTATCTTCTTCCCGCTTCTGCCCCCCCAAGCCCCCACACACTTCCCCGGGGGCTTAGGTAGCAGGGCTTGCAGGTGAGCCTCCTGCTTGCTCCTCCTGTCCATCCTGTGTGTCCCTCGCAGGCCACCACCATGCACTCTGACTGCATCTTCAAGAAGGAGCAAGCCATGTGCCTGGAGAAGATCCAGAGGGCCAATGACCTGTTGGGCTTGAACGACTCCTTCTCAGGTGAGTAGGGTGGCGTGGAGGTCATGGCGTCCCCAGCACATCCAGGCCAGCCTTCAGAAACTGGTGTCCCAGCCTCTGGCCATTTTGTATAGGGTGGTGGAGGGTATAGGTGCCTGGGCCCTTCCGAAAACCCTCTGGGGTGATGGGAGTCCTGGATCTGCTCTGGGCAGTGGCCCCGGGGTGGCCTTCCTCGGGGACAGCCTGCCCAGGATGTCTCACTCTGGAGGAGGCAGTTCTGGGTGGCTGGATGTGGCCGCCTCTGATCCCACGGGGGCTGGGATCGGGCTGGTGTCTGCCCTGAGGAGCGGCTGTTAGTGAGCTTATTAGCAAGCAGCCTGGGCTTGGTGGCAGCAGGGACACAGCTGTTGCCAGTGGCCGAGCCGGAGAGCACCTGGTCAACCCAAAGCAGGCAGTGTGGGGTCATTCCCCTCTTCCTCTACTCGCTCTGCCAGAAGCCAGGGAATGAGGCTACAGCAGGAACCCCACTCCTACGCCTGCTGGGTACAGAGCTTTTCCTGGGGCTGCTGTTAGCAGTGATGTAGTGGGGGGTGCTGCCTCCTGGTGTTGTATGGGGCCATGCACAGCAGGACACTCAGCAGTCATAGCTCTCCCCATTAGATGCCTGGAACACCCCCAATCCCAGAGACAACCCCCAATTCCTCCCACCTTTTCCAAGTGTCCCGAGGGCATGGGATGGCTCCTGGCTGGGATCCAGGGGTCTGTGTAGCCCTCTCCTGCCGACTCCTCTCTGCACTCGTGGTGCAGATGGGATGCAGGCCCACGGGGCAGAAGAGGGCCTGGGGATTCGGGGCTGGGGGCATCCCTGGAGGCTTTGGAGCCTCACCTGTGCCTATGTTGCTGGAGGGTGGGGCTCTCTGCCCAGACTAGAGGGCTCTACTTTTCCCTCTGGATCCTCCTCATTTATGAGGAGCTCTTCTGAGCACCATCTGTTTAAATCCTTGATTAATCGGCAGCCCAGTTAAATGTAATGGTCCCTCCGGGCTGAGCTCCCTGTGCAGTCAGTGAACATTAACTGGTAATGAAGCTGCTCCTGGCCAGGCTGGCCTTTCCCTCCAGGGCAGGCTCTGGCTCAGCCCTAACTGAAGCCGAAAGTGGATTCTAGGCCCTGTCACCCAGGGCAGCTGAAGCAGGGGGCCCAGGTGGGTACACAGTTGCAGGAGACCAAAAGAATATCTGGTCCAAGCATCTGGTCTCAGGGATGGGACAAGGGGAGCCCTGGGGGCAATGACTTGTTAGGCCACATGGGGGTGGGAGTGGGCGTGAGGCTGAGGTGTCCTGCCTCCCAGCCCCAGGAATTGTTCCTTTTGTTCCTGCATTGCAAGTCTCTGATGTACTTGGTGTTGAGCAATGAGAAGCATCCAGGAGGGAAGAGTAGAGGTGGGGTGGGGACCAGGCCTGGTGAGCTGCATGCAGGTTAATTGCACAGTGATTTGGGGAACCCTGGGTTGGGGGAGGGCATGAGGGCCTGGCCACAGGGGTGCCCTCAAAGAAGCATGAGCAAGATGGATATCAGGATGCACACCCTCCCAGGAGGGGGCAGGCCAGTGCTGAGTTGGGGGGCCTCACCCCCAGGTGATGCTCCAGACAGGAAGAAAGGAGTTCTCTGTGGGGAAGGTGGGCAACGATTCATGGAAAAGGTGGTATTCAAACTAGATCCTTGGTTCTTAAACCTGGCTGCACATCAGAATCATCAGGAGCTTTTAGAAAAATTTACCCAAGCCACAATCCAAACCAATTAAATCAGAACCGCGGTCCGCTGTAGTCATGAGTTTTAAAGGCTCCCCAGGCAATTCCGATGAGAAGCTAGGCTGAAACCCCTGAGCGAGGCTTACGGACAAGCAGGCGCTTGATGGCAGGTGAGAGCTGGGGGATGGATGAGTGGGGAGGTGGGGAGAACATTCTCAGCTGAAGGAACCCTAGCAGGAAGAGGTGGGGGAGGGGAATGGGTAACTCCCTGTATCTGGAACCCTGAATGAGGGTGGGTGGGAGTGGGCTACAGAGAGGTCTGGCCTAGGGTCCCAGGGGCCCTGTGAGTCAGGGCTGACCACAGGTCACCCTCAAACCTGGACTTGGGTGAGGAATCCCAGGCCTGTGGAAGAAATTCCCTCATCTGCGGACCCACTCATTCATTTATTCACTCACCCATTCATTCATTCACTCATACATGCACTCACTCATTCACTCACTTACCCATTCATTCACTCTCACTCATTCACTCACCCACTCATTCGCTCGCTCACTCATATGACAAATTGGAATCTTAGTGTCTGGCCTGGATTGAGTAGGGCAAGGCCACAGGTAGGGGACTGCAGAGAGACTCTGATAGGCCCAGATGCAGTTCACAGAGGTCATGCCAGGGGGGAGAGGTGGAGCTGGTGCTTTGGGAATTCAGTGGAAGGAGAAAGTACTTTATGCTGTGCAGGGTGAGTGGAGGTGGTGGGATCAGGGAGGGCTTCAAGGAGGAAGGGGCATTCAGGCTGGGCATGCAAGAGGCAGGGTGTGGAGGGGTCTTCCGGAAGCGAGCTTTCCTCTGACTCTGAGTGACCAGAGCAGAGAGGAGTCTACACCCTCCTACAGTCTGCCTCAAGATTCTCTTACCTCTCCCTATTGTCCTGCCATGAGTCATAGGATGGGGCTCTATAGACGAAGCTGAGATGTTATTAAGTAGAGTCAAAAGGCAGCCATCAGGTGGCAAAGAAGAGACTGAGGGCCCAGCTGGATCACCACCTCCACAGCTCTTTCTTTCTCTGTGCCTCAGAACCTTCTCTATTAAAATGAGCAGGTGGGATGGATCATGTTAGTAGCCAGTACTTATATAGACTTACCATGTGCCAGTCAATGTGCTAGTGCTTTTTTTCTCCAGAAACTTAGAGGGTTGGGTCTGTTATTACCCCTATTCTATAGCGAGGAAACTGAGGCCCACGGAGATTATGTACCTTGCTTGGAGACCAGTAAGATCCAGAGGTGAAACTTATAGTTGGGCACTCTGTGCCCTCAACCATTGGGATCTGCTGCCTTGGAAAAAGGATACGATCCACTAAAGCTCTACCCCCCTCACCAGCCATGTGATGTTGCAAAGGGCACTTAATGCCTTCATTTTTCTGTCTGAAAAATGGAGGAAAAGATGATATCTACTACCTAGCATTATTGCATTAAATGCCAATCATGGGAAATGCTAAGGGTTCTATGTGGCATTTGCTAAGTACTCAACAAAAACATGATAGTTACTTAGAGTTGTCATCTTCTGGTATGGAGTGCCTCCAGGGTCTCCTCTTCTACTCGATCTGAGTTCTGTGGAAGTGTGGAGATCTCTACAGGAAACAGATCAGTACAGTTTGGAACAATCTGGAAGGGCTTTCTGGAAGACCGGAGGAGGGGTTGGGAACCAGATCCAGGCTGCAGAGGGCAGATGGAGAAGCATGGGAAGGGGAGAGAGAGCTCCAGGTGGGGGATGACCCCTGATAAAGATAGGAAGGGAGCAGTGAGTTCAGTGGGTGGGGACTGTGACAGCTCACACTTGAACACCAAGGACAGCTTCCGAATCTTCCCACACGGAGTTGCATGTAACCTCACCGACCTATGGGCTGGGTAGAGTTTTTCCTCCCATTTTACAGCTGAGGCTACGCAGACTCACAGAAGTTAGGTTGCTAGCCCCTTACCTGGTAGGTCACAGGGCCAGGGAGGGAGGAGCCAGGATGTGCATTTGGCAGTTCCGCAGTCCTTGCCGTTAACTGCTACACTGTGTTGTGGCTCAGAGGAGGAGCCGAGAGATAAGCCAAACTGCTCCCACCCCCCTTGTGCAGTGAAATGTCACTTGGCAGAGGAATGAAGCTGGAGAGAGAAGTAGGAGAGGACAGCCTTCAGTGTGCCCCCCGAGGCCTGCACTTCACTTGGCTAAAGGGCATCAGTGTTTCTAAGGGCCAGGATAGCAGGAGGCCTCAGCCTCTAGTGACCCTCTAGGCCTCAGCTCCGGTGCTGTGGAAGGAGACAGGGCCTGGCAAGGGGAGGCTCAGAAGTGTCCAGCCTGGCTCACTTCAGGCCTCTGGTCAGCAGGGACTTTGCCCTACAAGCTGAGGTTGGAAGAACCCCTCGGGGGGGGCATTGGGCATCTCTCCAATGCTGAAGTTCTGGTAGAGCACTGATCTTGCGGTCAGCAGATGGGGAGAGTTTGCTAGGGTCTTAATTTTGCTCACGTGCTGTATCCGAGCCTCAGGTCCTGGGGGCAACCTTGTCATTGCAGTTGAGCTAGGCTTCCTGGCTTCGTATTACACCTGCTTGAGAAAGCCAGGCAGCAGTTGATCTCCTTGCGCTGTGCAGGGCATTAGAACCCCCAGGAGCACTTAACAGATGCTGATGGCCAGGCCCTTCTCACACCAACGTGATTAGCATTTGGTGTGTGTAGGGGGCTTGTTGGAGGTATGTGTTAAAAGCCTTCAGATGATTCTAAAGCATATCCAAGTTTGAGAGCCGTTGTTGTGGCCAGAGGATCGCATCCACTGGATGCTCATGCCCTCTTGGACCAGAGAGCAGCCCCCTGAGCACAGCTAAGCCAGGCTGGGAGCTCATTCTTAGCCGAGAGCCAAATGTGAATGTAATGGAGAATTGGCAGTTGGCATGGTGTTGTGCTCGGGTGAACCAAGAGGCCAGCCCTCCCACTGCACCCCTTCTTTGCACCTCCCCCCTTTCTGTCCCTAAGCATATGCACCATGCACAGAACTCTGGCCAGAGGTCAGCTGTTGCCCCGAAGTGTACTTGAAAATGGAAAAAGAAAATCTGTCACCCTGTTCCAGTAACTGTGAGTTGTGAACTCACAGTCATGCTTTGCTATATTTGAAAAATGTATTTCTATGCATTTCGTATATTTCCTTCATTCTTTTAAATTCTAAAGCGAGTGTGTTGGAATGAGGATACTAATCTACTAGAGATGAGGTGTGTCCATCCTACAGTGTGTGTGTGTGTGTGTGTGTGTGTGTGTGTGTGTGTGTGTCTGGGGCAGTAGGGGGCTCCCTGGAAGGCACCTGCTTCCTGTCAACCCCTTTTCTGTCCCTGGGACACCTTAAAGAGAACTGGGATGGTAATGCACAGAGCAGCCTTCAGAGTGGAAGCCAAGGGGCAGAGAGATGTGAGGGTGACAGGGTGGGACCAGAGTTCCACAGTCAGCTGAAGAGGGTAGAGAAGCCAGGCAAGGCCAGAAGAGCGAAAGCTGCCTGCATGGTTTTTTGTTCACAACATCCTCGGGGTGTTTTAAAGATGTTTATTGAGACTGTTTTGAGGAGATCTGTTAAGTGGTTTTGTACCTCGTCCCAGACCCCTGAATGCTCAGTGGGACTTGGGACCACATGGAGTCCAGCTCTGTCATGGGACACAGAGAGAGGTTGAGGCTAGAGGTGGCAGTCACTGGCTGGGTCACATGGAGGGCTGGAGCCAGCTCTGGGACAGGGCCCAGGTCTGCCATCCAACTGGGGGCTGCCCTTTGTGTGGCGGTGCTCTTGTGCCCAGAGAGAAGGAGAAAGGACTCCAATGCGTGGGAACGGGGGCTCTACTCTTAAAAGAGTTGCCGGGCCCACCCGGGTCACAGGCACAGCCTGCTTTGTCCTCTGCTCAGCCCGAGCGAGTCCGGCCAGCACCTCCTCTTTGCAGGGCTGCGGGGCTTCCGGCCGCCTGGAGGCCTTCCCTGCATGTAAGTGGGGCTGCTTGGGTGTGGTCCTCCTTGGGGGTCCCCCTGCTTTGGAGAAGATGAAAGAGGCCCGCGGTGGCTTTGGCTGGAGCAGGAGGGAAGATGCGGAAGCCTGCTCATTGCTATTCTGCTGCAACCTCAGAAGCCTGTCGGGGGCAGAGCGCTTCGCCCCAGCCCCACCTCCACTCTCACCACGAGAGGAGAGGCCTGGAGGAGGGCACCACCTAAGGGCTGGTGCCCTGGCTCCCCAGCCCCAGGGCAAGATCAGCTTCTTGACAGCACCTCCCAGCCACTCTGAGACTGAACAGGCGCTCAGCATGGGAAAGGCTGGGGTCTGCGGGGACCCTCACTTCTGACAGTCGGTTCCGTTTCTGTCCAGACTGGTTTTCCCTTGGTCCCATAGTTCTCAGACTCGAGCCTGCATCAGAACCTCCTGGAAGGCTTGTCAAAACGCAGAATTACTGGACCCCAACCCCAGAGTTTCTGACTCAGTGGGTCTGGGTGGGGCCTGAATGCGTCTGCATCTCTGGCAGGTTCCTGTGCTGTCCCTGGCCTGCGGTCCCCACTTTGAGAACCCCTGACTTCCAGAGGGGAGGACTGCATCTTCATTCCTCCCCCCTCCACTCCCAGCACTGAGCTCACAGCTGGTCCCCATTTTATGGATCAGAAATATTGGCTGTGAGGTAAATCGAATCATTTTTTACCCTGGAACTGTGTGCTAAAATGAGGGGCTTGTTTTAACAATACCCAAGCATCCTCCAAGGGAGCACTGTGTCTTTGTCTGAGTCCCTTTGGTGCCCCTGGTCTCATGGGTTTTGAACACTGCGTGGAACTGGACAAAATCATCACCATGACAACCTGCGATTAGCTCCTTATTTTGTTCCAGTCGAGGCTAATGGCCCTTGTGTTCTCTCTCTGTTCAGTGCGCCCAAGTGGTCTTTCCCCCTCCTGCTGTCACGAGGCACCACGTCTCCGTGGCTGCTTTGTGTCTAGTGTCTTAGTGAGAGCAGCCCCCCCAACCCAGATCCCCCCAGAGTGTGCACAGCGCTCTCCCCTGAGCAGGATCCCAGCTGTGATGGAGCCCCCTGCCCAGGTTCCCTAGAGGCTTTCAAGCCTTGGGGTGGGGGTCAGGGGGCAGACTGAGCTAGGAGGGCACAGGCAGACTTTGTGTAGAATTGGAGAACTGGAGGAGAGGTGAATAGGGAGGCTTGGGGGTGTCAAAGCAGAGAGCTCTCCCAGGGCATAGGAGCCATTCTGATTTTTTACCTTTCTCCCAGGGGGAGGAGAAGAGGGGACCGGTGGCTGGTGCACTTGACCACAGCCTCCTTGAAGCTTGCTTTCCTGGTTGCTCTGTTGCTAATCTGCCCTGGTTTTCCCTGGGTTCCTGGCCACTACTCCTCAGTCTTCTTTGCCACCCTGTCTTCTAAATGCTGCGTTTATTCTTCTGTTGGGACCAGGCCCTCTACTCCACTCTTCTTCTTACTCCACTCTTCTTCTTCCTCTTTTTTTTTTTTTTAATGGGTTTTATTATTCATGAGAGACAGAGACAGAGAGAGAGAGAGAGGCAGAGACATAGGCAGAGGGAGAAGCAGGCTCCCCAGGGGGAGCCCAATGTGGGACTCCATCCTAGGACCCCGGGATCATGACCTGAGCCGAAGGCACATGGTCAACCACTGAGCCACCCAGATGCCCCTCCTCACTTCTCTAATGCACGCCCTCCCACTAGGCGCATCACCCAGGTCCGTGGTCCTCCCTAGCACCCTGTGCTGACCACTCCTTATTCTCTTGCTCTGACTTCCCCCGTCTGCACTCTGGACTTTTATCTGACCGCCTGCTTGAAATCTGCCTCCACTTGGCTCTTGGCACCATCTCAAACTGAACACACTCCAAACAAAACTGTTGAGCTCTAGCCTGCCTAATACCCTCCACCATTTACTTCTCATCCATTTCTTTCCACTGTGGAGAATGGCTAACGCCTCTGGCCATAGAGACACCCAAGCTAGAA
This sequence comes from Canis lupus familiaris, assembly GCF_011100685.1. NCBI lineage: Eukaryota > Metazoa > Chordata > Mammalia > Carnivora > Canidae > Canis > Canis lupus. Next base: position 43,817,219 of record NC_049235.1, read on the forward strand.
ATCCAGGTGTCGTCTTCGGTAGCTCTTCCACTGCATTAGTCAGGGTAGCCTAGATTTCACTGCGGTAACAACAACAACAAAACCCTTAACATTTTGGAGCCTGGGTGCTACAGCCTTTATTGCAAGCACAGCTCACAGGCCAGCTGTTGGCAGAGTCAGGAGGCGGAGCTTGACTCTGCAGGGGTCCTTCAGAGCCCCAGGCTCCTTCTGCCTTAAAACACTGTCACCCTCAACATGTGGCCTCCAAGGGTGCCACAGAGAGAGGAGAGAGAAAAAGAGCATGGAGCCTGTGAGGGATGCCTTTGAGAGCAGTTCATCACCTCCACTTACCCTCGGGGAGAACCCAGTCACGTGATAAGGGTGAGCTTGCCAGCCACAGCTGGTCTGTCACCAGGCCCTTCAGTCCCACATCCAGACTCCCCAACACAGAATGCCTTTCCATCTTGCCTGTCCTGGCTCCAAATAGAGTCCCTCCACCTTCCCCTGGACTTAGGCCCATATCCTAATAGGTCCCGTGTTCGATTGGTTGCTTTTGAAATGGATTACCTTCCCACTCAGCTGAATCAGGTCATATGACTCCTTGTCTTAAACCGCATCTATGGGAGGCAAAAGGGTGCCCCTGCCAGCGATGTCCACACCCTAATCCCCAAAGCCTGTGAGTGTGTTACCTTACATGGCAAAAGGTACTTGGCAGACGTAATTAAGTGAAGGATTTTAAGATGGGGAGAGTACCCTAGATTATTCAAGTGGATCCAATATAATCACAAGGGTCCTTATAAGGGAAGGAAGAAGGCAGGCGGGTCAGAGGAGAGAGTTGAGGATGCTATCTACTGTCTCTCAAGATGGTGAAAGGGGGCCGCCGGGCAAGGAATGTCTTGAATCTGGAAAAGATAAGGAAATGGATTCACGCTAGAGCCTCCAGAAAAAGAAAACTAAAACAAAAACAAATGCAGCCCTGCAGATGTATTGATTTTATTTAGCCCAGTGTGGTCAGTCTGGGACTTTCTGACCTCCAGATCTGCAAGGTAAGAAATTGTGACATTTAAGCCACTGAGTTTGCTTTGTTGCAGTGGCAACAGGAAGGCAATTCCTAATCTAAGGGCTGCTCCTACCATTTAGCATAAAATGCAAACTCTTTTATTTGACCACCAGACTATAAACTCTGTGCAGGCAGAGACCGGGCCGCTTATTCACTCTGTATTGCTCAGCAGCATCTGACTCATATTATAGATACAGAACTTCTTGAGTAAGTGAGTGAATAAGAGGGAGGGGAAGGGAGAGTGAGAAGAAAAATAAGATAAAAGGGGGGGGGGGTAGAAGGAGAAAAGGTGTCTTGAGATCCTCCAGTCCCAACAGAACTAAGGTTTGTTGGGACTAGAGTCTGGAACAGATGGGGGTAGAGAAGCTGGATGTGTTCTGTGGGGGTGGAAGGAAAACGAGTTGCTGTCCTCAGAGAAACCCAAGGCTTTTTCTAGAGCCCAGATGGTATCCTCCTCATCTGCCCGGAGAGGGTTACTGGAGGGATTCAGAGCAGGCCCCATTGAGGAGGGGAGAGGGGATAGAACCCACACCACCTCCATCAGGAACAGGCTGAGAGGTGAGAGCTGTGCAAGTGTGAGTGGGGCATTCTGGAAAGCCTCGAGGTGGCTGCCTGAGTCTCTTGTGACCGCAGTGATGCAGGCCAGAGGGGTGGGCAGAGAGCTGTGAGCTCCTGATGGGATCAGGGACATTGTCCCCTAAAGGAAAACCATGTCTCTACTCACAGCATTTCTGACATTGAATGTGTGGCTTTCCACACCAAGCCATTCTCCAGTTTTCTGTGGACACCGATCGGTGTCCCTACAATTTAATTCACTTCTGACACTAACTACCTGGAGTTAGCACAGACCCTACTGGCTAAGAGCTTAGTCTGAAGACTGTCACCTCCCCAACTCCACATGCCAATCGCAAATCATGGGTCCCTATGTTATCCACACTTCTGTCCGACTTGACTACAAATCGGAGGTTCCCATGACTTCCCTCTTCCTAAGTTTCAGTGATTTGCTATAATGGCTCACAGGACTCTGGAAAACACCATAGTTTACCAGTTTACTATAAAGGATATAAATGACAGCCAGATGAAGGGGTTCATGGAGTGAGGTCTGAAAGGATCCCAAGTGCAGGAGCCTCTGTCCCTTTGCACCACTCTGCTAGCATGTGGGTGTGTGTGCCAACCCAGAAGCTCTTTGAACCCCACTGTTAAGGGTTTTTATGGAAATCCTGCTGTGTAGGTATGATTGACTAAATCATTAGCCATTGGTGATTAGCCCAATTTCTAGTTCCTCTCCCCTCCCATGAGGTTGGTGGGTGGGGTTGAAAGTCCCCACCTTCTAGTCATGTGGTTGGTTCCCCCTAGCAACCAGCCAGGGTCACCCAAGAGTCACCTCCTTAGCATAAACTCAGGTGTGATTGAAAGAGGCTTTTGAATAACTAAAGACACTCCCTTCACCCTTGTCAGGAAATTCCATGGGTTTAGTTTAGGAGTGTTGCCTGGAAGCTGGGACTAAGACCAAATATATAATTCTTATTATATCTTAATATTACAGTCCCCTAAACCCAGACCCTGGGATTGGACCCTCCAGTTATGGATTTTAGTTCTAGTCTTTCCACCTGCCTTGGTGCTGTAGGAATTGCCCCTAGGAACCTTAGTCCCTGGAGGGGAACGAGGCTGGGAACCTAAGGAGGGCTTCCATAGTGTGGTAGGCGGTGGGGTAAGGTGGGGCACCTTGGCAGGTAGCCCTTGGGAGATGTTTGTCCTGGCCCTGGGGCCAGGGTGGGCAGCCCCAGATTCCCCAGCCACCCTTCTGGGCACCCGCAGGTCCTGAGTGAATCTCTGTTCCAAATTGGAGCTCTGGTCACCCAGAGTTGAGCATACCCTCAGAGACACCCCGCCCTCACAGTGCACACAGGGAAACGGAGTCAGGGTGGAGTGGGTAGAGACTTACCAGCGTCATGAAGTGAGCCCTTGGCAGAAGTCCGCAGAATTCAAGGCTTAAGGCTGCCATGCAGGTGCTGAAGGGACATGCAGGTGCCCTTCTGCTTCCTCTGCCCTCACTGGCAAACTTCTTAGATTTGTTTTCTACACCATTGTGGCCCTGGGCCTGGTGGGTGTGGTAGGCGCCGCAGGGGTTCAGTAAGTAGTTGTCAAGAGAGTGGATTCCCCACCACGCCTCTACACCTCTGACCTCCAACCGGGGGGCCCCATCTCCCCTCATGGCATCCCTGCCTCAGCCCTCCTGGCCATGCTCCCTGTATCTCAGGGGCCCTGAGACCTCAGGAATGTCAGCTGGCGGGAGCCCAGTGTTGCACATGAAGGGAGCGTCTGTTGGCTGGGGCTTCCAGGGCCTGGGCCAGACCCACGATCAGATCAGCGTGGACCATGACAGCCAAAGGTGTGCTGTTGCGCCTCTTTCAGGGACGTGCTGTCATAAGCAGCCACGTGCCCGCTGGAGTCCTGCTGTGTGGGGTGAACGGGACTCAGCCATGACGGGCTATGGCTCTGGTCCCGGTGTCCTTATCTTCCTGGTGTGTTACCCTCAGAGTTTACTGTGGTGCTTCCAGCTCCGGAACTTGGTCATTCCAGGAGACTGGGCCGGTGTGACTGGGTAGGAATTCCAAAATAGCCGGGTCTGAATTCTGAGAGAGCGGGTCTTCCGCATTTGGAAGCTCTGGATGCCTTCTTGTCCAGACGCGGCCCATTAGTCAGTCACGGGCCCCAGCAGAGCGCCTGGGAGCCCACAAGGCCGCCCTAGGTCCTCTGGCCCTGCTTAGCGCCTGCCCAGGCGTCCTCTGTGACCTGTTGGTGGCACTCCACTGGATCTGTCCTCACCTTGCAGGGCTCTGCTTCATCTCCTTGCCTGGGCCTCTCTCAGGGGAATGATTCTCAGGGACACCTAATTGAAATAATGAAATTAATGCTAATAACAGCAGTGAATATGCATTGAGGGAGCCTGGAGTTCCAAGGGCTTTACGTGTATGAATTCATTAATCCTCATGACAGCTCTGAGGTGGGACAGTGTCGGTCACCCGCTGACTGTCCCTTATCTGGTAAGGAAGCCCTCTCCAAAGCCCTCGTACAGACCCCTCAGCAGGGTGTGGGGCCTTTCCTGAAACTACTCAGCTGTTGGACCCTCCACACAGCTGCCTCCCTCCTCAGCCTTTGCCCCCCTCTTAGGAATTACATTCACTGTGTATACTTCCTCTGCCCACCTGGTAAATGTGGGGTTCCCTGGGGCTCCCATCTCCATGCCCTTCTCACTTCATGCCCTTCCCCTGGGGGAACCGCTGTCCCAAGGCCTCATCCCCTCCCCATGTGCCGGAGGGGGGTGGCCAGGGCTGGGTCTTGGGGGCCACATTAAGGACTTGAGGTGATAGGTCCTCTGACAGATATGCTCTGCTGGGGGTGGGCCGTATGACCTGACCAGATCTTCCTTTTGAAAAGATCATCATCATAGCCTGTGGGGTTGAGTGAGGTGACCATGGTCCCGGTGAGAGGATGGCTTACCCCTTAACTAGACAGGGGTGGGAGGATAGAGAATAGGCCATGGATTCCACAAGTGTTTGGAGGTCAAACCAGCAGGACATAGTGACCAGTCGGATATGGACAAGGAGAAGGAGACATAGTAAGGGCAGTCTGTTACCAAAACCCAACTTTGGCTGCCCTTTGTTTGAAAAGCCAATTCTCCAGGGACAAATGTTTGTTTTTATTTAGTGTCTAAATAAAACAAAAGTTTTTATAATATTTTATTCTATAAACAATAAAGACTTAATTAGAGAGAGAGGCAGAGTACAAGGAGGAGGAAGGGTTGAAGAAGAGGGAGATGGACAGGGACAAGCAGACTCCCCGCTGAGCAGAGAGCCCAACACAGGGCTCCATCCCAGGACCCCAGGATCATGACCTGAGCCAAAGGCAGACCCTTAACCGAATGAGCCACCCAGGCACCCCAAGAGATGAGTTTTGTTTGGAAAAGAGTACAGGCTTTATTCAGAAGGCTGGCTACCCAGAGAGAACGCAAACTTGCCCCAAGGCCGAGTCCGAGGTTCCTGCCCGCCCCAGAGACTTTTTAAAAGGGTTGTAGGCAGTGAGTTAGTTAAGGGAGTGCAGTGGTCTGTAACATTACTTGATTACGTGCACGCTACAGATGCCACCTACAGACACTACTGGGACGCGCAGAGGTGGTACAGGAGGGTCTGGTGCCTGGTGCGGAAGGGGCTGTGTCCTTTTCGAGGAAAGAATGCATCATCTATAGATCTACAAAGAAAGGTTTAGTTAATCACGTGGGCCAAGGGTGCTTGCTAAAGCTGCAAGACTGCTAGGTTGGCCAGAGGGGCTGTGGTGGCTTCAAGTCTAAGTGTCCAGCCGAGACGGGAAGTCAGGTTTTAGTGAGAGATGCCGAACTGAGCCCTGGATGGGCTGGGTTGGGATTCCCTTGGGCCTTTCATGTGGGGCTCTCCAGCCACGGGAGGCTGTTTTCAGGGAGTGCGGGTCTCAGGATTGGGGGTTGTCTGAGTGTAGCTCTGTCCCTAAGTCCATGAGCCGGTGATCTTGTCCCAGGTGAGAGGGGGTGAGGCCCCAGGGGCCGGACAGCCACCAGCACTGCATTTAGTCAGGGTGGGCAAGACATGCCTTGTGGTGGCCAAAGCTGGTGGCCAGAGGCATTTCAGCAGAGAGGAGGGCTAGTCAGAGGAAGGGGTGGGGTGTGAAGGCAGGTGAGGAAGTGGCTGTGGGGAGTACAGAGAGCTCCCCGGAGAGCTGGCGAGGGCTGGAAGGAGAGAGTGGAAGGTAGGCAGAGGGACAGGAGGCTCCGCTGAGCCCCCAAATTAATACCTGGCCGGCAAGCTTGTCATCTTTCTCTTGCTCCCAGCAGTGCATGTCCAGCAAGGCGCTGTGTCTTGATGATTCCTAAGGACCCCCCAGTCTGTCCCACCCCCCCCCCCCCCCACCCCGTCTGTCCCACCCCTCAGCCAGCCCTCAGCATTCACCTGAGCTGGGTCTGTGCCACCACCACCCTGGCCTTTTCTGTCTCTGGGCGCCGTGTCCCTTCACAGTCCTGGGCCGTGGCTGCGCAGGCCTCTGCCTGGCTGGCTTTCCCCTCTTCCCTGTCTGGCTGGCCAGTGGCCGCTCCTCTCCCAAGTCTCAGAACCTCACTATCCGGAAGGCAGGTGCAGCCCTGGAGCAGCACCCTTAAGCCAGCCGGCTCCTGGCCCTGCCCTCAGGGACAGGGAGGGACCACCGAGGAGGCCGAGTCGAAGCTGGACCCCTTAGTGATGGTGGCGGCTGGAAGGACTAGGGGGAGCTGGTGTGGGGTGCTACACAGACCCCCAGCATCTCATGCTTAGTGATCCCATATTGGTCTGCTTCTCCCTGCCCTGCAATCCTGCCAGCACCGTGGGGTGGTGTGAGGTGTAAAATCAGGTGAGCGCTCCCTCTCCACCTTGGGAGCTCCTGGAATGACTCAGCTCCTCTGTGAGGGGTCTTCCAGGGATGAGGCTGAGCCCTGCCTCACACAGTGAGCCTCACTTTCCCTCCGTGACACTGTTCCCTCCCCCTGCAAGGGCATGGCTCCCAAGGGTATGTGTGTGGTGTGTGTGTGCATGTGTGGGGCTGGGCCGCCTCTCACCGTGGTGGTGCTCTTCTGCACAGGCTGCCCTGGAATGTGGGACAACCTCACGTGTTGGAAGCCTGCCCGCGTGGGTGAGATGGTCCTGGTCAGCTGCCCTGAACTCTTCCGAATCTTCAACCCAGACCAAGGTGAGTTTCTCCCTGGGGTCTCCCTAGGCCGTGATTGGTCTAGCCTGCTCCTTACGCTTGAGGCCCAGGCTTTTCTGGGACACAGGTACCAAGGACTGGGGCATCCTACAAGCCAGTATTCCCTGTTCCAGAGTTCCCATGCTAGTGAGAGCATGAAGCTACAGACCCTAGTACACACAGGTTGACGTGGAAATGTGCCACATTGTGCTGTCATTGTGTGTGAGGCCAGGCTGTGCTCTTGGAGGTGTCCACATCCATCACTTACCCAGGCTGGACCTTGAACAAGGCAATTCCCCCTCTGTCCCTTGCCCGCATTCTCTGCTCTGTCAAATGGCAATGTGGCATCGTGACTGGGGAATTAAGTGGAAGAACACACGTGGTAGCCCAGGCCTTGGCACATGCTAACGGTCAATAGTGTTAGCTGGTGTCACTATCACCACACAGGGATGCTCAGAGGGCCAGAGACACACCCAGATATGGACACACAATGAGTCGCCCTCAGTCAGCTAGACACAAGACACTCCTGTCCATACCCACATACCCACTTAGATACTAGGTATGGTATCACAAAGAGCTCAGTTTCGGACATGTCTGTATTTGAGGTCTTGGCCATTGTTGAGCTTGTGGAAATTATCAGGGGCCCCAGACAATCTGAGAGTCCTAGAGGTGGGCAGTGGCTGAGGTTCCTAACTCAGGATGTAGGAACATGGAGAGGAAGGGCCAGAAGGAGGCGGGCAGTGCTCTGTGACAAGGACAGGGTCTTAAGTGACTGCATCTTCAAGGGGAGGGGTCTGAGGAAGAGGGCTTCATGCAGATCTCTTCTTTGGGTATGAGTCTGCTGGGCTCTCTAGGCCAGTCCCCACCTTTCAGCTGGGACCTTGTAGAGTCTTAAGGCTGCTCTCCAGCCCATCCGCCCTGCCTCTGGGAAGGGTCTAGAGCTAGCTCCTGCTCCTCCACCCCACTCCTTGTGGCTGTTGAGGGAAGCAGGACACCAAGTTCGGTGGGGCTGGGCTCCAGGCAGGTGATGTCCTAAGAGCTGGTCCACTCACTGCTGAGCCTTGGGCTGGGGCCTTGTTGAGAGGAGGGTGGAGGGCAGGGGCTCTTGAGGGGATTAGAGGCATCTGACTCACTTGTGTGGTCATACACAGCACCTTGCGACCTGGTCCTCAGCTTCCTATTTCACCTGCCTAAGCCTTAGGCCAGTGTCCTTCTGGAACTGGAGCGCTTCTGAGCTCCACTCCACTATGAGTCCTGCCTATCTCCATCCTCCCACTTGTCTGAGAGAGACAGAGACACCTTCTCTTTGTCTTCTGGAACCCCAGCACCCGTGACTCTGCCTGGAGGGGCAGGTGCTTGTGGGAATTGGCAGAGGGGATAGTAGCCGTATTGGGGGGTGGTGGTGCATGGCCCTACGCAAAGACCAGGGAAAGCAGCTGCCCTGTCTCCCCTCCCCTCACTTCCCCTTCTGGGCTTTTAGCCACACCTCCCATCTCTGGACTGGACCTGCCAACCCAAAAGGAGGGTGGCTTGAGGCTCTCCCATCCTGACACCTGGGGGCCTGGGCGTGCCCCAGCGCCAGACAGGAAGTGAATCTGGAAGAGGAGGCGAACTGGGGAAGTGCTGGGGTGTGGGGTACAGTGTGTATGGAGGGCATCAGGTGCGGTGGCAGCCGGTGACTCAGCCACCTCGCTGCCGCATTCCTATGGAAACCGCCTTCCTCATTTCCTCCATTCATGTACTCCCCTCATTCATCATTTACCTGAGGTTTCTTGCTCGTCTGCTTTGGGGCAGGTACCGTGGCAAGACTGCTGCTTTTCAACAACAACAAAAAGAGGCAAAATGAATCAGCAGTGAACTAAGATTTTAAGAAAGGCTTTCCTTCACACTCCGTCCCTCCCTCTGGCAACTGCACCACGAACATGAATGGCTTATTTACACCTGATTCTTAATGGCTCATTAAGGCAGGCCCTTTAGCATCTGTGTTCACAAAGCTGGATTAGTGAGATTCACCTTACCTACTTAGAAAGTTGAGAATGGCATTTCTCATTCTATTTCCTGGCACCAGGGGCCGAATCTGTTTGCTGCGGTCATTGCTTTTGCAGGCTTCTGAAGACACAGGGACGTTGATCTGCCCTCCCCCTCGCAGATGCATTGGCTCATCTCTCCTTAACTGGGTCCCATTCTGGAGGGAGACGTAGAAGTCTCCGGTGTCTGGTCCACCCCCAGCCTATAGTCCTCACACCCCTGGGTCCCCAGCAGAGTTTGGGAGTGGGGAATGGTGGGGGGCCCCAGTGAGAGCAGACCCAACTTTAGCTCCCTCGTTCACCTCTGTGTTCTCTCTCTTTCTCTTTTTCAGTGTGGGAGCTAGAAACCATTGGTAAGAGGAACCTTGGAGAGGACAAGGCTGCTGATCATCTGTCCATGTGTCCATCCAGTGGGAACCCAGTTCTGACTGCTGGGAATGGTGCGGGTGGAATGAGAGGCTCCTCCGGGACCAGATTCTCCCTTTACCACCTGCCCTTAGCCATCCGGGGAGGTGGGGGACACAGGCAGATGGGGGACACAGCCCTTGGCCTTGAGGTGCTCATGGGCTGATCTGGGAGGATGAGATACACCCGTGGAGGGCATCATACAGGCCTGAATGTGTGTGTGAACCCACATAGATACCAACATGCTCAGTGGCCTTGGCCTTGGCATTGAGAGCAAGAGAGACCTAACTGCAGCGTGCAGCCAGGGTAATGAAAAGGTCGGGAGGTGGCATGTCAGCTACGTGTTGGAAACAAGATTTTGAGAACTGGAAAGGAAATGAGGGTTCGTTGCTAGCAGGGGGCTCATCATAAGAAAAGGATGAAGGCGGAATAAAGAGTCAGGAGAGAGGGAAAAAATGTCTGCGGACGAAGTCCTGGGCTCCCTTGGATGAGACAGGTTTGGGGCTGAGATGGAGGCGTGTGGACCAAGAAGAAACCCAAGTCCAAGACCCATGTTCCTCTTCCTGCCTCTTTCTGGAAAAGGCCTAGTCATCTTTTTCCATTCCTCTCTCCTGTCCGTAGGCCCTTCCACCTTCCTGACGCTATCCCATTTCCACTTCCTGTGGCCCAGTGGGGAGAACTGAGTCATGGGCCATCATTAGCATCACAGAAGTACAAAGCAAGAGGGATTGATGCCCGAAGGCACAGTGTGTCAGAGATGTGTGTGGCTGCCCTGGGTGCTGCAGCCTTTTGGCCTAGACCCCCACCCCTATCCTCAGGACCGGGGATGGCCTTGGCCTTCCAGGGTAGAGAGTAAACCTTGCACAGCTCTGGCATGCTGATGGCTGTGTACTGACTCCTGCCCACTTCTGTGCTTTGCAGATCGAGAGTTCGATTTCCCTGACACTAACTCCTTGGATCTCTCAGGTGAGGGCATAAACCAGGTCCCACCACAGGCTGGCCAGAGGGAGGGCATCCACCGACACGTGAAGTTGGGGAGCACCCCCGTTCCCGGGCTGGCATCCTTTCTGTGGCTATGTGATCGTTGGCAGGTCCTTTTCCTTCTCTGGAAGAGCCGAGGATTTTCTCTGCAGAAACTTGCACTCACGTGTTCAGATAGAATATTGTGTGCACAGATCTCCCGAAGTCACACTGTGGGCTCCAAGCACAGATCCCCTCGGTTAGGTGGTCCCAGATAGTTTGGGACTCCCATGGGTGCCAGTGGTGGTTCTCAGGCTTCCCACTGTGACCACCGTCACCTAGAGGGCTTGTTAAAACTTGGATTCCTGGACCCCACCCCCAGAGTCTCTGAGGTCGGGCCTGAGAATGTGCGTGTCTAGCCAGTCTTCCCAGGGATGCTGATGGGCTAGCCTGGGGGGAGAACCAGTTTTGAGAACCAGTGCCCTAAAATCCTATGCGCCTATGAAATCATTGGGGCAAAAGAGTCTAGTGAAGTGGGCGCAGTCACTGCAAGGTTTTGACAGTCTAGAGAGTACTCCATCTTCTGGAGATTTCCATCAGAACAATACAGTGGCAAATTCGTGGAATAGTTCTGAACAAAAAGATTTATACGCCTCTATGCCCACTCTGTCTTACAAAAAGAAACGGAGAAAGGGGGAAAATAAAAGAAAGGAAATGGCTTTCACCTCTAGGACCCTTTTTTAAAAATTGCTTTTCAAAGCAGCTTCCCTTTCCTCTTCCCACCACTCTGATGTGGGCAAAGCAGAGAGGAGATGAGGCTCAGGAACGGGAAGGGTCTTGGCCAAAGCCATGATTTCCCCCTGGGGCATGCAGATTTTCAGAGGGATTTGGAATGAGGGTGCCAGTAACAGCCTTATGTGGATTTGCTGGAAACAGGAAGAATTTGGCATCAAAATGTGGGACAAAGCGACTCCTCTCCCTGGGCCTGCCAGGTGTCCTCTGTGTCCTATGTCACAGGACTCTGAATTGGAGAAGTGATGGAGACCAGTAGTCTCCCACTCTGGGCAGAGCTGTCTTCTGTGGCAGGGTCACTCACCCTCTGCTTCTTCCCAGAGTTCCAGGAAGTGTGTTTCTGACTCTCTTGGTAAAAAAGAATTGGCCTGGGATCTTCCAACTCAAGGCGAGGATGCAAGATTGGGAAAGTAGAAGGGTTTCCTGTCTTGGCCTCTGCCCTTGCCTCCTTCCTGACCTCCCCAGAGGTGGCCTTGGTTGGAGCTAGAGGAACCTTCCAGCAACGTGGGTGCTGGAGGAGCCCCTTTCCTGCAGATGTGTCCCGTTGTACACAATTTCCTGGGCCCTGAATCCTGAGAAAGAGCGAACCATTCCCAAATGTCCTACTATGCCAGGTGACCTCCCAGGAAGCCAGTCTGCGAACAGGGGTCAGCCTGGGCCGGGGGCAGGGGGGCTGCTTGCCTTTCCCCTCCACGGGACGTCTGTGGTTCACCCTTATAGACAGTCAGGAGAGGGGAAGATGAAATGAGCAATCATTAAAGGCTAAAAGGCCCCAGGCGGGGCAAAAACCAATCTAGATTCCACTCTGCAGACAGTAAAGGACTCCCTCCCCTTTGGTGTCCTACAAAATGGCCTTTAAAGTCTATCAAAAGGAAATTAAAGTACATTAGTGACAGGAAACAGACCTCTAAACCTGGGAAGACAAAAGTTTTTTTTTTTTTTTTTAAACCTAAATGCACATCTTAATAAGATCTGGCGCTAGGTTAATGGAGGTCTGGTCCTTGTTAATCAAGCAAGCCATGTATCCCCTTGGTGGGGGATCTTGCAGCTGCTGGAAGGCGCAGAGCTCCCGGGGGTACGACGACGGGCACTCCTGCTCCGTGGTCACCTCAGGTGATTCCTGGGCCAGGATCTGGGGGCTGGAGTCTGCAGTGGTGATCTCACATCATTCTTTTCTGCTCACTGACGTCTGGCAAGTGCAGAGCCAGAGCCAGGGGAGGGGCTCAGGCCTTTCCTTGGTGAGCATTTGCCAGTTCCAGAAGAGAGGGAGACTCGGTCCCCTCAGCCCTTGTTAAGAGATCAGCGGTGCCTTGTCCTCCCCGGTGTCCTTTGTGTAAAGGCTGAGCTTGAGGTCACCGGCACGGACTGTTTTCCCCTAAGACAGTGGAAAATTTCGTGAACCTGTAGTCACTATGCTTCCCAGTTGGGCATATGGGTTTCTAGCAATTCCCACTTAAGAAGTAATTTTCAAGTAAGAGTTTCAGGGTCCTCTTAAGTCTTTCCTGTGCCTCACTGAGATTTTGTTCTACCGCAGACATGAGGGTGGTGAGCCGGAACTGCACTGAGGACGGGTGGTCAGAGCCGTTCCCTCACTATGTAGACGCGTGTGGGTTTGATGAATACGATGAATATGAGCCTGGGGACCAGGTGAGTGTCTGCCCCCACCATGGGGGTGAGGCTTAAGAGGCCCGTGACAGCATGTCCCCACCAAAGGCCTTGGCTTCTGTTGGGACTCTAGGATCCTAGGCAGCAAATGAGCACCTGCTGTATACCCAAGCCAGACACACAGGGGGCAAGCCAGACACACACACTTCATTCACTCATTCTGGGCCAAGAAGCACCTGCTTTGCTGCCCAAGTTCCTCCAGCCCCCACCACATGTCCCCTACCTCCCTGGGTATCCTTCCAAGACGCTTGTCTTTTCTGTGGCCCAGAAATGAGAAAGTTGAGGCCAGGCCCAGCAGGGAGGGCCTCCTGGATACTTCACCGGGCTGAGGCTGGTGTCTGTCCTGATTGGTCAGTGCCCCTGCACTCAGCAAGCATTTACTAAGCCTCTGCAGAGCACAGACACTGAGGGGGCAGTAAGAAGCTCATGGGGGGTGGGGTGGAGGGAGCAGGGTAGTAGAGGCACTGACAGGGAGAGCAAGACCAAGACGTGAGATCAGCAAGAGGAGAAGAAAGGAAGGAGGGGCTGGGTGCTGGACCCCTGGGGTGGGCAGGCCCTGGCCTCGGGGAGCTGGGGGCTGGGGTAAGCCCCATGTGGGGCCCTGGATGTTTTGTGCTTTCCTCCAGGATTATTACTACCTGTCAGTCAAGGCTTTGTACACAGTTGGCTATAGCACATCCCTTGTCACCCTCACCACTGCCATGGTCATCCTGTGTCGTTTCCGGTAAGGATCCCTCTCTTCCCCACCAGCAGCATTTGAGCTAAGGCAGCCCACCCTAGCTTGGAGCCCGTGCCCTGTCCCACCTACCCTTGCCCTCTCCTCTGAATGTCAGCCTTGGAGGCCCCTTAGAAGGCATGTCACCCACCCCTACAATAACAGAAGGGGAACTTGATCTGAGAAAGGGCACCTGACATGTCCGGGGCCACGCAGTGAGGTAGATGCTGGGCAGGAGACCTCCGTTCCCCACTTCTATCTTCCTGGTCACAGGAAGGGAAAGTCTGGCCTCCTGGAATAGTGGAGTCTGGCAACAAAGGCCTGGGAAGGAGGTGGGAAGGTGGGGACCCACCCGAGACAGAGCCTGGAGTTGGCCCAGAGCAGCCCTTGGAGAGGAGGGGTGGGATGCTGTGGGGTTCCTCACCTCAAGCCTCTTCCTCCCCCTGCCCCCCACCTGCTGGCCTAGGAAGCTACATTGCACCCGCAATTTCATCCACATGAACCTGTTCGTGTCCTTCATGCTGAGGGCCATCTCTGTCTTCATCAAAGACTGGATCCTCTACGCGGAGCAGGACAGCAACCACTGCTTTGTCTCCACCGTGAGTGAGCTGAACCCCGGTAGGAAAGGCCTTCCAGGGGTCCCTTGCTGTGACACCTCGCCAGCCAGGTGTTTTCCTGCAGGCTAAGGCATTGTCCCCAGTGAACGCAGAAATCCAGGAATGGCCATGAGGTTGCTAGTAACCAGCGAGACCATTGCTTGGTGTCATTTCCTGCCTCTCAGTCTGTGTGTGCGCTTGGCAGAGCAGATGCAGAACGTGGAGAGGGAACGCCTCTCTCGCTTGTCTGCAAAGGAAACTAGGCTTAGAGCGAGGCTTGCCTGGCCCCTGGTCATTTAATGAACCTGTGACAGAGCTGAGGGGCTGCTTGGCTTGGGTCTCTCCAGACCGTCTCCCCAGTTCTTAGACCTTTGGAGGTAAGCAGACATGATAGGTTTTGATGGAATAAAATGGAAAGAACAGCCCAGAGCACAGGACTTTGACCCAGGAGGGCACACATGGTGGGGGCGGGGGGAGCTGTTGGAGATTTCTGGGGACCAGGAATCTCCGCATTGATGTCTAAAACCTTCATTTGACTAAGGAGTCTCCTGTGGGGTCGTCTACTCCCCTTACTCCCCTCTCTGAGGGGCTGGAGAAGGAGCAGGAAACTGGGGGGTGAATGAGCCTGGGGAGGTAGAGGGCCCTGTGCTCACCCCACCCCCATCCTTTCCCGACAACTGTAGAGTTGCCTCCATGGGCAACTCAGAATCCTAGGATGCTGCCGTTTTTAACTCTTCAAATCCAGGAATGTTGAGTCTTTCAATCCATGGGATGTTTGAGCGCAAGCATGCTGGAGCTGAAGGGCCCTCAGGATTCTCCTTGGTTCTGCTGGCCTCGATTTTTCAGGGCCGAGTAGGGGCCAGCAGAGGGGTCTTCATGCTTCCCTCAGTCTCCCCACCCTCTTTGCAGGTGGAATGCAAGGCCATCATGGTTTTCTTCCACTACTGTGTCGTGTCGAACTACTTCTGGCTGTTCATCGAGGGTCTGTACCTCTTCACCCTGCTAGTGGAGACCTTCTTCCCCGAGAGGAGATACTTCTACTGGTACACCATTATAGGCTGGGGTAGGTCGCTGGCTGTGGCCTGGACAGGCTCAGGCCTCACGGCCAGGTATGTTCTGGTCCCGCTGTCAGAGGAGGGAGGTGCTGTCATTGTCCCTGCAGCTGATGTCTGGTTCTTGGTTCCTTTCTTATTCTTCCTGCCCATAGAAAGCCCATAGAAGTTGGAAGGTGATATCAGCTGAAGTTCTTCCGAGAAGTGAGATAGCCAAGGGACTGGGGGATACATGGACCCCCAGAGGCCTCACTGTGAGGGACAGTTAGGGTCCCCAAGACTCCAGGTCTGAAAGGGAGACCTGCCCCATGATTAGGACCCCCTGTTTGAGTGGCGATAATGGCCCCTGGGAGCCCCAAATCTGAGGGGACCCCAGGGCCTCTTGGCTTTCCTGTTATCATCAGGCTCCTTTTCTTGTCTTCCCAGGGACCCCAACTGTGTGTGTGTCTGTGTGGGCAATGCTGAGGCTCTACTTTGATGACACAGGGTGAGTACATGCTCAAGAGCCAGGGCCAGAGCCCTGAGTAGGTTCTTACAGATGGGTCTCAGTGGCTGCCCTGACTTCACATTAACTGCCAGACTGTACCCCCATCCTCGGTCCTGACTTCACCCTGATCCCACTGTCATGGATCCGCCCAGTCACAGCTCAGCCAGAACTTAGTGACAACGTGCAAGGTTTCAGAGTCCCTTTCCACTTCTGGGCTCAGCTCTGAGTGTCTCTTTTTCTTTTGGGGGAGAGAGTAAGAATATTGAGGTTGAGGTCACCTCCCCACCCTCACAAGCCTGAAGGGGAAACATGGCCATTTGCTCAGGAGCCCATTGGTGATTCTTACTCTTGGGCTCCACTTGCTGCCTTGATGGGGAGCAGAGGGAAAGACCAAGGCACTAGAAGAAACGAAACTGGGCTTGGGTCTGCAGGATGCCTGAAAACTCTTGTTCCAGCCAGCCCCTCCTCAGAGAGCTGCAAGGGAAAAGTGCCAAATGGGGCCGGGGTCATTGGCTTGCAGGCATCCCAGCCCTGAGCTTAAACTCTCTTCTTTCTGTCTGTCTGTCTTTCAGCTGCTGGGATATGAATGACAACACAGCTCTGTGGTGGGTGATCAAAGGGCCTGTGGTCGGCTCCATAATGGTGAGTATCCTTGGGACAAGGCTGGGAAAGAGACGTGAGCCTGGGCTGAAAGCAGGAAAAGGGAACAGATTCAGAAGTTACTGCACAAACTGGCTTCTACCTTTTTCGTGGCTGCATTATATTCTGCAACATGGGTATACAAGTTGTGTGCTAGTCCACTAGTGTTAGACATTTATATTTTCTCTTTTTTTTTTTCTCGTAATAAAGGATGCTACTAGGAGCAATTCTGTGTGTAATTTTGAGCACGAGCATTCCTTTAGACTAAATCTCTAGAAATGGCATTGCTGGGTTGGAAAGAGTACCTCTCATCATTGTCTGTGCTTGTAACGTAAATCATTTAAATTTTTGCACAGGCTCCTAGGGGATAATGGTAGCTCATTGTTTTAATGTGAATTTCTCCATATTGCTAGTGCAGTGAGGTATTTTTTTCCCCACTTATTGGCAATTTGTTTTTATTCTGGTCATTACCTGTATTTCTCTCGCTCATTTTCTCTTTTGCTTGCTTTGCTCACTTGTCTTTCTAATTGTTTGAAAGGTAGTAATGCTTTATCTCGTAAACATGTTGTAAGTATATTTCCAAGTCTGCATAATTTTTGACAAACTGTCACGGTTTGTCTTCCTAAATTCTGAAATTTCTTTCTTATTATGGAAGCCTTTTCCCATCCTAAGTATTTGTAGTTGTTTTATAACATTTTTATGGGGTGGATTATTATATATATGTTCTGAATCTGAATAAAGCTAAAGCTTTATTTCTTTGTCTGATCTGAAATGTTACCTAATCTTCTTTAGTTTTTTTTTTTTTCCCTACCAGTGGATAGACATTCCACCCTCCCAGTTCTTTTTATTAAATAGACCACTGTTTCCCAGTTATGTTGAAATGTCACTTTATCATGAACATTCTGTGTACTCTACTTGTATTCTATGCTACGTTACTAATCTATTGGACTGTTTCCACGGTGAATGCCCCCTTGTGCTGGTTGCTATAACCTGGTAGCAGGTTTTGGTATTTGTTATGTTAATATTCTTCATTCTTTTTTTCTTCAAGATTTTATTGTATATTCACACTTTGAGGTGAACTGTCAAATAGCCTTATCAGGCTGCAAAAAAAAAAAAAAGTGTGGTTGAGATTTTTAGAGAAATGGCATTAATTTTATGAATTAATTTGGAGAAGTGATTTTCTTAAAATATGGAGTCTTCCTCTCCAAGAACATGGCCCGATTCTCCATTTATGCAGCCTTTTCCATAGAGTCATTTTGTACAGCTTTTCAGTTGTCTTCAGTTTACCTTTAGGGTATTTTCCGTTTGGGTTTGTATTGTGTCTGGGACTCATGCCGTCATTCTGTGTTCTAGTGGGTTACGGCTGGTGCTTCGGGAAACTGTTCGTTTCTGTGTATTTTTTCTTGGTTACCTTTCTAAACTCCCTTAGTAGTTCTTGTTGCTTTTCAGTTGGTTCTTATGGTTTTCTAGGTAGAAAATGACATAATCTTTTTTTTTTTTTTCTTTTTTTTTTTAATTTTATTTATTTATGATAGTCACAGAGAGAGAGAGAGAGGCAGAGACACAGGCAGAGGGAGAAGCAGGCTCCATGCACCGGGAGCCTGACGTGGGATTCGATCCCGGGTCTCCAGGATCGCGCCCTGGGCCAAAGGCAGGCGCCAAACCGCTGCGCCACCCAGGGATCCCAGAAAATGACATAATCTTTATATGAAAATAGTTTCACTCTTTCCAGTCTTTATACCGTTGATTCCTTGATTTTGACTAGGATGGTGTTTGCTATTTAGTTTTAGTTAGTCTTCATTAAATTAAGAGAGTTTCTATTCTCGGCTCATTTTAGTGTATATTTTTTCAAAATTATGAAATCAAATGTTTTGGAAACATTTATTGGAATGATCCCTTCCCTTAGTGATGAGCTTTTATAATATTCCAAATTTTCTTCTTATGAACAATGCTATAATAGATATATTCATGCACATGAATATGTCTTTAGAATAAATCTCTAAGAGTGGAATTTCCAGGACAAAGGGTATGTACCTTTAACATTTTCATAGATATCAAATGAGCAGAATACAATAATGCTCATTTCTCATGTCTTTGTTGATATTTTGATGATTGAACTATTCACCAATCTTATGGGGGATAAGGGCAGCTTATTCTTTTTAATCTGTTAATGTAAGAAATATTAGCAGATCTGAGTTTTTTAAAGTTTTGTTCGTTGTTGTTGTTTTCATTTCTCATATAAAACTTTTTTTTGGCCATGACCTGTTTGTTCTTTTAATGTACTAAAAAAATTCTATTTGTTAATATTTTATTTATAGTTTTTGCATTGTTCTGTGTAAGTTCTCTGTTTTTGGGTGTGTGTGTATCTATTTGTATACTTCTTTTATTGTCTGGGATTTGTAGCAGAGTTTTGTTAGCCTAATAAGTAATTTGTGGGGTCTTCTTTTTACGTGCTCTTAAATAATGAAGTAGGCTATAAATGACATCTTCCCTAAAGGTGTTATGAAACTGGTCTGTAAAGTTGTCTGGGCCTGATGCCTTTTAATGCATACATCTTTGATAACTCTTTAACTTTCTTCTGAGGTCGTTGCTCTACTCAGATTTTCTACGGCTTCTTGATTTGATTTTGTTTATTTCTGTTTTCCAATTTTGTTTGATTTTTCTCTTATGTTTTAAAATATCCTGTACATCTGTTGTCTTGTCCTCCTTCGTATCCCTAAATATGTTTAATTTTATTTTCTCCTTTTGAATCGACTAACCTACACAGTGAGCAGTATGTACTGTGCAGAATTTCTGGTGGTGTTCAGGCACTGGGCTTGTATTGGAGAAGAAGACTGAGAGAACTCTGCCTTTGTAGAACATGTGGAAACAAACAAACAAAACCAGACCCCCAAAATAAAGTTTTTAATTGATCAAGTCTACTTTTTCTATTTCTTTATAATGAATTTTTATCTTTATTAATTTCCTTCTTGTGTAAGTTAAATTTGTGGTACTCTCCCCCTAGCTTTTGATTTGAATGCTTAATTATTTTATCTTCAGTATTTAGTATTTTTTTCACATGTTAGTGTCAAGCTCTACATTTTTTTTTTTCTCCAGGCGCTGCTTTGGCTACACTCAGAGGGTATTGCCCTGTGGTTTTCTCTTTGCACCTTGTTTCTATTTATTTGTTCCCCATCCTCCCCTTTTCTCACTGTTTAGAGAGATTTTGTTCCCTGATCTTTCTCTGAAGGTAAATGCTGTTATTGCCATTCCCAGACAGTCCTTTAATTAATAATGCTTTTGGTTGTCCATTCTGGTTCCCCGTGTTCCATTACTCTGAACTTGGAGTTTCTCCAGAGGACAGTTCTCACCTCTGCAGGAGCCTCTTCTCTATCTGTTTGGCATTGTTTTCCAACACCCTGATCCTATTTGCTCTTACAGAAATTGCCTACTTTTCCAGCTCACTCATGATAATTTTTCCTGTTCCTCAGTACCCCTATGACATTCTTTTTCTTCTATCTTTTCTGTCATTCTAGCAATAGTAAGTGGGGAGGCAAATGAGTGTTCTGATGCCGCCATCTTGGATTATTGGGATTTGGACTGGATTGGGGAGGGTCCTGTTGGGGCAAGAACAGTCTATGCCGAGGCAGGGGTATGGAAAGTCCTTGCCCAGAATCATTTCTATCTACTTTTTCTTTGCTCTTCAGGTTAACTTCGTGCTCTTCATTGGCATCATTGTCATCCTTGTGCAGAAACTTCAGTCTCCGGACATGGGAGGCAATGAGTCCAGCATCTACTTGTAAGTACCATTGTGAATGCCATAGTCACTTCCAGCAGCTGTGTGGGCCCTGCACTCAGGTCATAGGAGAGGGCCTAGGTTTTGCTGACAGGGTAAACTAGCAGGGGCATTTGCAAGATTTCTTTCTGATTAAAGTGCCTTTAAAATGTAGTTGTCTGCCCATCCTCCAGTCAACCCAGTTGCTGATCTGCATGATTACATGTCAGGGAAGAGAGCGAGAAGATGAGATGGTCAGATCTTCTGTCACTTTAGGAAAATCAAGATGGGAAACACTTGATTCCTTAGAGTAATTAGGGTCTTAGTTGTTTAGCAGTTGGATTTCCTTGGGGGATCTTGCTTCTGTGGGAAGTTTGTGAATGCCACTGGATGCACTGTTGCCTGATGTCCCACCACCAGCCAAGCATGTACAAGTTGCTCAGCCCCTACTAGCGAGCCAGGTGGACATTCTTGCTGGTCCGGATATTGGAAGGGGGGAATCATTTCTCTTCTCCACCTTCTTTCAGGGCCACTCTATCTCTAGGTCTGGTCTTCCTCCTGCAATTCCCTTCTCCCTGAGCAGAGGGACAGGTGATATGTTTGAGATTGAGGGGATTTGCAGGCAACCTTTACACCATTGAGCATAGGGTTTTCTCCACTTTCATGGCCATTTGGCTTGTTTCCTACAAGTGTTTTTGCAGTCATGTCCCTAACAGCTTGTCCCACTTGCTCTGTCACCCCTCCTCCAGTCCTCCACCTGTTCTGAATCAGACTAAGAACTTCCTGTTTCACTCCTCTTGCTTCATAATCAGGAGAATGGCCAGCTGGGTGTGTGTTCTGATGATGGGGAGGAAGGTCGAGTCCCCTGTGGTTGGCTGGAAGGGCTAGAGAGGCATAGGACTTTGGAGAGCAGTCCCTGGGGTCTATCCATGGGCAGTAGAATCCATATGTATTGCCTCCTCAGTTTTTTAAGAAGAGGGCAGGTTAGAAGGAGCCAAGGTCTTCTCATGGCATCAGTGGGGGATAGGTCCTGCCTTCATCAGAGACCCCAGCCCAGGGCTCAGAACCTTGATGGCTGCCAGTGGACAAGTGGAACAGCAGAGAGACTGCAGCAGAGGGTTCTCCCCACCTGACCATTGTGCTGGGTGGAAAGAGAGGCAGGACAGTTGAGATTCTTCTGCTCCTTGGGGCTTCCTCAGGGAGGCGGAGTTTGCCCTTGATCTGTATGTTAACTTGGGCACCTCCCCTTGTGGAAGTCCTTCCTGTGGGAGCAGAGGATCTGCACAGGGCCTGAGATGGTCAGCCTTGTTTTCCCTGAATTTAAGAGGATTACATTACATTGGAAGGGACCCCCCACCTATTTTTTTGCTATCCATTTACTGTCTTTTTTCCCCCATGTTTTTGCAAGTTTTTTACCAACCCGTGTTTGTATGTATGTGTTTTGTCGTCAAAAATTGTTCATACATGTAAGTCATAAAGTCTCTGAGGCCTTGCACTGGGGGGCCAGTGGGGTTGGCTCCCTGCAACTAACTGCCCTCAAGGGATCATCCCTGCCTTAGTCTCCAGGACCCACAAAACAGGGCCTTCCTGCTCCCTTCACCTCCCTGTCTGACGTCAGCACTCCTGCCCTTGTGTCTGGCCCAGGGTGGACTGCTCAGAGGCCTTTTGGCTCCCACACAGTTGTTTCAGAGATCTGAAGCTAGCCGTAGTGAAGGTGGCCTCTTCTCTCCTTTAAGCTCATGCCTTGGATCTCCCCACCCCCTCTCTCTGCTTCCTGGTAGGAAGTGTTTCTTTCTTTGTGGTTCCTGGGATCTCTTCTCTGGGAGGCTCTCCCTGCTTCCCCTCACCTGGCCTGTGCAGGGATGTATACAGGGACCCAGCTGCAGCCTAAAAAAGGCCCCGATGCCACCCCTTCAGTGACCCCGACACACACTTCAGCTCAGACATCTTGTCCCAGGCAGCAAGAAGCCCTGGGGTCTGGCGGGAGGGAAGCAGGTGGTGGGGCTTTCAAGTTACCACAGACTGGAGTCCTGTCCGGCCTTCCTAAGGCATAGACGACTATTTGTCAAGGTGCTTTATACATTTAAGTACAAGTATTTAAAGAACCAGCTAGTTGGTTTGCTTCTGTCATATAAAAAAAAAATCCCCTTGCTACCTCTGTACATCTTCTTCTTAGAGAAAACCTGTGCTAGTCTCAAGCCCCAGAGATGAAAAAGTCAGATGTGGTCTGTAAGCCAGGGGGAGCGCTGATGCGGGATACGGGACCATTTCGATTCCAGTAAACATAGCAACATATTTGAGCGTTTGCAGGGTCAGGGCGACCTGTTGGTGGGAAGTGAGGGATAATCAAAGTGACCGTGCTGCTGGGGACTGCAGAGCTTCTAGCAACACTTGCCACCCAGTCCACAGACATTTCGTGCTCGTAAACATCCAGTGAATCTGGTGGGCTGAGTAACCAACTGTTCAGTATAATCCTCATTTTGCAACTGAGGGAACTAGTTGTCAGTGAAGTGAAATGAATCCAGGAGGAATTAGTGAAGCCATAGCTTCGGTACAGCAGGCCCTTGGCTCTGAGCTTGACTGCACCGTCTTTCCTGTCGCCAAGGAAGTTACAGATGAAAGATGGTGTTAAATAAGCATATAAACAAAGCTTCCTGGAAGAAGAGGCCCCATAGGATCCAGCCCTGTCGAGTGCTTTGGGTTGGGAGGGAGGTGTCTGCTGTAGGAGGGGAGATTATGGGGGGGATGGGAAGGGGCAGGACCTGGTGGGAGAAGAGATTTCAGGACTGTGCCCAAGTCCCCTTGGGCCACCAGAGTTATATGTGGGGCTGAGAAGCCCCTTCCGATCTGCCCACAACAGCTTTCTGGTTTTTTCCTCTGTTTCCAGAACAAATTTAAGCCTGGGAGTCCCCAAGAAAGCCCGAGAGGACCCCCTGCCTGTGCCCTCAGACCAGCATTCACTCCCTTTCCTGTAGGTTGGTTCCAGCTGCTCAGATGATAAGGGTTTGAGACATCGCTTCTATTGGGGCTTGGACCCCTGCAGGGGGCAGTGGCCCTGAGCCACCCACACTCACTCTGAGGAGCTGGCATCAGGACTTGGGCAATGGCCAGGCGTGGAGTGTGGGCCTGGGTCGGGGCTTAGCATGTGCTCTGGCTCCATTTGGTCTGGGGTGGGGGTTAGGGCTCAGCCTGAGGGGGGGGCCAGGGTTAGTCTGCCCTTCCCTGCCCTTAGCTCTGTGACAAGCCAGCTGGCTCAGAAAGGGGAGGGTGAGGTTCCGCGAGGGCACCAGTTGTGCTGAGACCACCTTCAGTTGCTGGCTTTCCTCCTGGCAGCCTCCGCATTGCAGGATGGGCTTTGGAAGCTGCCTCTCGGGTCTGGGGTGGGGGAGGGAAGCCCTTGGGGACCTTGCAGAGCAGATCTGCATGGCCCCTTGGGGTAAAAGAGGGAGAAGAGAACAGACATTGTGATGTTGGCAGGGCTGTGACACCCAGTGTCTGAGCGACCGCACCACCTCCAAAGACGGACTCCTTCGTGGCAAAAGTGCAGTCAGGAAGCTTCCAACTCCCACGGGGCTCCATCTTCCACTTCCAGAGCACCCCTCCCCTGTCTGGCAGCACCCGTGTCCTCACAATTTCTCTTAGGGATCAGCAGCAGGGAACGGTTACTCCCATTTTGCAGATGGTGAAACTGAGGCTCAGAGAAGGAAAGTGGTACCACCTGAGACCAGCCAGCAAGTCAGTGTGTAGACAAAGCCTTGAGCTCACGAGCCCTGACCCCCAGAGGCTGGGGACGGGGCACAGAGGGTGAGCTTGTCCTCAGTGGTGAGGAGTGGGCAGGGAAGCTCCGAGATCTGCTGAGCTGAGCTTCTGGCTGGAGTAGCCGTGCGCTGTGCAGTGCTTCCCTGGGCGCTGGGCCAGGGTTCTGGGGGGTATACAGCATCTTAGCTTCACAAGGGATCGGATGGAGAATGTTCAGTTCAGGCTGAGACCTTCTGTGGGCCTGCCGAGTGACCCAGTGCCACCAAGTCACTAGGAGCAGGGCGGAATAGATGGGTGCTGCCCTCCTAGGGCTCCCCCGCAGGGGTCTCTGTCTAGCATTGGGTTGGATGTTCCCTGGGGCTCTACATGCCCAAAGGCAGCTCTGCACACCAAAGGCGCCAAAGCATCCACGGAATTTAGCCTGTGGCCAAAGCAGGGCCGAAGAAACCATGTCCTGCCACCCTGGGTTATACAAGAGCCCTGAGACCTGGACGTGGCTTTGACCTTCCTGCAGATACCCAGCAAAGCCTTGGCGGAACCAGGCCTGCGGACCGGGGCTCCCCCGGTGTCCAGATGGTGGTGTGGGCCGTGTACCTGCTGTGGGGACCTCCAGCCTTCCGAACCATTCCCACCCAGCAGCCTTGCCTTAGTTTCTTATCTTCCCTTAAATCCAAATCAGAGCTGAGCTCCCCAGCCAGTCTGGCGTTATGTCTTTCTCTTGGTTCAATTCCCCCCACCCCCACCCTTTTAAAAATTTAACTAATTGTAGTGTCTTTTTTGAGGTTATGGCATCTCTTCTTTCTCATGCCTGTCTCTGGCTTTTCTGCTACCCTCTTGTATTCTTTTCAGTGGGTCCTTTTGCATAGAGTCATTGATGTATTGGGAGAAGTGGAGTGTCTGGAAAGGAGGGCACTTACCTTTGTCCCTAGAGCCTTCTCCCGAGAGCCCTCCCCAGCATCAGCCCCCCTCCCCCCTTTGTTCTGCCCCCATCTGTACCCAGGGGTCTGACCTCCCAGCTCCCCTGCCACTAAGTGGCCTTTAGCATACTGTGAAGAAATCATAGGAGTCAGTATTTACTGTGGCCAGGGCCCAGGAAGGGCAGGGACAACAACTTGGAAGCGCAAGGAAGAGTGGTCTCCGAGGACAGCAGCTGAGGATTTAGAATTCAGGGTGAGGGCTTAAGCCTGGCACGTAGGGGGTGGCATCTGAGGTTTGGGCTCTCGGGCTCCTGGGCACCGCAGTTGAGGGATCAGGCCCCTGACTGCAGGAGAAAGTAGCCAACCTTTCAGTCTGGGCCAGGTAGAGATAAATTTGGAGACTAGAATGGCTCCCTTTCCTGTATACCCAATTAAGCTCTTTTAAGTTGTGAGAAAAACCTACTTATGTGTGTCCATCTGTCTCTTCATATATATATATATATCATATCATATCATATCATATCATATCATATCATATCATATCATAGATATATATATATATCATATATATATATGAGAAACCGACCTTTGACATTCCCTGAGCACACATGAAGAAACTTCTCAAATACGTGACTTCCTCGCGACAGTGCTTCTCAAGCTCTGAGTTGTCTGTGGATCATGTAGGGATCTTGTAAAAATGCAGATTGTGAGCCAGCAGGGCTGGGGTGATGCCTACGATTCTGCATCTCTAAGAAGCTCACAGGTGGTGCTGATGCTGCTGGTCTGGGCAGCAGAGCATCATGCTGTCCCTCACACCTCTCCCCTCACACCTCTCATCTGCAAAGTGGGCCAGTAGCGGCCACCCCACCATGTGGTATGAACTGAGAGGTGCCTTTTGTTTTGTAATCAATTAATGTATTTACTTAAAAGATTCTATTTATTTATTCATGAGAGACACACAGAGAGAGGCAGGGACACAGGCAGAGGGAGAAGCAAGCTCCCTGCGAGGAGCCCGATGCGGGACCCGATCCCAGGACCCCAGGATCACGACCTGAGCCAAAGGCAGCCGCTCAACCGCTGAGCCACCCAGGCGTCCCGAGAGGTGCGGTTTATTAAATGAGAACCACGCACCTGACAGAGGCAAGGGTCCTGGGTGGACCTCAGCTTGCTTCATCTTTTTAAGTGTGTCATTCATATTCTTGCCTCAGCAAAATGACCTGTCTCCACATGTCAAGGACCTTCAGACTGACCTTCAAAGAGGTGGAATCACAAATTACGAATCAGTGAATGCCCAAGGTCTGGTGTTTTCGTGTGTGTCTGTTCTCATGTGCATTGGATCCCCTCAGAGATCATCGGCGGGTCCTAGGGGCTCGGTGCCACGTGGTGCCCGAGGAGGGTTCGCGGAGGAGGCCACTCTTTTGCAGTCTGACGAGCTGACATGGCTCTTGATCCGGGTCCTATATGTGTATCGGAGAAGGAAAAGCCTACATGTGGGCTTGTCCCCACCCAAGCGTAAGCAGGACCATGAGAAGCTAGAACAGATGGACGTTTAGTCTGACATCTCCGAGGTGGAAGCTCTGTGCCTCCTCACCCAGCGGGATGTAGAGGGAGCCTGGCACCCAGGGCCCACCTGCGGATGCCTCCTTTAAGATGACCTGTTACTGCAGGCACGAGGGCAGTGCCCAAAAGGCACCCTCCCAGCCTGCAGCCCCTGCCTGTTGAACTTTATCAGGAAGTCCAGCCCAGCGCTGTGCCGTAGGACTCTCAGCAGGGACGGACATGCCCGAGGCTGTGCCACCTGGTATGGGAACCACTGGCTCCATGTGGCTCTTGAGCCATTGCAGTGTGGCTAGGGTAACCGAGGAAAGGGGATTTCTGATTTGATTTCATTTTAACTCAGCTGCCAATGCGGAGTGGCTGTCGTATGGGGTGATGCGGATGTAGATTAAGTAACACTCTGTTCCATCCATCCCACCTCTGTCGCCCCTTTGTGCCCACTGGGAGCTGCCTGGGAACACAGAGAGGAGGAGGTCCAGGCAGGAAGAGTGAGAGGTATAGAGGACAAAGGCTGGTGGACGCCCAAGCCCAGAACTGGCCTGATTCAGGCTGGGTCGGCCCGGCGTAGGCAGCGTGAGGCCCACGGCGTGCGTTTCCAGCTGCCCGTCTTGCTGAGTGACCTCCGGCAGGCCCACGCTCTGAGCCTGGAGCTGACTCAGCAGACAGCGTCCGGGCCCCTGCTTGAGACCCAGGCCTGCCCCCACCTTCAGAACACATGTGCTCTCCATCTCCCCTTACCTGCTGTGGACCCAGTGTGGTGCTTGTTGTGTGCGTGTGTGTCCATGCACACACCTGTACACGTATGGGCATGCGTTTCTGTGTCCAGAGCTGACCGTGTCTTGGCCCCTGGCTTCCTCATTCTCTTCCACGTCACCGCCCCAACCCTGTCTCCACACTGGGGGCTCCCCTCTCCTCCCCTGAGCCGTGTCGCTCTAGGTCCACCTCAGTTTCTCCATTGCCCGATGCCCCCAGCTGACAGAAGTGCTGATCTTGTCACACCCAGCAGCTGCGTGCAGAAATGCTACTGCAAGCCACAGCGGGCTCAGCAGCACTCCTGCAAGATGTCAGAACTGTCCACCATAACTCTGTAAGTGTGCGTGGCGTGGCTGTGGCCGGGAATCCTGGAGGGGAGGGGGCCGCATGCTGCTGCTGCCCGGAGCTCGTACCCTGGCCCGGCTGGACGAGGGCGGAGAGCAAGCCTGTGCCTCCTGCCCAGCCCTTCTGTGCTGTTGCATGTTGACGTCTGTGTGTCTTGTGAGTTCTCTGCAACCTGAAGCCATCGGGGGGGAGTTGGGTGGTCGTGGGGTGGATCTGTGGGCCCAGGCGGGAGCAGCAGGGCTTGCCCGGCACTGAGGCTTGGAAGCCTCGGAAGCATCCTTGCTGCTGCCATGATGTGTGGTTTGCCCTGAATCCCTCACTTCTCTGGGCTTCAGGCTTTGCAACTATCCAATTGTTTCTAAGAGCCCTAGAACTTGAGTTCCTATAGATTGTCCCCCTGCGCGGGACAGGACCCTTACTCTAAGGAACCTCACTCACACTTCATGTGCCAAGTGGCTTCATCCCCTCAATGACCCTGTGAGGGGGATCCTTGTAATAACCTCATTTTACAGACGAGAAGACTGAACACAGAGAGGTGAAGTACTCCCTCAAGGTCCCATAACTGAACCCAGGGAGACCTAAGCATTAAGGCCCCAAGGCATCTCTAACTGAAGATCGGTCTTCATTTCATTTGGAAATCCTTTGAAGGGGGGAGCCCAACATAATTTGGGTGACTGACTGTTGGAAGCTCTCCTTTGGGTGTTTTAGGACTCTTCTGCCCATTGATGCCTCCTTGGGGCAAGAGGACAGAGGCTGAGGCCGGTGTTGCTGTCTCTGTGGCCTAATCAGATCATAGGGTGATTCTTTGTCCTCAAAGGGTTTCCAAGACACACCATGTGTCCCCATTTCATGGCCTCTGGTCAGCTCTGAAGTACAGAGGTTCCAGAACTTTGGGTCCTCACGGCCTCCTCATCTGTGCCCCCCCACCCCCATCTACCAAAGGGGTCACTGGGATGCCCTGGGTCCCTGGCCGAAGTCCCCAGCCATTCCAGGGCTCCAGTAAGGCCATCCATGAGTGAAAAGTGTTGCCCTTGCTGCCATTTGCCACCTGGCCAGGGACAGGGAAGGCCTGAGCTCATGTCTAGAAGGACCCTGCTTCTCACACACTGAACGCATCCATCCACTGCCCCATGAAAGCTGGAGAGGTTTGGCCTTTTGGTTTCTGAGAACTTTCAAACTGCAGGGATGAGTCCTGCAAACAGGCCCATGGAGGAAGGGAGTGGGGAGGAGGGCAGGGGCCACAGGTGCATCCCAGGGCTGCCTTTCCTCCTGATCCCCTTCACTTACCCTTGTAAGGTAACCCCCTCTGGGCAGGGTCTACAGGGGCCTCCAGGTGCCCACGTGCCTGCATTTCTAGGCCAGTTGCCGCTTCTGCTGCCTTTTGAACTTTCGTTCTTCAGCTGTCACTCCCTGCTGCCTCTGGTGCTGGCCACGGGGGACACAGATGAGCAGGGCCTGGGCCCTGGGGCACGTTCAGGCCCGCGTGTCCATTTATCCCTTCCCAGGCAGGCACCTTCTGCGTGTGAGCTCCCAGCCTGGCGTGTGCTGGCCAGGGAGGGCAACTGGTAAGGGCAGTCCAGGCCCACCTTCAAGGAGCCAGAGACTGGCAGGGCACAGACCACTCAAGGACCACACCTGGGTGCAGAGTGGGACCAACTCACATCCTGTTGGTGCCAGTTCTGGTCCAGGGCACCCGGGTCCTGCACAGCTGGCTGCCTGCGAGCAGGGGCAGAGGGGGCGGGCACTGGCACTCGTGGAGCTTCTTGCTTCCAGGGCTGAGCCTTGGTCCACCTGAAGGTTTTCTCAGGCTACTCCTCCCCCTTCCTCTGTGTCTCCTCCTCTGCTTTTCTTCCTTCCCCCCTCTCACTTTCCTTTTCTCTTTGTCGAAGCTGAGATGCCAAGGGCCTCCCTCAGACTCTATGGATTCACCTTCTCCTGAAATCCAGGGCCCCTACATTCAACAGAATGTTGTCTCCCCGAAAGGCTGGAGTGGAGAAGAGGGCAGGGCACATGTGTAAAGGTCCTAAATCACAGAGCCATCCCACACCCCCATGGACAGGAACTGAGAGAGTCGGGAACCCACTTCACACCCCCACTCTGATTGCCCAGGGGGCAGACCATACCTTCAAGGGCAGGGCTGGCTCTTCCAGGAACTCCAGAGGGAGCCAGTCTGCTGGGTGGGCAAAGATGGGGTCCCAGTCTTGGAGACCCTCTGGGAACACCCCTTCTGATAGAGTAGGACCCATGAGTACATGCCATGTGGATCCTTGGGATGTCATATCATGGCTTCTGTGCCCTGGTCCCTCAGAGCAGAGCCCCACCTCACTGGGCTTAGTAGCCAGGGGCAAGCAGAGGAATCCCAGAAGAGGAGCCTCAGGAGGCATGGAGGTCCCTTTGGCCCTGTCTCTCCGTAGCCCTGCAAGCTCCAAGCAGATTGCCGCCTCTCTCTTGACTTTCCCAGGTAGTAGGTTCCTCTGGCTTAGCTGGTGTTTGTTGATTCCCAGAGTCAGAAAACCCTTCCCCAGATCCCTCCCGAGTCTCTCCTTCTGTGGTCCACCCACTGTGCCCCCCACCTCTCCCTCACCCGCACTTCCCCATCACTCTCCATGAGCGTCCCTGGCAACCCCAGACTCAGAAAAGCCCACTGCCTCCGTGTCCCTGAAACAGGGACATGGAACTTCCATCCAGAGCAAGAGAGGGTTTGCTTTGCTTGAGGGCCCAGCATGTCACTCAAACCTTCCGGATCCCATCCCTCTATTTGTCCTGATTTCACTTTTCCCAAGGGTTTTGTACCTCCCACCCACGAGGGGTGTCTGTAAACCACACACTCACACGTGCATATTTAGTGGTTGTGCAGGATACGGATAGGGCCTAGAGGGATGCTGTGTCCCCCTCTCCCCCCAGAACTTCCCAGGGAGTTCTGGAAGCCCTGCTGTGTTGCCACCATCTCTTCCGGGCCGCACGCACTGGGAGAGGATCCTGAGAGGGTCTGTGGACAGGAGCTCCAGCTCTGGGGTAGAATGGGGAGCTGGGACTAGGGTCTCTGCCTTCCAAGGCTCCGGCATCAAGACCTGGCGGCCCCAAGAGCAATATCTTGCTCTCTCCTGACAGACGGCTAGCCCGGTCTACTCTGCTGCTCATCCCGCTATTTGGAATCCACTACACGGTATTCGCCTTCTCCCCGGAGAATGTCAGCAAGAGGGAGAGACTTGTGTTTGAGCTGGGGCTGGGCTCCTTCCAGGTACGTGTGGTGGGGATGGCAGGTGGGGGACTCAGGGGGAGCCAGGGCCCGGCCCCTAACCTGCTGGTGGTTCTGACTTCTTTAACCTAGATCCAGCCTTGTGTTTCCATCTCTGAAATAGCACTAGGAGAAAAGGGAGCCGGGAGAGATCCTTCTGTCTACCCTGTGGGCTCCTATGAGAACACACACTGCTATCTGCCTGTTGCCGCACCTGGGTGTTCTCAGCAAGGCCTCCCCTGGGCTCCCCATCTCTCACCTTCAGCCTGGGGTGTGAGCAGGATGCTCTCCAGGGACCTGTGTGTCCACATCCCGACTCCAGCCTGCCGAACCATGCCTCTTAGGGGCGCTGGAGCTCTGTGTTACCCAAATTGGGGTCCCCAGCACCGGACCTGGCCACAGAGAGCCGAACAGGTGGATGAGCAGAGATGTAAATGATCCAGGAAATAGCAAGTAGGGGGGACCATGCACCCATGCCTGAAGGCGTAAGTGGATGTGAGTGAGTTGCTTTAAGGATTTGGAGTAAATTAATAGAAGGCTGCACAAGTGGATCCGTGAAGGTAGCAGTGACAACCTTGAGTGTCCCCCTGATAGAGCACCTCTCTCTAACCCAGCTGTCGGACCCAGCGTCTTGATGGTCAGAAGGTGACTCTGTGTATCTGACTTAACCTCTCCCCACCCCATTCTAACTCAAGGCCATTTTACCGGTTAGGGTTCTTAGCCTGGCGTGGCCGGGAGTTGTGTGGCTGCAGCCCCAGCCCGGAGGCAGAGCCCAGCGTTCCCGTCTCGGCACAGGAACTCTAAGTGCCAGGAGTACACGTGAAGACTCCACGTAGAGTAGCTAGCTGCCTACTTTGTGTCGAGCAATTACTCATGTGGTGTTTTGCGTGCTGTGTATATGGGTATCTGGCCAAGGAAGGCTGCAATGGGGGAGGTAGTGGGGATAGACACACGTCTGTTCTGTCCTGGAATGGTGCCACCCTCAGGGCCCTGCAAGCTGGTTAGGGAGCCCAGAGAACATCCCTGGGAACATCCAGGAAAGGCTTCTTGCAGCAGGTGGGTAGAGCTGGCCTTCGGCAATGGGAAGGATTTGACCTAGGGACTGTGAGATCCAAAGCCAGGGGCAGTCACTTGGCCTCATGGGTGTGGCCATCTTGGTGCAGCAGAACTTCTCCCATCTTAACCACAGGTTCCACGGGCAGGTGGCCCCCCATCCAGGGCATTGTATTTTTCTGCCGCCTGGTGTCATTCCCCATTTCCGCCGCCTCCTCCGCTCCCTGTGCACAAGGTCCCTTGCTAGCACTCTCAGGTTATTTTTACTCTCTCTCCCCAGGGCTTTGTGGTGGCTGTTCTCTACTGTTTTCTGAATGGGGAGGTAAGATTCCTGACCCTCTGGCTTCTTAGTAATGGAGGTGGGGATTGCTGGGGAGCAGACAGGGGCGGAGCCTGCTGCCCACCAGAGCTGATTCTCTGAACCAGGGCCATGCCAGGCTCCCCCCAGCACCCAGTGGAGGGGGAGGGCAGCGGTGCTAGGGTCTCCTGGCAGCCTGCACCCTGTGCCAGAATCTGTCCCCCTTTGCCTGCTGTGCAAGGCATCAACTGTGCCTGTAAAGGCATCACCTGCTGAGCACAGCTGTGCCTGGCAGGGCTTGCAGTGTGGGACATAGCTGCCCCAAAGTCAGCACCGTCCCCGGCATGCCTGCTGGCCTGCCCAAACCCATCCCCTGTAGACCTGGAGAGCCCCCTCCCAGAGAGGCCTGGAGCCTTCTCGTAGTGTTCCATTTCCAGAGCTGTAGTCTTAGGGCCTCCTGCTCCAGTGTGTTAGGGTGATGCTCTTGATTAGAGCCCAGAACAGAGGTCCTAGGCCAGGGTAGGGGCTCCTTGGGTGGGACCAGTATGGAGAGTGGGCAGGGATCACGCACCCGTGCTTGGGTCTCAGCTGCATGACCTTGGCAGACTCCTTCCCTTTCTGCATCTGAGAAATAAGAAGACTGGGTCTAGAGATCGCCAAGACAACTCTAGAAAGGTCAGATGAGGAGAAACAACAGAGCCCTGCAGGGGGTGGCTGGGGGAGGCAGGGAATGGGAGTTATGTGGAGCTTGCCAAGAGACCTGGGGGAGCGGGGGAAGCAGGAGCTGGAACCGGAGGGCTGGAAGCTGGGACCGCTCACTCGCGGTCGTGCAGTCGGTGCGCCACACGGAGATGCCAGCCTGAGGGGGTGTCCTGGAGCCTGAAACTAGCCCTGCCCCGTACATCCCGTGCTAAGAGCAACATGGGGGTGTGTTCGCCCAGAGAGCACATTATTCAGTGGGCCCTGACCCTGGGCGCGTATTGGAATCCCCCGGGGAAGCTGTACAACGTACGGATGCCTTACCCCAGGGACTCTGATATAACTGTCCTGCGATATGTCTGGGCATCTGGGTTTGTCGAGCTCTCCAGGTTATTCCGCCGTGCAGCCCTCTGTTAATGGTCTGAGACAATGGGCTCTTTGCCCTGACCTGTCGGCCCCAAGGGCCTGCTTTGTACGATCCCCTGAAAGAGCCTGAGAGCCAGTCCCTGACTGTGGAGCTCCAAGGCCCCGGCCCAGAGGCCCACAGAGAGCAAGAAGCCATGAGAGGGCCTTGCTCAGACGGTGACTTGGGCGAAGGACTACTACGGTCGGCTCCTCAGCGGAGTTCCTTTCGCATTGGTGGCCCTGAGGGCTCCAAGCTGCCGTTTGGGTCAGACGGTAGTGCAGGAGGTGGCGATGCCAGCCTGGGAGGGGCCTCAAGGTAGACGAGGTTGCAGAAGATGTCTGTCTAGAAGTGACCATCTAAGTTGCTCCCTGCAGGTGCAGGCGGAGATCAAGCGTAAGTGGAGGAGCTGGAAGGTGAACCGCTACTTTGCCGTGGACTTCAAGCACCGACACCCATCCCTGGCCAGCAGCGGGGTGAACGGGGGCACCCAGCTCTCCATCCTGAGCAAGAGCAGCTCCCAGATCCGCATGTCGGGCCTCCCGGCTGACAACCTGGCCACCTGAGCCCACCCTCCCTTCCTCCTCTCCTCCGTACACAGGCTGGGGCTGCGGGCAGGCGCCAGCCCACGCACATTGTGCTTCTTTTCTCACTTCGGGCAGGCCCTGGGCTGAAGGCTGGGCTCCCCGAGGTGGGAGAAGGATGCCGGGCGCAGATGGGTATTGGCCCTACCCGTTTGGCACTGGCCCCACCCACCATGGGCCTCTTGGCCCTGATCCCAGACATGTAAATACTCCACAAATTTTGAGAAGTTGTCTCATCCCTACCCCTTTACCCACTGTCCCTGCTCACCTCAAGCAAGTCCCCAGCTTCACCCTACCCTGTTTCCACCAGCCTTAGTGATCTTCTTGACCCCTGAATGAGGCCTTGTGGGCTAAGGCTGACGACCTTGCTTTGAGAGGCTTGGGGTGGGGCCTTCCTGACAGCCCCCACAGTGTCTGACTTTCAGTGTGGACTCCTTGAGTCTGCTTGCCACCTGAGGCCCTCCTCAGGCCTGGCCTGGTCCCTGAGGTCTGCCAGAGGCCCAGTGTGGGTGCCCAGAGCTTCCTTCAGTGGAAGCAAGACTTGAGCTGAGACTCCTTCGTACTCCTCACCCAGCATCTTGGTGTCCAGATGTCCCGCTCCTGGGTATCAGGACAGTGGACAGCTCCAGGGCTCTTCCAATCAGAGACTTCATTTTGGGTGTGGGGCTGAGGGTCCCGGAATGTTCTGGTGCTCTTCATCTGGTGGAAGAAAAATTACCAAGATCCAGAAATGTGGATGTGATTGGAAAGGAGATGGAAAGAGTTTTGGGGCCCATGGAAGAAGACCTTCACTGGCTCCATTGTTTCACTCCGGACTCAAGGGGGTGGGGATTCACCTGGTAGCCTCCCTTCTACCCGTCCCATCCCCGAGCATCAGCTGCAGGAGGTGAGAGACACATGCCTCAGAGAGACTGCTCCCCACCCATACCTACTACAAGGAGCCCTATGCCCTCCTCCTTCTCGTTCCTCCTTAAGTCAAAGCCATGATTAGGATGAACCAGCCGCCTTCCTGTGATGTCACTAAATCCCAAAGCACCTTACCTCCATGTGCCCGAGTCCAGGGCATGAGACTCCCCTTTCCCCCACCCTCATGGACAATGAGCCCCAGCCACCAGCTTCTTGGGCTTTGGCTCAGCTACTGAAATATCTCTGAGACCTTTGCAAAGACTTCCCTCTGTGTTTTCTTGACATTGAATCACCACAGATGCCAGAGTGTCCTAGGGTGTTGGGAGACGGAACCACACCCACCAGGCCTGTTAGAAGAAGCTGCAGATGGAAGGCACAGCAGCTCTCCAGCTCCCATCGTGGTTCTCCAGCCGCAGTTCTTGGCCACAGCCTAAGAATTCAAAATGGGGCAGAACCAGGTTGGGGGATGGTGGAGCAAAATGCTAGAGTGCCATGGCCCGTGTGTGGGGCCCACTTCATTCCATGTCAACTTTTGGTGTTGTTCTTGTCCAAGTGTGTTTGTGGACTTGCTTCGTGATCGTATTCTGGAATGCTTGGGGAACTTGGGTGGAGAGGGAATGCTGCTTAGCTTGGTTTTATAAAGGGGAAGAGGCCTGGGAGGTTTGGGGGGTCTGTTTTTGGAGAGATCCCCAAGATGACTGGAGAAGGACTTGGTTGCATGGTTTAGGGATGAGCCTTGTGTTGTTGGACAGTGAGGCATTGTTGACCCCTTGGGTCTTTGGCAAACCCAGAATCTGCCCCAGTTGGGCTCATACTGCTGAGACTGTGGACACAGAGCTCCCTGTTTGGGGCCTCGGTTTCTCATTTGTGAGATGCAGTGACCTCTAAAAGCTTCTCCAAGCTCTGTACATCAATAATTCTCCAGTTCAAAACTAAGCAGATAAAAGGGCATGCGTCATTGTCATGTGTGTCACCTAAAAGGTTCTGAAGTGCATGTATTTGTACATATGTGGAGAGAGGGGAGAATGTTGTTTATTTTCCCTTTCTTAGAAAGGAAACACTTGTCTCTTCCATTGGGACACCACAGTGGAAGCTAGTGGGCTGGAGGGAGGGATTATGCCAGGGACAATTGGACAGGGGCCTTGGGCGTGATGTGCAGATCCAGCCGTGTCCCTAGCCCGGGCAGGGTGCCAAGGCTGCTTGGACAGTAGCCACCCCGAGATCCTAGGAGCAGTCCCCCGAGTGGACCTAATTTCTTCATCCCCGTCCCCACCAGCAAATCTGCTTCACTGTGGAAAAAAGAGACTTTGATTTTATATATATGTCATCACAAAACAGCAAAAACATAATCAGCCCTGATTTCCATGTGCTGTGCTGCCACCTGAGCCCTGGGTTGCATCCTTGTAGAGGTTCCAGGTTCCTGTTAGTTTGTTGGTTTGTTTTTCTATCTGAACGAATAATTGCCAGTCTTGTGAACAGATGTACCCAATGTATTTTGAATGTTCCAGAAGGTTAGGCAGCTGGCCTTGAGCATCATAGGCAGTGAGGGGGATAGCATAAGGTCTGGATACAACCTCTCTGAGTCTTTGTTTTCAAATCTGTAAAATGGGCAGTAAGACTAGGTGATTTGTGTGGCCCATTGCGTCCCTGGAATTCTATGTCTACACACCAGCCATCTACTTACTGGGCATGGGTCCCAGGCAAAGATTGTGGTATCTGCCTGTCTGGGAAAGGATAAGAAGTGTGGGGCGGGGAGGGGTTTGAGGGCTTTGGGAATGGTTAGGCTGCAGAGGAGCAGTTATCCGACTCCATGACTCTAGAGGATCATTACCAGGAAGGGGTTTTTTCATTGTTTTATGCAATCCTAAAGGGCAACAGTCACCTGGAGTGGCTGAGTTTTTCTTGGAACGAAGAGATTTTTCAACCTCTTTTATGAATGTCTCATCATGGGACAGGTCCTGTTAGGGGAGAAACTCCAACCCTGGAGGAAATGGGATTGCAAGTCAGGGATGCTGAGGCTGTCAGGGAACCTGTGACAGGACAGAGTGTATGATTTGGAGAGTGGAGGGCGGGCAGTTCTGTAGCTTCTTTGTGGTCCCCAGTGCTGGGTGGGGGGGGGGGGGACTGCTTAACCCCCTACTATACCTAAGGCCAGGCCACATTGTATAGCTCGGTGGGTAGTTCTGTGACTCTCCTTGACACATCCAGTGGTGTGCAGTGATTCGTTTTCTTACTCTCCTGCCTCCCCCAAACCAGTTTCTTTGGGGAGTAGGGCCAGGGAGCTGGAGCTGGGCCAAGGCTTGGAATACACACCATCACCCACCAAGTGTGCTGACTCACCTCCTTCGTTTGACCCTTTCCCTTCCTGGAAGGAAAGCCAGAAGAGGCTTTCTTTGTGATCCTGTGAGTACCCTCGACCCCCTTGAGGCCACACCAATGTGAAAGCAGTGAGTGCTTTGTCATCATAAATTCCTGCTTGAACCCAGTGACCATGGAAGCCTGTCAAAAAAGCTTTGAGCACGGAGCGGAGAACCTGGGCTTCTCCCAACTTTGCGGGGGACCTGCTGTTTGGCCTTGACCCCTTCCCCATATATCTTGAGGAAGACTCACAAAGCACTAGATCTGGGAAGAAAAACAGAGGTCGACAGGTCAAACCTCCCCATTGGGCTGCTGAGAACTCACTTACCAGCAGGCTTACTCAGCATGGTGCCTGTACTGTGCTGGGATCCAATGTGCTTTACAAACCTGAATGAGGCAGTGGGCCCGCCAGCATGTGCCCAGCCCTGCACGTGAACCAGAATAAAGCATCCATACAGGAAACAGTCTTCTTGCACAAGAAAGGGCCTCTGGCTGCAGAAGTTGTTAGGACTCCAAATTACAGGAAGAGCCATGGAGTCAGTGTGGCTTGGGGCGAACTGTGTTCTAGCCTGGGGTTTCCCACCTGCTTCTTGGAGCCTCTGTTTCTTAATCTGTGAAATGGGAGAAGATGATTTGCAGTCTGCCCCATAGGCCAGGGATGAGGTTGAAATGAGACATCCTTGTGTGTAAAAGGGCTTTGGAAACTATATTATTGGCTGGTTACTGGGGCAAAGACCTCTGAAAGGGACTCTGTGCTATTTGTCAACTGCTTTGAGCCATCCTGGGTTAACCTATGCTCCAGTTGTAAAACCACCAGCACTGGGAGTGAGGGGGAGGCCAGTGGACTGTGATGGACATGGAATTCCAGATTTATGTCTGTCAACTGATTCACTTTGCTCTTGGGGTTAGGATGGGGAGGATTTCATGTGGGTGGTGATTTCCATGTCACCTCCATGGGAATCCTTCAAGGATCTGGGAAATTCCTCAAGTGGGCTATGTGCCCCTTTCTGCTTTCCCTAAATGTGAGGTCCTGGGATGTGTTCGTGCTTAGTCATTTGTGTCTTGTCTTATGTTCGTGTTCTGTGGTTTGCCCTCGTGAGGGCTGAAGTGGGGCAGTCTCCAGCATCCCAGACGTGGCTTCAGGCTTGCTTGTGGAACCAGGCTCCCCGCTGTGTTTCGTCTCCCACAATAAAGATAAACCCCAAAGACCTCACTGCTCCCGCTGCCGCCATTAATGCTGTGCTCACAACCTTGTCCGGGATTTTAAGGATGTCAACCTGCTGTAGATGACTCAATAAATGTCTTACCATTTTTCCTGGTGGCTGTTAACTTGGCAGAAGTGATGGGCAGGGAGGAGAGGAGGTGGAAGGGGAGGAAATCTGACCACCCATAGTAATCCAGTCCCCACAGTCCTGTGGCCTTTTGGATTCCAAGGGACAGGTGTGAGAACAAGCATGAATGAGCTTAGAACGAACCGGCTTGGAAGAGTAAAGTCATGACCTCAAAAGGACCTGAAAGGATCATGCAAATTGAGTGGAATCAAGGTCTGTTAGATGTTTTGAGTTCCCAGAAACGAAAGTAACTCACCCCATGGTTTTGATTCCCTGTGGCCTTATGTTGTTTTATGAGCACAGCTACCAGATACCCTAGAGCTTGCCTATAATTCCAAATAAGCACAGGTGCATCACTGGCTACCAGAGCCCACCCCCTAACCTGGATATTCAGAGCCATTAGCCCATGCCAGACCAGTTCACCAATTCCAAGTAACTTCCATTTCCTCGAGTTTCTACTGACTGTCATAAACTCCAGTGCCCATTTGTAAGCAGTCAGAATTTACAGTTGCTAGCAACAGAAGATAATTTGGGCTGATAAATCCAAAATGGGGTTTAGAGGGAAGATATTGGGCATCTCCTAGAACTCTCTCGAGGCTGCAGAAACCAGCAAAGATGTCTCAAGGCAGAGCATGCTATAGTACTGGTGGTGAAGCTGTTGTCTGCTGCTGCCACCAGCCCAGTGAGGTCTCTTCTGTGCCAAGGACCCACCCTCATAGTTACCGGTTTTGAGAGCAAAGAGCTTTGCCTGCCATCTTCACCAGGAAATCAGTCCACATGCAGCCTCTTTCCTCAAGTCTCTCATTTCTGAATCGAAGCCTCACATGAGTCCATTAGGTTGGCTGTGTTTTGGTTGCAAAGGAGGCCAGAAATTTGACTTTTCTGGATTCTTGGGGAAGTCAGGATCCTAAATCTGGAGATTTTCTAAACTTAACAATAGTATTAAAAAGCCCTAGAATAACAAATGCCCATTACAGCAGGCCTGATGTCTACACCTGAAGCAGAGCCAGCTCCCTCCAGTGATCGGGTGGGCCACGATGAGGATGTCAAGCCAATGAAAAGATCAATCCCAACTGGAAACATGTGAGCCCTACAACCAGCTAGGCCACTTGCCAAATGCACCAGGTATCTAGTGGGGCTGTTCCCCAGATGTTTCTTCTTCCTAAGATTGCCCCTGTTCTTTCCTCTCCAGGTCCACCTCTTGTTCGAACCCTAAAGGATAGTACCAGCTATGTCATATGACCCACTTAGCAGATATTTTGAGCTGCTTCCAAAATGGAACTCACCCTCAACGGGTGAAAATCAATCTTGCATGTCTGACTGCTGATCACTTGGGCAGAAGACTAGTGTCTAGAAAAAGTGTCCTCACTGGTGTGACCATGATAAATTGAGGTTCCATAGGTTTCATTCTTAGAAGGAGGTCACATTCAAGAAGCAAAGATAAGGAGCCAAAAGCAAACTGAAGCCTTGAATTCCGTATTAGACTTGAATTTCTTGGCAACTGTGAAGATCATCAAACTACTCAGTCTATGAACGCTTATTAATCCTGTCCTATCCATTCCACCAAATCTGTCAACCATTCCAGCCCTCTTTTCTCCCAAGCCTTTTAAAAGAAGGCCTTCAACCCTGATTATTCCTGAGGATGCTCTTTGCTATGGATAGTGTGAGGAGTTCCTCTTGGGTATCCAGTGGTTCTCAAGCATTACCATGCATCAGAATCACCTGAGGGTGAT
This sequence comes from Canis lupus familiaris, assembly GCF_011100685.1. Lineage (NCBI taxonomy): Eukaryota > Metazoa > Chordata > Mammalia > Carnivora > Canidae > Canis > Canis lupus. Next base: position 43,857,032 of record NC_049235.1, read on the forward strand.
TAAAGCACGGATTGCTGGACTCAAATTTCTGATCCAGAAGGTCTGAGGTAGGGCCTGCCTAATAATTTCCATTTCTAAAAAGTTCTCAGGTGCTGCTGCTGCGGCAGCTGCTTTGGTCTGGAGACAATACTTTAGGAACCACTGTTCCGGACATTCTACTGAGGACACTGAGTAGACATCACAGTGCCTTTTTGTGAAACTTAGGCCTGGACAATGATTAACTTACTAAGAGGGGGAGGACAAGCACAGACATCAGCAGCATAAGCTTTAATTGGCTTTTCTTCCCAGGCCACTGTAATAAACATGCATTGGTGCTGGCCCACCCAGCCCTGGTCTGGTCCTTTTTTGAGCATTTCTCATGTTTCCTATGGAAATTGCCTGGCTTCTAAGATTCCGTTGCCTTCCAGATCACATTTGGAGCATCCAAATGCTTAGGGGGCCCAGTCTCAGCAGGTGAAGCTGGATGAAGCCCATTCAGGAAGGCTAGACACTGACCTCTCAGTGTTCAAATAACCCCAGCTTTCAAAGAAACTGAGTGCCCATTCCAAAGCAGAAGCAAAGGCAAACCAAAAAAATATTGAGTCAACTACACATATTAGGGATGCTAGAAGACTTGTACAAAACCATCATTTACATCTATTCCAACTCATATAGACTTTCACATGGAGACTGGGGAGTGAAGTCCCACCAACTCAATGGAAAGGGTCTTTGTTGTGGCCCTCTGGGCTTTCTCTCAGGCCACCCCTCTCAGTCATTGTCTCCTATTCCCTTTCCAGACAGTCCCTACCCCCAGTTTATTCTATTCTCTTTACTTGTTTTCTTTACCCTGGGTTCCCTCTCTCTGCTCTTGATCTAGATTTAGGCATGGTTTGGTGCTCAATGTTTTTCTTGAGATGATACCCTTTTGGTGTGCCTGTCCTTTGGGTTTCCCTGACACTTGGGAGTCGTCTGTGGTTTTCTTCTCAACCTTTTTCTTTTTAGACATTCTCTCCAGGGACAAAAGCACTCATTCGTATTCATTAACCATGACTTCAGTTGATAATCCCGACCCTTCATCTCCAAGCACAATCTATTGGCATAGGTGGGGGTTTGTGCAAGAAGTACCATGGAGAGAACTGAGTGAACTTCAGGTCCAGCACCACAGACAGTTCCAAGACACTACACCTACTTGAGAGTCAAATCTTTGTGTGGCCAATTTATCTGACTTGAACAAACACAGATCTAGGATTTATAAGGTCTGAAACACATATAATTTGGGGGAGGGTTGGGTCATCTTTAATAAAAAAAATGCAAAGATTTAAATTCAAACTTAGATATAAACATTTTTCCTTTTAGAATGAGAGAAGTTGACAACTATCACAAATATTTCAAAATCCAAAAAAAATTATATAATATTTGTATTAATTACTCTATGACACTTTTGTCTATTTTTTGGTCCATTTGATCTTTGATTATATCTTCACTGGATTAACTATTTTTCTGTCATTCTCCATACAGATAACTGAAATATAATTCAGTCACATAATTCATCAAAATATGTGTTTTATTACTGATGACTTGGACTCATTATCAATGAGAAAAGAATCCCCCACTTAAACTTTTACATATCTGATGATTGGAAGATTATTTTTTACAGACAAATGCCTAGCTCCGTATATGTCAAACTTTGTTTCTTCACAACTAATCACAATGCCAGACATCTTCATATTATGCTATGATCTCTAGTCCTCTGTTTTTATATGTAATGTTCAATGAAATATAAGAGGATTCCTAGATGACTTAGTAATAATCTAATTACATAATGAAGCAACAGCACACTACTTAGTTGTAACCCGAACTGAATGTATCTTTAACTTGACTTCCCTTTAGCAAGATCCCCAAAGTGCTCATGGTCAGTTCACCAGTCCCCAACATGTGAGATGGTGTCAGGCTTTCAGTCTCTTGTGACATAGAGTATCTTGACTGTTAGAGGAACTTGATAATAGCTGGAGGAAGGATTTGGTAAACTTTTTCAAGAGAATTGCTCTTGAGCCTGAGTATTAATGAACAAATACCCAAGAAGACGGAAAAAAAAAAAAACAAACCCAAAACTTTAGAAGCAGAGAAAGTAGTATTATCAAAGACTTCTTCACTTTCTTCTGAAAAGCTTCCTATGATTCCAAATCCAGTTAAATGCTTCTCTGATATTTTCTCATACAATTTTGTTCTGAAGTCACACTGAGTTTGAACACTCATGCAAGAAATATTAATGGCACATCTATTAAGTTCTATGTGCTTTAAATGCCTGGGATAAAACCATGAGTGAAGGAAAAGATTTTTTTTCTTGCAGGGAATATATTCTAATCAGAAAAGCAGAAATTATATAGGCAAATGAATAATAAAATATATAAAACCAAACAGGGTAGTGGGGTAGAGATTTTAACACGGTGCTCCACACAGGCCTCTCAAGAAGGTGACACTTGAGTTGAGACCTAAAAGACAAGGATATAGTCATTGAAAGATCAAAAGAATAATGATCTGAAAAGTGCAAAGATCCTGAGGGTAGGCACAGATTTAGTGGTGTTTCTAGAAACAGAAAAAAGACCAGTGTGGATGAAATATCTGGTCAACAAGGCTGGTAAGCAAACTTCAATTTCAAATATATAGAAATTCTGGATGAATTGATATATATATATATATATATATATATATATATATATATATAATATAAAAATACATAATATATATATATCTTGCATTAGTAGAACTAATGCAAGAAAGGGAAATCTCCAGGTGATGGAAATGAGAAATTTAAAAGACAAAACAATGAGTGCAGTAAGTCATGGGGAGGGTCATGATGTTTGAGAGGCAGGCAGTGACCAGGTTAAGTAGCATCTTATAGGCCATGATAAAAAATTTGGAATATTTCTCAAGTTCAGTGGAAAGTCTTGGGAGAGTTTTAAGCTGGAGAGTTAGGTCATGCGGTTTGTATGTTCAAATCACTCTGGCTACCTTGTAGAGAATGGACTGTAGGCTCATCTGGAGACTGCTGCCACTGTCCAGATGGGAAGGATGATCATTTAGCTTGGAGTGGAGGTGTAGCAGTGGACATGGTGAGATATGACTGGGGGCATATAGAGGTCAAACCAACGGGAGTTGCTCTTGGGTTGGGCATGCTAAGGGAAGATGATGATCAGGTTCTTGGGTTGAGCAATGGCTGGGGCAGGGTGCCATTAATGGAGACGAAGAAGACAGGTGGGCAGACTGGGAAGGAGACTTGAAGTGTTCTGTTACCCAAGGGTCAACTTTTAATGTCACTATCAGCCAGGAGTCAGGAGAAGAGAAGCTATTGTGGGTATTCCAAGTATGAGGAGTTTTAATAGGGGCATTAGAGGGTCACAGAACCATTGGAAAGGCTGAAGGAGTAAGACCCAAGCTGCACTGAGCCCCTCAACACCAATAGGATCTGAGACTGGGCCCTGGTCCACATGTTTGGAAGCACAGACAGTGCAGAAAATGGGTGTCCTGGGCTCTGTAAATGGCCTTGCCTCCTCATTTATCTGCATCTCGACCAGGGACATACTTAAAACAGGTCATGACCCAACCTGTCATCTAATCTGAACGAGCACGTGAGGTAACAGCAAATAGAAAAATCCCAGGCACTGAGAACCAATTCCGCCAAAATCATCCAGAGACAAGCTCTCTGATCTTGGGTTCTTTGGGAGGAAAAATCAGTGCGTGGGTCTGCACTGCCCCCTGCTGGTCACTCAGTTACCAACAAGGCAGCGCGGCGCTCCCTTCTGGAAGTTGCAGGAGCCCTTCCCAGCCCGGATTTTTCATCCAACCCAGCTTGCTTCCACACAATGACTCATAAATGAAATAATGAGGGGCAAGAGCAAGCTAAAATGTTTACCATAATTAACATCTAGAGGAAAAACTTCTATCTTAAATCGCCTGTGGAGAGAATGTGGCCCAGAGAGGATTTGGCAGCAGGTTTTAACCCTTCACATTTTCGGTTGTGAAGCATTAACTTACATTTTTCCCCCCCCCCGATCACACAGAAAGTTTATTTCTGAAGATCACATAAATATAAGAAACATATGTTTGGTGTCATTTAGGAAGAGAATATGGGCGTAAGGATTTTCACACTCAATTGTAAACACAAATACACTCAGTTACTCATTCATTCGGGCCTCAGATTTCCACTGAGATGTTTACTATGACCTCCCTCAAGGACACGAAGGTGAAAGAGATAAGGATTCTGATCTCAAGGAGCTTGCTGCTCATAAGGAAGTTAATAAATACACCGAAGGAAGGCACACAGGGAGATATGCCCTAGCAGATGCTATAGATGCCTACCTGGGGCCAGCCGCGGCAGGTGTGGGCTGCTAATGGTATCCACCTGTCCCCTTCTCCAAATGATTGCTGAGGGATGCCCAAGTGGTAACACCACCCTCCCTCCACATTCCCCATCTGGTGCCGCCTGTGGCCAGCAACTAACTGATGCAGGGGTATGACAGCCCGGGCCCTTGTCTCTGGGTGGCCAGTCTCTATGGTGCGGTGTCCATGCCACAGTTCCCTGCAAGGAGGGGCAGGAGGGGACAGATTCAGCTGCAATGACATCTCTGCCTAGCACCCCCCTGCCCCTTCCGGCTTCCCTCATTCCCCTATAATTTCTCCCAAGGGAGAAAAGTTATTTGCTTATGATTCTCAATATCTTAGAAGGAGATAGGAGTCTCCATTTGGAGACTCCATTGCTTAGGAGTCTCCATTTCAGGCTCTTCTATAGAATCCAAACAAAAACACGTGCCATCAAAGAGGCCCAGGAAAGACAATGTCTGTTCTCAGGATCAGGAAAACGTGCCTGGGAGGTTAGGTTAGATTTGAGCACGTTAGAGAGGATCGTTGATTCCACAAACACATCGACTGAGTGTCTTTTCTGAACTGGGCAGTCTCCCAGGCCTTGAGGACACAGCAGCAAATGTGGCAAAGCTTGTTACGTTCTAGTGGGAGGGAAAGAAATGAGAAAACAAATGATGGACAATTAGATAAATTCAGGGAAGTTCTATAGTGAAAATAAAATATGCTAATCGGTCAACATCACCAAGTCTCTCTCCGACAATTTTCCCAAAACTTAACCATGGGGACAGATGTTCTAATTCCTCACAATGGTTCAAGCCTCAGTCAATGTCAGCTCCTGCTGTGGGTGGTTATCTGAAACCATGGCAATGGCTGCCAAGCATTTTCCAAGCACTTCCAAACAAATGCTGTATTTGGGATCTTGGAATATTCTCTAGGTTTTCCACATTTAAGGCACTGAAGTATTTCATTTAGTCTCTGCATTCAGAGCTAAGAGTTTCCCTAGAGGACCAGGGATGGTGTGAATCAGTAGGAGGCAAGTTTCTGCCATTGCTGGAGGTGACTACCTAAGGTCCCCTGACAAATGGCCCCAAGGACAAGGCAAGTGAGCCTCTCAAGGAGCCCAGGCCCTACTGGCTACCAGTTCTATTCTCCAAGCCAACGTCCTAAGACTGCACTGTTCTTTGTTCTAAAATAATAAGACTTCAAAAAAAAAAATAATAAGACCTCCCAAGACCTGTAGCCTTAGGAGGTCGAAGCTCTCCCAGGCAGGGGTGTGTTTTATTTATCCTCCTGTGCCTGATGGACACAAAACAAATTTTACTGCACAGGAGTTAACCAGGGACATTTGTGGAAATAAGTGACTTCGAGGACACTTCTAAATTTTTAATACTTGCTTGCCTTACTCCTGATCCCCTGTTCAATGGCTGCCTGGGGGGAATTTATGCCTGCACAGAGTAGGTGCTCAACATATTTCTTTCTCCAGCTCCCAGTCCATTTTTGAAGTATTAACCACTGTTCCCAAGAACCAAAAGGCACCCACCTTCCAAATGTCACCTCTTTCATAAGGGCTCTCATGATCGCTGGGATGGCAGACTGACCTTAGAGCCAAAGCTTTTCTCTTTTCTTCTACAATTTGCATGGGGTGAGATCTTCCTAATGCAGCAGTTACTAATCTTATGAAATCCAACATGCCTTTTTCATCACAATTTTGGGTGGCCATTAGGGCTTTCCTAAAAATTTTGATCCTTCTCTTTATGGGAAAGAAATTGGATGGCTTTCACCCCAGTCCTTGAAGTCAGGCATGACCATGTGACATGCACTAGCCGACGAATCGTGAGCAGAAGTGAACTGGGCCACTTTGCTACTGAAGCATTCAAGAGCCGTGTGAGATTTGTCATGTTCTCGTTTCCTCTGCTGGAGCGAAGATCAATGTGGTGATGCCATTTGTGGCAGAAATAAATTTTGATTGTTTTAAATCACAGAGATTAACACAGGGTTGTTGATTTCTGTGGTATAATTAGCTCATTATGATTGATGCACCCATTTTATTTTCCTAAAATGAAATTCATAGTATACATATGTATCTATATGTATATACATATGTATTTACTTAAGTGTTTAAAAAGCAATATAATGGTCTGACTGCCATATAAAGAAGAAAGAAAGGGGCATTAAACTTAATGATATATATTCAATAAGTAAATGCTCTCAGACATAAAGAAGTAGATTCTTCTCCTTGTACATCATATCACCACAAATACAGCCATTGCAAATACAGACTTTTAGAGGTGTGCCAAAGACTCAAATGCCATTTGCAGAGCTATTGTCATTGATATGATCATCTAAGACTAGGAACAATTATCTAAGATTAGGAACATATAGGTTTTATTGTTTGTTTTTTGTTTTTGCTGTTCTATTATCTATCTATTTATCTATCTATCATCTATCTACCTACCTAGGTACCTACCTATCTATCTCTCTATCTGGAGAGAGAGTGACAACATAAGCAGGGGAAGGGGCAGAGGGAGAGAAATCCTCAAGCAGACTCCCAGCTGAACGTGGAGCCTGACGTGGGGCTCAATCCCAGGACCCTGAGATCATGACCTGAGCTGAAATCAAGAGTCAGACACTTAACTGACTGGGCCACCCAGGTGCCCCAATTTTGGTAGAGTTTTTGACAAGAGTTTAATCCTCCCTTGATTAACAGGGCAGTTGCTTTCCTGAGGAATGCAACGTATTCCCCTAATACTTTTCATTTAAGTATAAACAGCAGTTGTGTTCTCCTTCCAGGTTTTTTTTTTTTTTTATCTTTGATAGTCAAAGAGAGAGAGAGAGGCAGAGACAGGCAGAGGGAGAAGCAGGCTCCATGTACCGGGAGCCCGACGTGGGATTCGATCCCGGGTCTCCAGGATCGCGCCCTGGGTCAAAGGCAGGCGCCAAACCGCTGCACCATCCAGGGATCCCTCCTTCCAGGTTTAAATGTGAACCTATTTTGGCCCAGGTTTTAAGTAAAATCCTGCATGTTTTGCCTACGCAAAGGTCTCTTAGGGCATAAAGCACTGCAGGCTGTGGGACAGTTCTTCAGAGTGTGGACCTGCCCTGTATGTCGCAGGATGTCCACTGTTCTTGGCCCTTGCCCAATAGATGCCAGTTGTATTCCAGCTCTCACTGTTGTGATTATCAAAAATGCCCCCCAAAACTTCCAAAGTAGACTTTGAGACCGGATTTTTCCTTCCTTGAAAGCTCTCCCGTCTTTCTGAAGAAGGATGCTGCTCTACACTTCTTCAGGTTACCTAATGCCACCTAGCACTGGCATAGATCAAGAGCAGCTTCCTGACTCTGTTGAGTTGATTTTCCAAAGCCGATTCTGTTAAGCTGAGTTTTTCTTATTAGCACACGCTGAAGGATTGTTCTTAGGGCCAGGTCCTCCAGGACTCTGTCCCTGATGGCGGCACTAGGACTGAGACATAGGGTAGCACAGTGGTGCCCAGAGGGCTGGGCACATCATTCCTTCCTGGCCAGCACCATCATATGCCATGGGTGTTTCTGGAACATCCCAAACTTTTCTTCTTTTGGTTTTAGAGTTCATCATACAAGTCTTTTCCTCACCTCCCAGGAGGCTCTCCGGGCTTTTCAACCCATTCCAGTCCGTCCTCAGTATTTCTAGTGTTAAATGGCCCAGACCTGGTTTAGGAGATAGTAGTACTTGGGCTGGACTGGCTCAGGTGAAAATAGCTGTTCATGTCCACTGAAGGCAGCACAGGTTCTTAGCTGCTCCCAGAAAGGATGGTGTTTCCAGATTCTTGTGGTTCTCTGTGCCCTCCTCTTCCCACCCACAATTCACCATTCCCAGCTGACTTCAGCTGCACCTTGGAGGGATTTCCCACTTGCCTTGCTTTCCAGAGCTACACTGGAGGACAAGGTCCAGGAGGATTCTCCTCCTCCATGTGCTGCTAGGCTTCTGCAGCTCATTTCCTGTAAGTGTTGTTTTGGGAGACAGGAGACGGTCTTGGGGATTAGTAATCCCTGACCCCCATTTACCAGTTTTTGAGATTAACTAAAAGGCTCATTGACAATCTGATTCTTGGAAACTCTGTGCTCTTCAGTGTCCTAAATCATGTACAGTGGCCCTGGACTTGGCATCCTGCCCTTCGGTTCCTGTCTTCTAGCACAGGCTCTTGCTCTGTGTTAGGTCTCAGCTTGGTGGCTACTTTCTTGACCTCTGCCTCTGAAGGTTAAGCAATATGTCTGTGTTTTGTGGGGGAGGGTAGAGCCCATATCTTCCAGCCTCCACATCCCACTTCCAGCTGGTGCTTCCCCATGGCGACAGGCTTTACCTCAGGCAGACAGCAGGGGGCAGGAGGGGACTGAGAATCTCATGTCCCTAATTTCTGTGATTCTTCCTTGAATCTTACGTTCCACATTTCCACTTCTCGCCTCTGTCCAAACAGGATTTAGGATACACGCGGCAGACATGCTTTTGCAGTTCTGCAAGATGTTTGAGTCTCTGATTCTTGACTTCCTAGAGCTTCTTAAACAAGGCTGAATTCTATTTCCATTCTCATTTCAGATAGGCCAGCTTCAACCAAACCATACAGCTTTGAAGAAGAAACTTAACAGATTAAAAAACAAAAACAAAAACAAACCAGGAGAGGCTAAACCATAGCATCTATGGCTACACATTGGTGTTGTAAAACTTTAAAGAAGTCAAAGAATTACTAGATTTTCTAGTAATTAGGAATTACTAGATTACTAATCTGATTTTCTAGATTACTAGAAAAGTCAAGATAGTCATTAATTTGGGGGGCAAGGACAAGACTGTGTTTGGAATGCCACACAGAGGGGCTTCTGAAGCAGCTAAGGAAAGTTCTGGTGCTAACTATGAGGGTTTTTACCTTATAACTTATGAAAACCATGTGTTTTTGTTAGATTCTAAGCAACAAATTGATAGGAAATAAAAGGATGAGCAAAAGTATATCATGTGGACAGCTACCACAGGAAAGCTGGAGTGGCTATACGGCTACCGGACAACAGACATAAAGATTTTATAATGATAAAAAGATCCATCAAGGGTATATCAATCAGGAAGACATAATGATTATATATGTATCCACATCTAATAGTAGAGCACTACGGTGTATGAAGTGGAACTGAGAGAAATGCAGAGAGAAATAGTTCAATAGCAATAGTTGGAGACTTCAGTACCCCTACTTTCAATAATGGACAGATCAAGGAGACAAAAGATCAATAAGGAAAAGCAAGCCTTGAACAAGAGTATAAATCAAATTAGACCTAGCATGTATAGAGCCCTGCACCCCATAGGAGAATATACAATTCTCTCAAGCACACGGGACAGACCATATGCTAGGCCATAAACTAAACCTCAATACATTTAGAAGGATAGAAATAATAGGAAGCATGTTCTCCAGACACAGTGGAATGAAATCAGACATCAGTAACAGGAAAACAACTGGGAGACTCACAAATTTGTGGAAATTCAACAACATACTCCTACATAACCTACGGGTCAAAGAAGAAATCACAAGAAGTCAGAAACTACTTCGAGATGAATGAAAATGAAGGTACAAGATACCAAAAACTGATATTAAGCAGTGAAAGCAGGGCTTAGAGAAGAATTGATTGCTATAAATGTCTATATTGAGAAAGAATAAATATTAAAAAAACCTTCTACATGAATGTTTCTAGCAGCAGTATCTACAACAGCCAGAAGGTGGAAACCACCCAAATGTCCATCAATTAGTGAAAAAATAAACAAAATGTGGTATAGCCATACAGTGGAAAGTAAAAGAAGCCAATCACAAAAGGCCACAGATTACCTGGGTCCATTCATATGAAATGTCCAGAACAGGGAAATCCATGGAGACATAAAGGAGATTATGCTTCCTTAGGTCTGGGGGAGGATTGTGAACATAATAATGAAAAGGCTTAGAGGGGTTTTGTTTGTTGTTTGTTTGAAATGATGAAAATATTCTTTTTTTTTTTTAATTTTTATTTATTTATGATAGTCACACACACACAGAGAGAGGCAGAGACATAGGCAGAGGGAGAAGCAGGCTCCATGCACCGGGAGCCCGATGTGGGATTCGATCCCGGGTCTCCAGGATCGTGCCCTGGGCCAAAGGCAGGCGCCAAACCGCTGCGCCACCCAGGGATCCCTGATGAAAATATTCTAAAATTGTGGTAGTAGTTGCGAATATCTGTGAATACACTTAAAATCATTGAATTATACACTTTAAATAGGTGAATTGCTTGGTATGTGCATTGCATCTCAATAAAACTGTTTTTTTTTTTTTAGTTAAAAAAAATGAAACACCACTAGAAAAGAAAAGCATTGCTGTAAGTAGCTTTGAATACATTTGATCAGACCTATTTGGGAGGATCTGTAAATTTAGGCTTAACTACCACTATTATTAATGATAAATGTAAATAGTAGCAATTCAGTGCTTCTTCACTGTATCCAACTTAAGCTATACTTCTTTTATGTGAATACATACTATCCTAGATTGTTTTATACTTAATCTGTCTTCAGCATTTTTTATATTTCACTTTAGCTTTTGTGATTAGCTATGTTAAAAGGCTGTGTATAATTTTTAGGTGCAAATATGCTGAAAGCTAGGTCATAATTCTCCCTACCATTTGTAAGAAATTGTCAAACTGTTTTCCAAAGGGACTGTGCCATTTTGCATATCCAGCAGGAACATGGATGCTCTGCATCCTTATCAGCACCTGATAGTGATAGTTTATTTTAAGATTATTTATTTTTCATGAGAAACACACATAGAGAGAGAGAGAGAGAGAGAGAGGCAAAGACACATGCAGAGGGAGAAGCAGGCCCCATGCAGGAAGTCCAACTTGGGACTCGATCCCAGGTCTCCAGGATCACACCCTGGGCTGAAGGCGGCACTAAACCACTGAGCCACCTGGGCTGCCCAGTGATAGTTTTTTTTTTTTTTTTTTTTTTTTTAAAGCCTTTCTATAGTCATGTAGTGATATTCCTTGCAGTTTTATTCTGTATTTTCTCTTTTTTGTTTGTTTTTTTTAAAATTTTTATTTATTTATGATAGTCACACACACACAGAGAGAGGCAGAGACATAGGCAGAGGGAGAAGCAGGCTCCATGCACCGGGAGCCCGACGTGGGATTCGATCCCGGGTCTCCAGGATCGCGCCCTGGGCCAAAGGCAGGCGCTAAACCGCTGAGCCACCCAGGGATCCCCTATTCTGTATTTTCTTAATGAATTATGCTGGTGAATATCTTTTCATGTGTTTATTTGCTACTCATATCATTCCTTTGGTTAAATGTCTGCTCATATAACCTGTTCTTTGAAAGAACTGGGTTGTTTCCTTACTCCTGAGTTCTGGGAATTTTTTTGAAAAAAATCTTCATAAAAGAGATATGTGTTTTTTAAATTTTTTTTAATTTAAATTCAAATTGCAAGATATAGTATAACGCCCAGTGCTCATTCTATGAAGTGCCCTCCTCAGTGCCCATCACCCAGTTACCCCATCTCCCCAACCATTTCCCCTTCCACAGCCCTTTATTTGTTTTACAGAGTCAGGGGTCTCTCATGGTTTGTCTCCCTCTCTAATTTTTCCCACTTAGTTCCCCTCCTTTCCCTCATAATTCCTCACTATTTCTTATATTTCCCATATGAGTGAAACCATATGATAATTGTCCTTCTCCGATGGACTTATTTCACTCAGCATAATACCCTCCAGTTCCATCCATGTCAAAGCAAATGGTGGGTATTCATCCTTTCTAATGGCTGAGTAATATTCCATTGTATGTATAGACCACATCTTCTTTATCCTTTATCTGTCAAAGGACATGGTGGCTCCTTCCACAGTTTGGCTATTGTGGACATTGCTACTATGAACATTGGGGTGCAGGTATCCCGGTGTTTCGCTACATCAGTAACCAGATGTGTATTTTACAAATATTTTCTCCTTGTCTGTGGCTTGTCTTCATTTTCTTGACAGCATCATTAGAACAGACTTTTAAAAATTTTTATGAAGTCCAATTTATCATTTTTCAAGTTTTAAAAATTTATTTTGTTACTTTTGTTTTCAGAGACCTTTTGGGGCAATAGGAAACAGATTTTTTAAAAGATTTTATTTATTTATTTATTCATGAGAGACACAGAGAGAGAGAGAGAGAGAGAGAGAGAAGCAGAGACACAGGCAGAGGGAGAAGCAGGCTCCATGCAGGGAGCCTGATGTGGGACTCGATCCGGGGTCTCCAGGATCAGGCCCTGGGCTGAAGGTGTCACTAAACCGCTAAGCCACCCGGGCTGCCTGGAAATAGATTTTGAAGCATTTTGAGCAGGGGTTCAACATGTAGAAAAAGACATTAAAAAACACTTGGTCTGATTGTAGACAACAATATAAATTGGAGTAGAAATAAATTTAGAGTAAGAAAAATCAGTTGTTACAATAAATTAGGTATGAAATAAATGAGGATTTAGGCAAGTGTGGTCACAACAGGAATTGGAGTTCATTAAAATTCCATCTCTGCTTAACTAGGATGTACTAATGATGGAATAGAGTTAGTTTCAGTCAGAGTTAGATAGTCCAGAAGGAAATCAAGAGTCCTCTGACTGGCAACATGAGAAGGAGCAAAGTCCTTAATTCCATCTGGATTATTCCTCAAATGTACTCCCACTATCCTTCTTTTCTTTTCTTCTTCTTCTTCTTCTTCTTCTTCTTCTTCTTCTTCTTCTTCTTCTTCTTCTTTTTTTTGTATCATGATTTCCTATGCAGTCGGGAAATACAAATTCTCTATATGCAATTTAGCCACAATACTTATATCAGTTATCTCTTGCTGTATTACATGATTCTGAAGACCGACAATTTGGGCTGGGATCAGCTGGGCGGTTCTTGCGGTTCCGCTGGGTCCTCTCATGCGTCCGTGGATGGCTTGCTCATCTTGGTTGGGCCCTCCCCCGTGTCTCAGTGCCTTGCTACAATGGCTTGTCTGTGCTCCATATGTTCTTGCATGTTCCACCAGGCTGGTTTGGGGTTGTTTGCTTGACAGCTGGCAGGGTTCCAAGAGATTGAGCTGAAGTACACAAAGCCTCTTGAGTTCCAGGCTCAGAATTGGTTAAGTGCTTTCCACTGCATTTTATTAGACAAAACAAGTCAAATCCAGCCCAGATTCAAGGAGTAAATACAGGGAGAGCAGTGACTGTGCCCATTTTATTGTCCAGGTCTATTTTATGACCTGCTCTAAGGTCATTTTGTGAAATTTCTTGGCAAGAAAAGCATTTTTAGAGACCCTCCTGAGAATTGCTGATGAAGGGATTATTTCTATGACAAATCTTCTCTGGATACATTATTGCAAAATCTGGGCCCTTAAAAATGAGCTAGAATTACGATCTAAAGTGGAAATCCCAATTCTTGTTATTTGCCTCCCATAAGGATAAGAAACGGCCGCATTATTAAGTGCCGTACTTTGCTACAAATATTAACTAACAACAATTGACCCTCTCTGGGATTTTCCATTTAGTTATTTACTGGAAGCTGTTCCTGTAATTTTCAACCGTGCTGTTATCTATGAGATTGTCTTTCTTTTAACTGTGCTGGGTTTTCAGATGCATTAATACAGCTTAATATCTCTTCCTGTTGCTTCTCTAATTAAAAGCTTGTTGGATTTCCAAATAAGAAATACTATATCCAGGCACTAGTAATAAAGACTGCTAATAATTAGGAGGGGAAGAAAAGAAAAAAAAAAAACATCAGCGAGGGACGTCATCAACCAGAAGTGAGGGATCCTCTGGTCAGGCAAAAAAATAAATAAAAAATAAATAAATAAATAAAAATTAAAAAAAGGTGTGTGTTGGGGGGGTGCCCTGGGATCTGGAGAGGACTGTAGGGGAATGACCAGGCTCTGAGAAGCCAGCCTCCCAGGAGGGCCGCCCACGGGCAGCCTGGATGGAGTGCAGGTGCCCTGTTCCAAGCTGGATGTATGATTCCTGGGTCCCAGAAGAACAGCTTCTATGTGCCCTTCCAGTCATTACCTCTCTGGCTCCCCAAGTCCCTCTGCCCCGGGGGTCCTCAGCGCCGATCAGAGCTCCTGTCGCTACAAGAACCAGCCACTAGATGGCGCCAGACGACGGCGCCGGCCTGCGCTCCGCAGGTCCCAGCCCAGAAGGCCGGGTCTGGAGGTGGCTTCTCCTACCTGCCACGGTCCTCCTCGGGATCCCCCTTCTCTCTCCATCTTCTCACCCCATCCCCACCTTAATAAAAAAAATTCTTTCTTCCGGCAGCTGCTTTTGCACGCGTGATTTCCAGGCAGGGGACAGGAGCGCGCCTGCAGGTGCGCACGTGTTTGGCGGGGGGGCGCTGAGCGGGGCGGGAGAGGGGATTTGGGGGTCCCCCCAGAATTTTGGATGGCCTCTCCAAAGGCATAGATTTAACTCCGGGCAAGAAAGAAGGTAGGGCCACTGCTTCCGAGTGTCCCCTCTCCAGCGTCCCTACCTGGCCGCCCCACCAGGTCAGAGTCTCTCTGAACCCATGAGTTCCTTCTCCATCCTGGTCCACCCCAATCCATGCTTCTTTTCGGAGCACCCCCCCCCCCTTCTCCATTCCAGGCTTCTAACCCAATCATTTCACTGGAAAGCCGGCCAATTTCCTGTCTAACTCTAGGGCCCCCCCTCCAGGCCCCATCCAACCTGCTGCCTGATGGGGCCTCACTGCTGGGCCCCCATCGAGCCTTCCCATTCTCATCTTTGTGCAAGGAACGCGGGGGCTGTTTGCTTGACCCCCCACCCCCGGCTGTCCGGGTATAGCAGGGGTGCTGACCCTGGGGACACGGCAGGGACATTTAGCCAGAAATCTGGAGGGTGGGTTGAAGGTAGCCAAGTAAATGGGGGTAAAAGCATTCTCCATAGAGCAGCAGTTCTTAGAACTAGGCACCCCTAGAGTTTGCCCTACAGGGGACTTCTGGCAAGGCCTGTAGACATTTTGGGGGGTATTAGATCAGGGGTAGGTGGTACTGGCCTCCAGTGGGTAGGGGCCAGGAGTGCTGCTGAACTATCCGACAACCCACAGGACAGCCCCCACAGCAAAGGGTTATCCAGGCCTCAAAAGGCTCTAGGGCTGGGTTGAGAAACCCAGGGGACAGAGGAAGCAGCACAGGGGTGAGGGGACATGGTTTTTTTGAGGAAGTAGATTGATTTTGTTATGGTGGGAAGGTGTGGTGGGGAGATGTGGTTAGAGACCCGAGTGTGTAGAGTTGCACCCAGCAGTTTAGACTCTGTCCTTAGGCGGACACACTGTATACTTGATTCTCAGGGTCGTTGAGAGCCATTGGAGCCTTGGAAATAGTGAATGAAAAGACACAATTTCAGTCACTGGTGTCAACCGGGCATACCTATCCAGATCTTTATCGAATAAATATTGGTATGCCATGATCCTTCGGAAATTAACTGGAAGTAACCAAATTCATCTATTTCACTAAACAAATGAACAGATTAATTGAACTTATATATTAAAGCACTCTTCGAAGCTGTTCATAAAGATTTTTTACCTTTTGTTCTCCCAACACCCTTATATAATAGGTACCTTTTAAATTTTGTTTTTAAATCCTTGCTTTTTTTCAGATGGGGACGGAGAAGCGGTGAGAGGATAGGTCACCTCCCAAGTGTCACATAGCAGGTAGGTAGTAAGGTCAAGATTTTAACCTAGAGCTATAAGACACAGCTCAGATTCTTAACTATAAGCTATACTGTCATTATACGACTTTGCCATATTTCCAAAGAGTAATGGGAAGTCTGTAATCATCCACCTTTTGTATATTTCCAGTAGCCTTGAAACTAGAACATGGATTTCATGCCCTTTCTTGGAAAACTTTGCATACGTGTATTTATTTTTAAATAGTATAATCCAATAATATCCTAAAAGAATTGGGAAAAAATCCACATACCCCAAACACTTGTGGTCATAAAAAATAAATGATGAAAACAAATGAATTAAGCATTGTATTAAAAGTTAGGAAACCATAAAATAAATCCAAGAAAAACAGAAAAGAAGAATTAAAAGCAGAAACTAATAAATTGGAAAACACGAAATTTTGGAAATTCTAAATAAACTCATGGGTTTGTTATTTGAAAAATTACATACTCTGATTTTTAAAGAAGGAAAACATAAAATCACATATTAGGAAAGATAAGGAAATTCAAAGAATCAGAAAAACACAAATATTTTTGCTCAATATCATGGAAATACATTTGAGCTGTTACATGAAATTGGTTGATACTCTAGGAAAATATGAAGTAACAAAACCCCTCCTAGAAAAAGTTAGAAATTATACAGCCCAAGTACAATAGAAGGAATAGAGAAATTTCCCAAAGAGGCACTGTCATTTTCCATAAAAGGCTCCAGACCCAGATGGGTTCATGGAAATATTTTACCTTATCTTTGATGAACTTGCAAGCAAGAAAATCTTCCACGTTTGTTTTATGATGTGAAAAATGTTAATATCAAGCCTGTCAAAGATAAAAATGAAAATTATATTTCAATCTTTATTTTGAAAATTGGTGTACAAAATAGTAAACAATTCAGTAGCAGATTAATGCAAATAATATTCCACAACTAATATATGTTTATTTTAAAAGTTAGGATTTTTAAAACATATTTTATTATTTATTTTGATAAACGGTGAGTGAGAAAGAGAGAGAGAGCGAGTGAGAGAGAGAGCACACACACCAGCAAGGGGGGAGAGGCAGAGGGAGAAGCAGACTGAGCGGAGAGCCTGATGCTGGGCTTGATCCTAGGACCCTGGGACCACCCCCCGAGCGGAAGGCAGATGCTCAACTGACTGAGCCACCCAGGTGCCCCATGTAAGGATTTTTTACAGTTAGGAAGTGACGACTAATTTGACGGGTCAGCATGGCTGGACCACAGTGCCTAGACAGTTGGTCATAAGGTCTGTATATATTACACTTTAGGAGGTGACCCCAAATGCTTTTCCAAAGATGCCTCCTGTATAACTTTATACTTCCCCCAGCACTACGTGAAATTTAAAACAGCTTTGTTTCCTCACCAACAGGGGGTGCTATCAATCTTTTAAATTTTAGCTATTCTCATGGCTATGTAACCATGTACTTCACTATGGTTTTAATATTTATTCCTCTGTTAAATAATGACATTGAGCATCTTATCAGTTTACTAGGACATTTGGATATTCCCTTTTGTCAAGCGCCTGCTCAAATCTCTTGTCTGTTTTCCTATTGAGTTGACAGGTTTTTTTTTTTTTTTCTATTGATTTGGAAGTGATTTAAAAATATTTTCTGTATGCAAATCTCTTGAGAGTTATATATATTGGATAATATCATCTCCCATTTCCAATTTCATTCTCGTGGCATAATTTCATGAGTAGAAGTCCTTCGTGTTAATGTAGCCCAGCTTACAGTCTTTTCTCCTTTGGTTAGTTCTGTTGAGGTTCTAGTTAAGAAATCTTAGTCTATCTCAAGTTCATGAATCTGTTTCCCTATGTTATCTTTTTGATGTTCTTTTAAAAATAATTTACGCTTGAATTTTTTATTTGTCTCAAGTTTATACTTGTGGTTTATGTGAAGTCAAGGGCTGCATTCATTTCTTTTCTATATGGCTATTCAGTTGACCTGGCACTGTTTATGGACAAGACCATCCTAGACTATCCTTTCCCCAACGTTCCATGGTACCACCGTATTCATTTCCTATGGTTACTGTAACAAATTCCCACAAACTTGTTGAGTTCAGGCACCAAGAGGGAAATTTATTCTCAGTTTTGGAGGCCAGAAATTCAAAATCAGTATCATTGGGCTGAGATCAAAGTGTTGGCAGGGTGGCATTCCCTCCAGAGGCTCTAAGGGAGAATGCCTTCCTTGCCTTTTCTAGCTTCTGGTGGCTGCCAGCATTCCTGTTTGTGGGCACATCATCGTAGTCTTTGTCTCCATCTTCACATGACCTTCTGTGTGTGTGTGTGTGTGTGTGTGTGTGTGTGTGTGTATAGTCTCCCTGTGCCTGTCTCTTATAAGGACACTTATGATGGCTTTTAGGGACCATCTGGATGATCAGGATCATTTCCTCAGTTAAGTGTTCTTAACCACATCTGCAAAAACTTTACCACGTAAAATAACATTCACAGGTTCTAGGGACTAAGATTTGATATCTTTGTGCGGTCATATTTTAGCCGACTACAGTCACCAACCATCATAAATCAGGTGTCCATATATATGTGTCTGGACTTTCTGTTTCATTTCATTGATCTATTTGTCTCCCTTTGTGCTGTTATCACATTACTGTGATTTTATTTTAAGTGATTTTGTTATATCTTGATATCTGGTAGTGTCTTTCGACTGTTCTTTTTATTTTTTCCAGGATTGTCTTGACCTCTTTTCCGCTTTTACTTTTCTTTATAAATTCTAGAATCAGCTTGTCAAAAACAGGGTTAGGATTCTTTTTTTTTTTTTTTTTTTTTTTATGATAGTCATACAGAGAGAGAGAGAGAGAGAGGCAGAGACATAGGCAGAGGGAGAAGCAGGCTCCATGCACCGGGAGCCTGACGTGGGATTCGATCCCCGGTCTCCAGGATCGCGCCCTGGGCCAAAGGCAGGCGCCAAACCGCTGCGCCACCCAGGGATCCCGGGTTAGGATTCTTTTGACTGAAGTTCCTTTGCATCTATGATCCATATAGGGGGTAATGACATCTTCAACAATATCAAGTTATCCAGTCAATGAACATGGTGATATTCATCCATTTGTTTTTTTAAGAAATATTTTTCAGGAGCAGCCCGGTGGCTTAGCAGTTTAGCGCGGCCTTCAGCCCAGGGCCTGATCCTGGAGACCCGGGATCGAGTCCCACATCGGGCTCCCTGCATGGAGCTTGCTTCTCCCTCTGCCTGTGTCTCTGCCTCTCTCGCTCTCTCTGTGTCTCTCATGAATAAATAAATAAAATCTTAAAAAAAAGAAATATTTTTCAGTAATGTTTTATAGTTTTCTGTGAAGAGCTAACATCTTTCTCAAAATTATTTTTGGTGTTTAACTTTTTATTATTTTTGAAAATGGCATAATATTAAAAATTTTTATTTTCCATTTTTTTGCTTATCTAAAGAGTTTTTGCATAAAATAACCTTGTTTAATTTATTAAGCATTATATATTATCTGTATTTTAAAAAATTTTCTGTACACAATCATGTCATCTGCCAATCCTGATTTATTAGAATGCAACATAAATTAGTATTTACTACTCTTCTGTTAATGCAAAAACCTTAGAGTTATATATTTTAACTTTACATACATATTAGCTCTATAAACCATTATTATTTTTATACAGTCAATATTTATTTAGATTCACTCTCAAATGGACTTTTTTTTTTTTCTCTTTATTTTTTCTCCATTACCATGATTAATCTGGGATTAATTTCCTTACCTTACATCTTTGGGATTCTGTTTATTATAGACTGGCTGATGAATTATCTGTTTTTCACTATCTGAACTTTTTTTTTTTTTTTTGAACTGTCTTTTTTATCTTTTGAGGATACTTTTTTCTGGGGATAAATTCAAATTTAGCAGTTATTTTCTTTCAGAACTTGAAGATGTCATTCCATTGTCTTCTGTATTCCATTATGTAAATTAAGAAGTAATCTGTCATTCTTATTTTGCTTCTTTGAAAGAAATGTCTTTGTTTTCTTCTAGTTACTTTCAAAACATTTTTTGTTTGTTTATATATATATTTTTAGCAGTTTTACTATGGTAAGTCTAGGTGTGTTTTTTCTTTATATTTTCTTGCTTGTGGCTCATAATATTTCTCAAACCTGTAGCATGATGTCCATCAGTTGTAGAGAATTTCTATCTGGTATTACTTCAAATATTGCTTCAATCCCATTTATTCTCTACATTCCCTCCTGGACTACAATACTACATATTTTTTTGCCATGTCTTACATCTTTCTTCTTCCATCCTTCCTTCTTTTTCAGGCTTCACTTTTGATATTTCCTTCTTATCTTCTGCCAGTTAATAATTTTTCTCTCCCTCCCCATCTCTATCTCCATCTATTTTAGCTATAGATCTAGAGTTTTATATATGTACATAATATATATGCATATATTGCTGTTAGACACATCAGTTGAGTTTTTAATTTTAGTTTTTCTTTTCTTTTATTTATTTATTCATTTAGTTTTGCATTTTAAATTCAAATTTTTTATTGTGCAGTTTGTATTCTCTAATGAAATTTACTATCTTGTCATCTAGTTCCTTGAACATTACTAATCACTTATTTTAAAGACCATATCTGATAAAAACAATATTGAATCACCTGTGGCTCTGGAGCTGATATCTCTTTGTTTCTTTCTTTGTCATGCTTGAAACCATCAGTTTTATTTCCTGATCTAATTTTATTTCAAAAATCTAACAATTTTTGATAATAGCTTAAATTCCTTTATTGAACACAAAACACTTTGGAGATGCTCTGGATGATGTTATCTAGGCCTAGAGAGCATTTATTAAATCTCTGGTATGAAGTTAGAGTAGGATACAATCATTTTAATCCATCCAGATATTGAATTAATTTGAAGCTGGGCTTCAGTCTCATAAGGGATGTTTTACTTTTGGTTCATCCCTATTCCTGCTGTTTAGTTCCTTTAGGGCTCTCAAAGGAAATCCTTGGATGTTTACTAGAGCTCCTCCTCCAATTATTTCCCTTAAGACTCATAAGAATGCAGGAAATCCTTACTCATATGGTCTCTTCATAACCACTTGTGAATCATCACATTCCTTGATCAGAAAAGCAGTTTGAAATTAATGCCAACTCACCTCTTTGTAAATTCCTTCTCGTTTCTTTAAGTCCTCAGTGCCTTTGTAGTTCTCTAGTGTCTTCAAATACATATTTTAAAAACATATTCTTGAGTATTTCTAGGTGGTATTAGTGGGACAGTTGATCTGAAACCATCTACTCTGTCATTACCAAAAGGATTCATCTGTGATTGCTTATCTTTAAAATATGTACAATTTTCCCAGAAGCACTTTTATAAGAGGTAGAATAGTGTGATGCTAGGTGAGGTGTTTCTTATGATATAGGGTTTGGTATATAAGTTCACTTGATTTTTATTTCCTTTCTATGAACTGGATAAACATGTATGGGATTTTTCTTTTTCTTCACTACAAAGAACATGTTTATGGTTTCTGTGTTTATGTTTCTCATTCTTCTTTTACTTTACAAAGACTTCCAAGGAAATGAAAGAAAAAAATTCAAATTTTATATTGCTATCTTCAAATTGGAAGTCTGATCTCATTTTCATTTTAAGCGTATCACTCTGGTTATTGTCTAGAACATTATTTCAAATAGTAAAAGATTAGCATGAACTTAAACGTATGAATACAAGATGGTTAAATAAATTGTGATAAATTCATATAATGAAATATAACCATTAAAAATAATTAGGTAGCTTTCTATGTAATGATATGGAACTATTCCAAGAGATATTGAGAGAGAAAAGCAGGATGTGGAACAATGTGTGTGCTATTACTGCTACTATTTGTGTGGGAAAAAATGTATTTACATTTTTTTCTAAGTGAGTAAGTTCACTTATAAAAAGTGTCTTTGGAATAATATACAAAAACTAGAAAAATTTAATACTTCCTAGAAAAAATTACTCGTAAGGAATGGAAGACAAGTCTCAGACAGACATTAACGTTTCAATGAATATTCTTCTTTATCTTTTGAATATTGTACTATGGGCATGTGTTACCTAGTCAATAATGGAAATAAAATATTTTTCAGAAGAAAAATTTACTTTAATGGGAGAATCTTCACTTGTGGGCCTTCTTATTGTACCTATTACCTTCTAGTATTTAGTAATTAGAGAATTTTATGTTATTTTAAAATATAACTTTTCACATTTTTATAATGTTCAAAATTATTATTTTCAAATTTAGCGTAATATTTTGTTTAGTTCATGTACCATAGTTTACTAATCCTTTTGGCCATTTATATATTTACATGTTTCCTTATTATGTGTAACATGGGGATGAGTATCTTTGTGAATGTGTATTCATTTGGATTCTATAATTAGCTCTAAAACTTTATGGTTATTTGGTAAGGCTCAATGAAAATAAAATAAGCACTCTATGGAGTAGAAAAAAGGTTAGGAATGATTATAGATGATACTTTGAGTTACCCATGATAAGCATGGCAATTCTCATTTATTCCAACATTTGTCTATATGGACAAAACAAACAGAGTTGTTGCTCTTTAAATATACATACAGTGCGAATTGAACTCTTAGGAAATAATGCACTTAAAGAATCATTAATTATTACCTAATTACTTGCACCACTGTGGCATGGACAGAAAAGTGCTCTGCAATGATGAAGTTGTCAATTATAGTTGATAATTAAGGGGCCAGGTGCATGTTTAACTTAACAAGATAAATATCTGCCCAGATGTTGTTTGTCTGCTGCTTCATTACCAGGTAGGTTAGAAGATTTTCATAAACTAGAAAGACTATTAAATGCATAACCTTGCTACATCAAGAAATCTTTAACAAATCTGTTACTGTAACCAATATTCACTTAGGAAGACTGTTCATCAGATTTCCTGGAGAGCTGTAGAAGGAAGTGTGTTTAGGTAATAGCATATTTGCAGATTCTCAGCGAAATGTCTATTTGAATATAAAATAGGGCAAAAATACAGCAGTACTGGAAATTGGAGAAGATGCTTCTCCATGTCAGAAACATGAAGGAATTTATGTAAGATTTAAATACTGGATTGAAAAAAGACAACAAATAATTCGTGTGTGGGCCATTCCAAGGAACCCAAGAGCCTTGGATGTAAGAGGTGAACATTCTGGCAGATAGATAGTAAAATATCTTAAGTTGAAGGAAAAGCTGGAAGAAAGGACTGGCTATAGAAAAATTGGAAGTTGGACCATGTCACTATTTATCTGATAGGACTGCCATAACAAAATACTAGGTGGGATGGACTCAAAAAACAAGACCTTATTTTCCCAGAGATCTGGAGGCTGGAAGTTCAAGATTAGGGTACTAGCAGGATTGGTTTCTCCAGAAACCTCTCATAGGCTTGCAGATGGTTGCCTCGTGCTATGTCTTCACATGGCCTTTTCTCTGTGCATGTGCCTCTCTGGTGTCTAAGGACACAGTCATATTCTATTAGAGTAACCTGGGTGAACAATGTACAAGAACTTGGTACTATTTTTTTGCAACTTTTCTGAAACTCTGAAGTGATTTCAAAATAAAAAGTTAAAATTTCTATGTCCTCTATTTTTTTTTTTTTACAAAGTAAGCCGTACACAGGGCTTGAACTTAACACCCCGAGATCAAGATAAAGAGTTGCATGCTCTACCAACTGAGCTAGCCAGGAGCAGGACCCTGTGTCTTCTATTCTTGAGGTCAGTTTGGCCAGATACAAAATCTTTGGCTCATACTTTATTTTTTTAAGTATGTAAACTGTTACTCTATTATTTCCTGGCATGTCACATTACTGATAAACATACATAACAATTTTATTCTTTCTCCCTTCAGGGACTTGGTCTTTTTATTTGAATATCCAAAAGATGTTTTCTTTTATTTTTGTTAAAATTTTGGTAAAGCTCTTAGAGTATGCCTTGGTTTGGACATTCGGGGCAAATATTTCCAACATTTAGTATGTCCTTTCAATATGGAAAATTACATTTTAAAGTTTAACTAAATTAATTTTAATGTTTCAGTAAGGTTTTCTCCAATTTTTTATTTAAAAAATTTTTAGTGTCCAGAAAAATTAAAAGAATATCAATGCAAACATCCATATACACTTCAATATTTACCAGTTGTCAAGATTACTACATTTGCACTGTATCTGTCTATAAGTGTATTGCATTATTTTTTTATTTATATTTGCCCAAACTTTTGAGAGTATAAAATGCATAAGAACTGTTTGGGAGCTACTACTTATTTATTTGCCCTTGTGAAAAAAGAAATACGAATAAGATCTGTATAAAGAAGTCTAAACAAGTTAGGCCCGCAGTTCGTAATAGTCAGTGGTTATTATTCTGTGGCCATGAAATAACCACATATAAAATTTTTTCAAAATACCATTTTCCTCTTAGTCCACACAAACTTAAGTAAAGACCGGGCAGATTTTTAATTAACTTGACTTATCAAGTAATAATCCAGAAATCCAGTTAGTAATAGCCATCATTTATTAAGCATTTACTATTTAAGTGATATTAGATTAGGAGATTTCACAGACTGAAAGATCGCTTATTTATTACGAGATGTTTACGAGATGTTTGCAAGGCAAGTAATATTCTCCTTATTTTTATAGTAGGTCATATAGAGGCGGGTAATTAAGGAAGCTACAACTGACTACATACTAATAAGTGATAGAAGGAGGATAGTAAGTCAGCTCTGTCTGAACCCAAGACCTGATCTTTCCACTACAGAGCACAGAGTACTTGGAAAACTCTAACACACAGCTTGTACAAAATGTCTAAAGGTCTGAATGACTCCCATGGGCCAATCTGTACTGGTTGAGATGAAGGGCTGTTTTCTGAAGCTTGTTCCTCTTTATGTGGCGCAGGCATCCCGTAATGCCCACTTCTGTGGATATCACAAAAGGGAACATTTCTTATCCAATGTGGTTCCTGTGTGAAAGATCTTCATGCAGCTTGATTTCCCAGAGAACTCCTGTTTTGCTGCCCCCCATCCCCTCGAAGTAGGCCTGGATTTCCCTTCTCAGTATCTGACATTGGCAGGCTCCCTGCGTAGAAGAAAAGAGAGTTCAGGTAGTGTTTCAACTCTTCTTCCCTAGAAAGTTTTACCTGTAGAAAAGAAAGGAGGCTGGGGGAAGTGGCCAGCTGGACTGGATTCTTAAGGTACATGGTGGGGCAGGCAACCATGCCAGAGTGCTGGGTTCCAGCACGCATTGTACTCCACTATAAGTAATCATCCTGATTGGGTGGGAGCTTGAATCCATAGTGTGTGACCTCCAGGAAAAATAATATGGCCTTGGATAATTCTAATTCTGTACTAGTGTTTGGGATCAGCAGTTCAGCTACATATTTCTTTTTTTTTTCTTTTTAATCAACTCTATTGTTGATTAATTCCTACATGTATTTTAGCATTTCCTTTCCCCCCCTTCTTTTTGATTATTTTCATAATACTTATTACAAAATGCAAATAATATAGATACATATGACAGAATGTGAAAGTTTCTTTCATTTAAAAAAAATCACCATTTGTTGGGCACTAATGATGTCCCATATACTTTATATATATATATCCTCACTCATTGCTTGCAGCAACTCTATGAACAAGCATTATCATTCCTATTTTGCAGGGAATGAAAATGAGGCACACAGATTAAATAATTTTTCCAGAAGGTCTACTAGGTAACAAAAACCATTTTTATTGCGCTGAACTGCATTTAATTCTTGCTTGGCTGACTTGCAGTCTTTCTCATATTGGCTCTGTTGTGATCTTTTCTCCATGTGATCCTTTTCTCCTCTTTGACTTCAATTATATCTTTTTCTGATGGCATGTACTATGGGGAACTCACTAGCTAATAAGCTTTTCAAGAACAAGAAGTAGTTCTGTTTACTTACACGCCTATAGCACAAGAGTGCCTATAGTTGCTAAGCAGTCGGTCTTCATAGAATCAATAAGTGAATGAACAGAGTTTTAACCAACAGGCACTTGTATGCATTATCTCGCTTGGGCCAGTTAAAGTAAAATAAACTTCGTTTTAAAGGGATAATGTATACTGTTGCATTGTTCAATTCAAGAGAGAATTTCATGCTCTTAGTTGTTTACACAAAGATTTCATAAGAATAATCACATTAAGAATTTAGAATTTTTTATGTGCTGTCTAGAGTTGCCAGATGTCATTTTTTATATATTAATCTTGATTTGTCTTCCACCATCCTCTGTTTTTACTATTGTATGTGGGCGGTTTTCTCTTGTGCCCAGGTTAGAGCTCTCTTGCTCCATTCAGAAGTCTCTTGCCCAAGCATCTCCTCAGTTTGCCTTGGTAAACTGCCTCATACCAGTAGTCATCTTGGCATTGGTAAATGTACCTTAAGAATCCAGTCCGGTTGGGCACTTCCCCCAGCCTCCTTTCTCTTCTACAGGCAAAACTTTCTAAGGAAGAAGAGTTGAAATACTACCTGAACTCTCTTTTCTTCTATGCAGGTAGCCTGGTTGCAAACCCTTTTTTCTCCCAGCTTTGTATTTGTTTTCTGTGAAATCATTTAAGTGGGAACAGGTTGAGGGTTTGAAGAACTTTGGTGGCTTTTCCTTCAGAGGTGGTTATGCTGTCACAGGACATTTTCATCTCTTTGGGGTATTCACATGGGCCCCTTCTTCTGCCCCTTATAGATCTTCCCCCAACTCATAGAGGGTCACTCTCACCACACCCTGTGCATCTTTCTGATGCAGCCATGATTACCCAGGAGGCCTGACTTCGGATCTGCCACTGGTCAGCAGTTTGACCTTTTAGAAGTTGGTAAACCTTCCTCGGCCTCTTGGGAATTGGAACTTACTTCAGAAAGAGAATAGTGAATTGACAGTTGTGGAATACGGGCCTAAAAAAAAAAAAAAAATCAGCAGCTAAAAAAGTTAATTATGCCAGTGTTTCTCCACCCATTTTGTTGATAAAAGAGCCTCCAAAATCATTACCTGTCAATCCGATCCTTCAGATAAAAGACTTTTCCTTTGAAAATAGTCATCACATGAAAATCTGAGAGCTAATATCAATATTTATTAGGGGACACATACTCCTCCTGTCCTGTTGTATCATGGATTTACAGTACAACCAGTTAGTTATCCTGGGCTCCCTGAGCTCTTTCAAGGGTTGTGCTAAAATTAAACCTGTCGGCTGTTCCTTGGGAGAATCACAGAGTTTCAGACATTTGTAGCTGACTTGCTTGCAGAAGTATGAAAGTAGTTTTTTTGAATCTCTACTTGGAAACATATTTCTTCTTTTATTTCCTCTACCCTTGTGGTTGCTGGCTATTGGTATCTGAAGACCAAACCAAGTTCCTCTGGTGGTGATTGACATGTTCTGCAACTACATAGGTCAAAAGGGAAGAAAAGATGTATGTTGGTCCCTGAGTGGAAAGAAGAAACAGGAAGATTAACAGTAACAGGAAGCTATGCCAGAAGGAATAAGAAACTTAAAACTGAGAGAAGAAAGAAAACTTTTTAAGAATTAATTTTGGAGAAAGATTAGGTCAATCAGGAATGTTAAAAAAGCTCAGTATACAAAGTAAGAAGCAGCAAATGGTTCACATGAGCTGACATTAGTGCCAAAACAGATTTCGAAAGGACTCACATGGCTTTTTCCTAGAGGGAAATACAGTACTCCATCAATGGTCAAGTGTTTAGAGCTGTGTATTAGGTACAGTTCCCCTTTTTAATCTCCAAGAATTTTCTAGGAACAAGAATCAAAGGCATTGGTTGATGAATGAGTTAATGAAGGAATGAATGAATAAAGGGAATGGAACAAGGATGGTGATATTCCTCTCTGACCTAGTCAGACTGCACCTGGGACATTGTGCTTAAACTGAAGGACCACTGAGATGATGACAGTGTGGGGACCACGTACTATGAGGAATTTCAAAGAAACTGGGGAAATTTAGCTTTCAAGAAGGGACATTTCAGGCTGGTGGAGGTACCTTGTTAGCTGCTTCCAAATATTTAAAGTCTCAATGAATTAAATTAAAAACTGAGCAGCATTTGGGGGCTGGGCACTGGGCATGGAATACGGGATGTGTAGAAGATGTATGAATATGTCCTGCCTTCTGGACACTTCTCATGTAGAAGGGAAAAGGATACTGAGATTCTGACAGCTTTAAGACAAGATTTCAGTTTCATAAAAGGGAAAGTATCTTTATAAACAGGCCTGTCCCAAGGTAGAGGGGCTGCTTATGAGACAGCAAGACTTCCTGTTGTGGCCGTTCACCGTAGTTTAGATGACAAGGAATTGTAGATGTCCTCTAGATTCCTATAGGGACCATCTACATCCTACATTTACATCTACATCCCTACATCTACATCTACATCTCTACATCTACATCTACATCCTATTATATAGGATGACCATCTATGACAGGGCTATTCTTGGATGGGATTCTTTATTCCCTTCTACTTCTCATGAATTTTCTGTGGTTTTGCATCATAATATTTGAGAAAGGAAAGAGGCTAGAGAGTAGGCAAGTAATAAAGGGAGCATAGCTTGAGTTATAAAGCATAAGTAATCATAGCTTACTTCTATTGAGAGTTTGCCAAATCCTTGGCAGTGGTGGGCAGCACCTATCCCATGAGGTAGTACCATTTTATCTTCTTTTCCCAGCTGCTGAAGTAACTTGCTCAAAGAGCCACATCCTGTCACCCAGCATGGGAATGGAGGGGCATGCTCTGCCCTCCAGGCTGTGCTGCCTTGCTTGCTCATGCCTTGCATCATTCCTTGACTCAAACCTGCACTTGTGTGCCTGCCAGGAATGATACCTTCAAGGATTCTGGGGGATGCATTTAATTTTCCTACAACTTGCAGAAGCTCCTGTGAAGGCACTCCATGTATAAAACCGTGGGAATGTGAGGAGCCGTGCAAAATTATTCAGAGCAGGTGTTCTTACCTGACATTTGTGTGTGCGTGAGTGTGTATGTATGTGTACACACATCACTCTGTGAAGACATCTGTAGCTTTAATTACATTCTTAAAGGGATGACCCCTGGCCTCACAAAAGTTTAAGAAATAACTGATCTAAGGCTCTGTGGAGAGAAGAGAGAGTCTGTCCAGATATGGACTTTTTCATTCACAAAAGGAATCAGCTAGCTCAAAAAAAAAGAAAAACAAGACAAAACCCCAGCAATTGAAGTTATTAAACCAATTCATTCTGATTGTAGGAATCATCTAGATTTAACCTTTTGGGATTCGCTTTACTAGGTCTTTCAGACTCTGTGAGGAGGCATTTAGTGGATGCTGCTTTTTCCCTAAAGGAAGTTGGGAGTGCTAGAAGAACACAGGAACTAACCGGGCTGGGGAAATGAGGATTGCTCACTGGCTTTCCTTCAGCACCCTTCCCCGAGGGTTTTGCAATATTCAACAGTAGAGTCTCTGAATGATCATTTTGTTTCCACGAAACTTCATTTCTCCCACCTTCGATCCTTGCCCGACACCATCAAGCATCGCACGGCAGTGAAAACAAAGACAACAAAGTAGAAACTGGGTAGATCAAAAGCAGTCAGATTTCCAAGTAGAAAATTCATCTCTGTTTCTGAGCATCCAAAGATGCTCTCAACATTCTTGCTGAATGCTTTTGATGCCGGAATAAAACTCCCCTTGCATAAGAACTGCGTGCTCGTTCGTGCTATCTGTGAAGATTGTTCTTTGGCAGAAAACTTCTGCAAAAGCTATTGGGAGAAGAGAGGTTTTTGCTTATATTCACTAGTCTTATATTAAGCATTTAATGATTAGAGCCCTGTATTTCTATTGAGATGACATAAAATATCAATACCACTAGTCATGTGTTAACAGTCCATTCTCTTGCAGGAAATGACCCAGAAAAAGAAAGAAAGAAAGAAAGAAAATCAAATACTTTTAACAAGTGAAAAAGATCACTTCTGTTTTGACTTAGCTGCTTTTCTTTTCTTGCTTAATTCTCACATCTGCTTTGGAAGGACGGCCCCTTTGCCTAAGTGTCCAGCACCACTCTCCATTAACTTGCTGACATCTCCCTTCCTATATACCCTGCCTTGGGCTTCCCTGTACAGTTTTTGCACATTAAGATTTCTTAGTTGTTATCAGCGATAGCTCTGGATTTGTTAGCCATGAGGCTGAAAATCAGTATATATTGGTTCCGTTGATGACATCAAGGTGTTAATAAGGTGGAATAATATAATTGATATATGAACAGTGTCACAGTTTATAAACCGCTTTCATAGGCAGATCTCTTCTAACTTTATTGAAACATGTTATCTTGGAAAAAAATCGTATTTTCCTAGAAAAATATTACATTAGATGACTGTCTCTGGAGATCCCTGACAATACGTCGTGTCTGTGTCTCATGTCTATCTCTATCATTTCTCTGTCTTGAAGACCATATCTTTTTTGCTACTAGCACAATAAAGTAGCCAGGACTTTTTCACTGAGAAGAGAGTCATCCCATACACTCACTGGAGATGGGAAGAATTCCAAGTCTTGATCCTGCTTTACTTTCTATGAGCCAGAGGGTTAACTCATCTCCTCTTGACTCTTTTTTTTTTTAGGTTGTGTCTGTTTTGCAGATGAGTGGTCATATTCATTAAATGTGGGCTTAACTAGTTTGATGAGGGGGGTGTTGGTGGGGAGGGAGTAGCTTATGGTTTGCTCTGTGGGCCAGCAATGCTAACAATAATGGAAAGCACATAAGCCACTGCTCTTAACAGTATTGGCAATTACTTTTCTTTACAAATCTGATTTCTTTTTAATAGACTGTATTTTTTAGAACAGCTTTAGAGGAATGAAAACATTACCAATATAGTACAGAGTTCCCATATACCCCACACCTAGTTTCCCCTATTACTAACATCTTAAATCAGGTTGTTATATTTGTTATAAGGAATGAACCAATAATGGTATGTTATTATTAACTAAAGTCCCCAATTTATTCATATTTCCTTCATTTTTACTTACTGTCCTTTCTCTATTCCAGGATTCCACCCAGGGTACCATATTACATTTAGTTATCACATCTCTTTAGGCTCCTCTTTCGTGTGACAATTTCTCTGACTTTCTTTGTTTTTGATGACTTGGCAGTTTTGAAGAGTAGTTGTCAGGTGTTTTTGTGGATGCCCGCTATTGGACTTTATCTGATGTTTTTTTTTTCATGATTAGATGGGAGTTATGGTGATTTGGGAGGAAGATCACGGAAGTAAAGTGCCATCTTCATTACATCATTTCAAAGGTACATACTATCGACACAATTTCTGACTGTTGATGTTGACCTGGATCACCTGGATGATGTGGTGTCTGTCAGATTTCACTCCTGGAGAATTACTTTTCCTCAAACTCACTATGTGCAGCCCACACTGAAGAAATAGGGAGCTATTTTCCCACTCCTTCTGGGCAGAGTCTCTACATAAACTATTTGAATTCTTTTGTATGGGAAATCTGTCTCTTTCCTCTCAAAGATCACTTTCCAAAAGTTATTAAACACATTGGCGTCAAAGTTTTAAGAGAAAGATATATTTTCATTTCTCTACAGTATTACTAATCTGTCCTTCCAAGATACGTATTTTGAATTACTCTACAAACCCCAAATTCAGTTATAGCTACAGATGTGTCAGGCATTGTGCAGATGCTCAAGGAAGCAATATTACAGTTCCCAGTCCACCGAGAAATGTTAGAAAGTCTCTGGGAAATTCCTAAGTGGAATCTGAGACTCCCAGGGCAGCCCCACGCCAGGTGGGTGTAGGATGCTGCAGACAGTCACACATGCTGTGATAAGGACTGATAATGCAAGTGTGGCAGAGAGTGTGCTCTGGGGGCTAGGGTGGAGGAGGAATGCCTTCCCCTGGGGATAGATCAAGCTGATCCTGAAGGGGGGGCGGGCACTGATGAGTGGGGCTGGTGAGGCCTGGAGGGAAAGAGTTGGCGACAATTGCCCACCCTCCCATCCTGTGTTCTCTCTGCAGAGATGGGAAGTAAGAGCCTCAGGTGAACAGAATTGACTTAATCATTCTCCTAAGTTCCTGCCAATGAATGTCATTGGTCCATGCAATCCATCTCTTGTTTCATTTCATTATGTGTTTTCCTTTTTTTTTTTTTTTTTTTTTTAGGATTTATTTATTTAGTCATGAGAGACAGAGAAAGAGAGAGAGACATAGGCAGAGGGAAAAGCAGGCTCCCTGTGGGGAGCTGAATGTAGGACTTGATCCTGGGAACCCGGGATCACGACCTGAGCCAAAGGCAGAGGCTCCAGCACTGAGCCACTCAGTTGCCCCGATTTTGTGTTTTCCACCCATTCATCCTTCTCCCCAGTCCCATTCTCCTTGCTCCGTATGCACCCACTCTGGTATGTTCAAGCAGAGTCCTTTCCATCTACTTTCCTGACACTCCCATTTACTGCAGTGTTGTTTTGAGTTTGTCATTTTGTTTTATTTTTTATTCACTTTTTTTTCTTATTATTTGAGTGTAGTTGACACACAGCATTACATTAGTTTCAGGGGCACAACATGGTGATTCAGCTGCTCTATATGTTATTCTGTGCTCACCACAAGTATAGCTACCACCTGTCACCATGCAACACTATTGCAGTATCAGTGACTCTATTGTCTATGCTGTACCTTTCCTCCTTGTGCCTTATTCATCCATAACTGGAAGCCTACTCACCTTCACCCGTTTTTACCCATCCATTAAAATATTTCTATTATAGTATTATATGCTAGAAATATTATGTTTTACTTTTTAAAACTTTTTTCTTACTTTATTTGCACTCAATATTAATTTTAAAATCTATCTACATATTCTCCTTTACCCTGTCTTTTGTTCTATTCAGGCTTCCAGGGGATTGGATGAGGCCCCCCATACTGGGAACAGTGATCTACTTTATTCAGTCTACTGACTCAAATACTAAATTCACCTGGAAATACCTTCATAGACATACCTACAATAGTTAAAAAAATTTTTTTTAAAGATTTTATTTATTTATTCATGAGACACACACACACACACACACACACACACACACACACACACAGAGGTAGAGACACAGGCAGAGGGAGAAGCAGGTTGCAGGGAGCCGGATGCAGGACTTGATCCCGGAACTCCAGGATCATGCCCCGAGCCAAAGGCAGAAGCTCAACTGCTGAGCCACCCAGGTGTCCCTAGTTTTTATAACCAAATATTTGGGACTCCCATGGCCTAGTCAAGGTGACACATAAAATTAACTATCAGAAAGAGAGAAAATGGGGGTGAGGGGGTGGGTAATGCATTCAGTTCTTTTCTAGAAAGGTTGTTGAAAGTCCAAAGGTTAGGACATTGGGCCTATAGGAAATAGAATTAAACATAATATGCAGGCCAGCTGTAAATAATATTTAAATTTAAAGAAAAGTTATTGATTTTCAACTTTTAGAATTTATGGACAAAGAATGGATGATGTTTGCAGTTGCAGAAATTAACGTAAATGGTAATGAAAGTAGGACCGTCAAGTGCAAGTTATAGGGTAGAAGGTGCGAAGGGAAGATGTTAGAACGAATGGGAAGTGTGCCAATATCCTTTTCATATTTAGAAGAGAATTAAGATACTCATGTTGACAGAACAAAAAAATAGGCATGATGTTGAATGGAAGCCTAGTCATTCTCTCTCCCTTTCTTGAGGACTCATTGAAGTGGTAATATAGGAATAACCCCATAATAGCAAAGAGGAAAAAGATTAGCAGCAAAAAGTGGTCTTAGTAAATTTGTGAATACTGAAGATACGGGAGCCCTTTGATGGTTAGAGCAAGAGTGCTATAGCTCAGAATTTCCAGAAGGGGGCCCATAACACCGGAGAGCTTCAGTCTGCAGGCCACAGACCTGGAGACCCTCCAGGATCAGGTGATGATGAACAAGTACAAGAGTTGACGTGAGTGCGAAGGAAAGCTGGTAATGGTGCTGAGGAGAGGGGGGATTTAACAGAAAGTCTGTCTAATGTTTTCTCCCTGGAAGTACTATTGACATGTTGTGCTGATCAAATTTTATCAAATGGGACAGTCCTGTGTACTGTGGTTCATTTGGTGTCCCTGGCTCCTCCCCATAAATGCTAGTACTAATGATCCCTTAGTTAGTAGCACAACGACAAATGCATCCAGTTGTTTCTAAATAAAAGGGCGTGCTGCTTGCATTTAAGAAACACTGGAAGGAATGCCTGGAATGGTTCCACACCCCCTTTTTCCTTCTGCACAGAAGACAAATAGTCTAGGTTTTTCCCTCCCTCCATCCCTACATATCAGATGTCTCTCTCAAGAAATTGGGTAAAAATCTCTGAGAATCAAGGTTGCGATGTGGATGCCAGTACCAGCTTGGTACCTTCTCGGGATAATAAAAATCTGCCAGCAACAAGCCTTACACCTATATATAAAATTTAGTCAGATTTTTCTATTCTTGGAAAAGACCTAGTAGTGGCAGAGTGGGTAGGGAGATGTACATATACAGCAGCAGCAGCAGCAAAAAAAAAAAAAAAAGCATCACCCAGTTTACCAACAGCTATCACTGGGTATAAAGAAAACCAGCAAGCATGGAAATAAATAACATAATAGATCAAATAGGATAATTCTCCTAGAAGAAAATGGTTAAACCAGAGAACACAAGAAATTAAGAGAAATCTTCTGCTTGATGTCCTCGGAGAGGTTCAAGAAGGTTCTGTATTCATAAAATTAGTACAGTATGCTATGAAAAAAGGAACAATGATGGAGTAAGAAGGTGCTCTTGGGGGGATCCCCAGGTGGCTCGGCAGTTTAGCACCTACCTTCGGCCCAGGGCATGATCCTGGGGTCCTGGGATCGAGTCCCACATCGGGCTCCTTGTGCGGAGCCTGCTTCTCTCTCTCTCTCTCTCTTTCTCTCTCTCTCTCTGTCTCTTATGAATAAATAAATAAAATCTTTTTTTTTAAAAAAGGAAGGTGCTCTTGGAAATTAAGCATTTATTTCCCAAAACTAAAATTTCAAAAGAATTGAAAGATAAAGTTGGAGAAATTTCCCCCAACATGAAAATAAAAAACGAAGAGAGAGAAAACTTTATATAAACGAAGCCACTTATCCTGAGAAGTACAATATTTGACCAATACAACTTCCATATAGATGTTTTATACATATTGATAGAAATAAATGAATTCAAATCCATTGGTGTGGAAAGAAATTCTTCATGTGGCCCTTTTGAATTTGAGTAGATTCTTCTTTCATTGCCTGGAGTATTGGGATGAGGATCTCAGATTTGGTCCTTTCCCTTTGGTGTTTTGAGTGCTCCTGGAGCCACTGTTACAGCCAAAGGACTTCTGGGGTATAGACAGAGGGTTCTCCCAGTCAGGAGACCACCAGGCACACCACACCTGCTTGCGATGCCTGGACCCATTGCTAATGGCAACTGGAGTTCACCTTCACCCTCCCACTCCAGCTGCCTTGCTGCAACTCCCTGTGGATATTCTGCTGGATTCTTCTTCCTTCCAGACAGATCTCTGCTCAAGTATCATCTCCTAAAAGAAGCCTTCCCTGATCATCTGAGCAAGAACAGGCCCCTCCTACATCATCCTTCTCTGCCTTTGAAGCCAGGTTGACATGTCTGCCTATAAGCGCCTGGCATGATGATATATGTTTTGGGTCTTCCCCATAGGAATGCATGTTCCATGAGGCCCAGACTTTGTCTTTTTGTCATGATATTCCTAGCACTTGGCACACTGGATATGCAAAGATGTTATTCTTTGCCATTCTTTTATTTTATTTTATTTTATTTTATTTTATTTTATTTTATTTATTCGCAAGAGACACACAGAGAAAGGCAGAGACACAGGCAGAGGGAGAAGCAGGCTCCATGCAGGGAGCCCGATGTGGGACTCGATCTCAGAACTCCAGGATCACCCCCTGAGCCAAAGATAGATGCTCAACCACTGAGCCACCCAGGAGTCCCTATTATTTGGCATTCTTTATGCAGGGACATCACAAGGGGGAACTTCATTGTATTTTTATATCACAGGGAGCCTCTCTTTCTGTTTCCTACTTCTATGGTTAGTTCCTTTCCTAGTGGAGTCACCATGAGAAACAGAATGGCTGGTGAGGGCAGCAAAAGTGCTGACAGAAGGGCACGGATGCCCCGGTTGCGACTGTGGGATTATTTTAGCTGCAAATGCTGTCCTGATGGCAAGGTCTACCATCAGCCCTCTAACACGTTCACACCACGTGGATGTATAAAGCGCCAGAGTTCAAGCTCTTGGGGGTGGAAGTCTTTGAAGCTAAGAGAAAAATTTATAGAATTCGAATCATACACTATTGTTCAGCTTCAGTTAAAAATGAGTTAGCAAAACAAAGTTTAAAGTTCCCAACTGAGCATTTAAAATAAAAATAGAATTTTGCAGGGAACATAACACCTTTCATTTCAAGAAGGGATAAGCAAGCAGTGAGCCTTTTCTGAAAAATGACATGACAAAACAATCCAAGGTGGTTGTCCAAGGTGACCGGAAATTTGTACGGGGAACTAGAAAATCCTAGCTATTGATAACCTCCTTGCTCTTGTAGTGCTAAGAGAGACGGTCAGCAGGCCTGTGCTTGGCTACAGACACTTCCTAAGTTCTAACGTGTCTAAGGGTTGAGTGGAAGGGGCTTTTTAAATAGTGGCTACTTTAGCTCTGTATCTTGAAAGTTGATTTCCTTGTACTTTTGTAGGTTCAAGAGAAACTTTATTTTTCTACTGTCATGCTCATTTCCATCACTGACCCATAAATGAGCAATTATAAGAGTCAGCACTAACAGAACAAATCTTGTGAGTGACCTAAATCATGCATTTGGGAGGAACAATAATCAAAGCTGTGGGTCACCTGATATGGAAAGTTCTGAAACCATAGCAAGAGGCTGAAGGCTCCTCCTCCTGTTACCAAACTTGCTGTGCCTTTGCATATGCTGTTCCTACTCCTGGGGGTGACACTGCTCCCAACCTGGTGAACTGATCTCATGTGGAGTCCACTCAGTTGTCGCTTCCATTGTGCAGCCTTCCTGATCGTTGCTTCCCCACAGATGGTTAGTTGCTTTCTCCTCTAAGTTCCCATAGCACTTTCTTTCATGCTTCTGTTGTAAATAAGACATGCCACCTATTGTAAATAAGTGTTTATCCGTTTGTTCCGTTCATTGCATCATCAAGTCATCAGGGGCAGGGAGCTAAGTCTTCTTTATTCCTTGTCTCTAGAGTTTTTAGCAAGTGGCTGGCCCAGAACGTGGACAGATGAGTGGGGTCAGTCATCTATAATGTAGATTGATCAACCTCCACTCTAACTTTAGGACCAAATTCTCGCATGGCACAATGTGCTAACCTCGGTCTCATGTTGCCTCTCTGCACATGGATGGGGTCACTGCGGCAGGAGCCCTCTCTCGCAGATCTCTGGGATAAGATTGCACAGAGCGCAGCCAAGATGGCAGAGGCCACACTGGCTCCTACTGGTACGATTGATCATCGCCACTAGGTACACTGCTGTGTGTTTCCTTCCCCTTTTGGCGACTTCCCAGCAGACCCCAAAGGCTTACTCTTCAGTCTGCTCCAGATGCAGAATCATGGTTTGACAGGAAGCTTGGATCCATTTCTTGGTGCACTCTGCCTGTCTTTGAGGACACACGCATTCTGCTGAGATCAACCATCAGCAGCATGGAGCTGCTCATCCTGCTCCTTTAAATTAATTTTCCCTGCTGTTTTGAGTCTCTGCCTTCTCAAAAGAGTGACCAGATGTCTTTGAGTGCCTCTGGCAGGCTTGGCACCAGAAGACACTGCCATTTCTCCCAGTGTACCTCCATCAGGATGCCAGGCCAAGATGCTGGAGCAGCTCTCCTGCCTGCCTGAGTACAGGGACTTTCCCGATACTGTCTGAGTTCTTAGATGTCTGCCTAGGGCCCAGTAAATCTGCACTTGTTAATTTATCAACAAGCCTTTAAAGTAAACAGACAAAACCTGGCTAAGATCCTCCTGTCATGGAGAGGAGATGTAATTAGATCAAGTTCATTCTTTCCTAACCCTATATAGCATGTGCTCACCAAATCCGTGTAGGATAGATCCACGTGAAGCTGGAGTTGTGCCTGCGATC
Source organism: Canis lupus familiaris (assembly GCF_011100685.1). Taxonomy (NCBI): domain Eukaryota; kingdom Metazoa; phylum Chordata; class Mammalia; order Carnivora; family Canidae; genus Canis; species Canis lupus. Next base: position 43,895,165 of record NC_049235.1, read on the forward strand.
AAAGGTGAAGGCACACTCCCTAGAGGGGCGCCAACTAATCATGTTCATTCCTGGTAAAATTGTAAAGTCCAGTCATTTACCAACCAAGTCAGCAGACTGGTCCCCTGACTGCTAAGCTGGCTTTTGATTTTTTGGGTTCGTAATCTGAAAAATATGAGCGATTAGTAGCTCACTGGAGAAATTATTAAGAATGTTTTTATTGCTCCAGAGGTGCTGTGTTTTAGAAACCGGACCTCTAGGCCTGCCTCTGCCGACATTTAGCTGTGTGACTTCGGATCAGTCACCTCTCTTCTGGGCTTCACACTCATTTCACAGGAGATGAGCATTCCTTCCATCTCTAATAAATCAAGCACGGAGAGATTACTGGAGCATTGGAGATTCAATTTGCTGCCGGCACAGGAAGGTGCTCCCTATCCCTTGGGGCATTTTTAATCTCTCCCTCAACAAACAAGTTGCAGGTGGTCTGGCTGTTTTGTCCGGATCTGTCCAGAAGGCCCTGTGCTCCAGAGAGCTCTATTTTCACAACTAGAATCCAAGGGTGCCCGTGCCATTGTGAGACACAGAAGTCCAGCAAAGTCTGCTATTTTTTTTTTCTTGGAAAGATGTGTCTATTTTCAGTTTTATAGCCGAAATGAAATAGATAATGGTATATAAATCATGAGGCAAAGCATTGTTTTGTAAAATGTCATCTGAATATACCTCACAGCAAAAAAATGTGTGCCCAAGTGTAGCTCCATTGAATATAACAGCGTATCTGCTCTTGTCCCCGCCAGTACCAGCAGGTTAAAAGAATTTTCTCTAGGTGTCCTCCCAAGTTCAGTGCATTCTTTTTGGTCATTGAAGTCAGGTCTGCTGTTTGACCCTTCTGTGTTCTTCTCTTCATTTCTGATATCAGCTATTTTTTCTCATTCCTTCGTGCAAGCCTCTCCAGCTCTCATTTAGACAACTTCAGTATCTTTTGGTTTCTCTACCTGCAGTCTCCCTTCCAAGCCATCTCCTGAGCTCCTACCAGATGAACCTGCCTGGAGGGAGCCCAGTCCAGCACCCCCCACCGCTGGCCCACCGCTGGCCACACTCTACATCACTCTACATCAGTGAAGACTGGGTGGGGACTGGGTCGTCAGACTCTGGTTTGGATCTCGGCTCCTTAACTTGCTAAGTGCGCACTTGCGTCGGTGACCTACCTCCTGCAAGCATCACTTTCTTCTATAAAATGGAACTAATTATTGGTCTAACACTAAAGAATGAGGAGAAGCTATATGTTTGGCACATTGTAATTGTCAAGAAAAAATATTAGCTGCTCTTTTTATTCTTGGTATTCATGGCTCTTCATAAACCAAGCTTACCATTTCTGCCCAAATTTACATGTTTCTACCTTGCTTTATGTAACCTGTGAAGCAATGTGGAGTGTGCATTGCTCCCTGATTCTTACAGAATCCTTCAAAGTTCCCCCCTCTATACCTGAACACGTGTAGGTTCTTTCGCTCTGGTTCCTTATTTATCCATGGTGACATCAGTCATTCATATCAAATATTATGGAGAATTTCACCTGTATCACTAAAAGAGAATAATGAAATGAGCCATCCTGTACCCATTACCCAGCTTCAACAAAGAGCAACACATGGCAAAGCTTGTTTCAACTTTACCCCTGAATGGGTTACTTTAAAGCAGATGCCAGACCTTATCTGACCTTATCTGCCTGTGTCTCTGCCCCTCTCTCTCTCTATGTGTCTCTCCTGAATAAATAAATAAAATCTTTTAAAAAGATGAATGGTTAATGCTTAAATTTTCTCACAGATGTTAATTTTTTTACAGTTGGTTATTCAAATCAGAATTCAAAGTCCACCCATTGAATTTAGGTGATATATCTTTTTTTAAAAAAGATTTTATTTATTCATTCATGAAAAACACACATGGAGAGAGGCAGAGACATAGGCAGAGGGAGAAGCAGGCTCCATGCAGGAAGCCTGATGTGGGACCCGATCCCAGGACCCTGCAATCACGCCCTGAGCCAAAGGGAGACACTCAACTGCTAAGCCACCCAGGTCTCTCTCTCTCTCTCTCTCTTTTAAGATTTTATTTATTTATTCATGAGAGACAGAGAGAGAGAGAGAGAGAGAGAGAGAGAGACAGAGACACAGGGAGAGGGAGAAGCAGGCTCCATGCAGGGAGTCAGATGCGGGACTCGATCCCGGGACTTCAGGATCATGCCCTGGGCCAAAGGCAGGCACTAAACCGCTGAGGACCCCCCAGGTGATATATCTTTTAAATGTCTTTTTATTATATATATTCTTTCTTCTTTTCATGTGATTTATTTGTTAAAGAAATTGGATAATTTGTCCTGTAGAACTTACCACAGTCTTCTTTTTGCCAATTGCATTCCTACTGCATGGTTCAACACATTCTTCTGTCTCTTATATTACCATTGGCGTTTGGGTCTACAGGCTTGATCAGACTCAGGTTTTTTATTTTTGGCAAGAATATTTCATAGACAGTGTCAGGAACCATTTCTTAGCCACTGAGCCTTGGGCGTGGTTCTGAGAGTACAGGGGGTGAGGCACGTTTTCCACATCAGGTTGTATACTCCTTCCCCAGGGTCTACCTCATGATGTTTTCTTGTAAATAAATTTTTGCCTGGTATTAGGGTTTTGAGGCATAAATCTTCCTTTTCCCTTCTCTGTAGTGGCCTTCCTAAGGGAACCCTCCATGTGGAAATCAACTTCATAAACATCTCTTTCTCCAGCACTCTGACCATGCATAGTCAGGTTTCAATAAGAAGCAATAACCACACTAAACAATCAGGTCCTTTTCCTATTTACCCTGTACCAGGCACTGTGCTTGGTGTACCAGGCACATGCCCTTGACATGTGTACCCTGTACCCTGTACCAGGCACATGCCCTTGACATGAATCACCTCACAAGATGATTTCACAAAAATCTTATAACAAACTTATTTTAGTATTCCCGTTCTCGAGGTGAGGAAGAGTTTCCGAATCCCCTCCAAAGGAACTTCTAAGTGATGCCCCCAAATAACTAGGATGGTGTCCAGTGTTGAATCCTTGCCAAAGGCAAGGATTCAGCCCTGTAGATAACCTGCTTCTTTTCCTCCTTTGAGAGAAACCCTTGACTCTTCCTTGGGTTGTCAAGTGTTATCTGAGTGTTAGCCAACTTTTGCTAATAGACAAAGGAGTTGAGAGTGTAAACTCACGTTGGAGATGCCTTGAGAGCTGCAGATTAGAAGGGGTTGCAGTTGAGTAGTTAGAGGGGGCTGTGGGTTGGAATCCTAACTCTGCAACCCGCCAGCTGTGTGACCTTGACCAAGCCACTGAACCTCTCTGTGCCTTAGTTGCCTCTTAATAAAATGTGCATGCCAAATGCAAGTACTTAGAAAGGTGCCTAGCATATAGCAAGTGCTCAGTGAATGTAGTTACCTGCTACTGTCGCTATTGTCACCATTATCCAAAGTGTTCCAATAACTACCAGAAAGAGACAAATAAAAAAGCTTATTAAAAACCTTATTTTGTATTCCGTGGTGTGAAAAGGCCAGCTCCCTTTTCTTTTAACTTGTCATGTCTTTCCCAGAGAAGAATGAGAAGTACAGAGGAGGTCTCGAGGTCTCCCCTGCCTCCTTCCCCACCTCCCCCCACCCCACATTTTAATTAAGGTATCTTTTGAGAAGGAATACTTTAATCCAAAGTGATCACTTTGATACTCGAAGAGACACATTTGGAGGCTACTTGGCGAGGGGGAATTAAAGACGGAGAAGCTGAATAAATAGCAAGCAAAATGTTAATGTTTTGGCTTTGTGGTGTCTGCATCTGAGAGCACTCGTCGCAGATTTTCTGGCCGGCTCCAGCTGGAAGCTCCTTTTGTGTGCGCCGGAGCCCTGGCTGCGGAGCTGCGCGCTGCCCCCAGGGGTCAGTGTGGGGCAGCGATCGTCGGGATCCGCAGGTGCCCCCGGGGGATGGGGTGATGGGGGCCGCAGGGCGCCGCCCCCCCCCCCCCCCCCCCCCCCCCCCCCGCTGCCCTGGCCCTGCCGGCACCTGCCGCTCCCCTTCAGCCCCCCACCCCCTGCCCTCCCCTCTCCTCCCTCCCAACAGGATTGTTTAGCCAGGGTCAGAAGAGGTCAAATTGTTCTTTAACTTCAGAAAATGACTGGGGTTGGCCTCCCTTCTTAATGGTAAAAGGAAAAAAAAAAAAAAAAGGAAGAAAAAAAAAGAGAGAGATGGATATAGATGGCTTAGTAATTTTCTGATAAACTCTCCTTTTTTGCTAGTGATGCCTCCCAATCTATTGCATCCGGAGCCATAAGATGTTAGAGGTGTGAGAGGGTGAATAGCTTTCCTGATAGCTGTTCATCTTGCAAAGACACAGGCCCAGAGAAGAAAAACAGACAAGCAGCCCGGATGTCACACTTGAAGTCTGAGCTGAGGGTTTTATTTCTATTTAGCCCTAACCTTATTCGTTAATTATTATTTTTTTAAATTTTTTTTAAAAAGACTTATTTATTTATTTGAGAAACAGAGAGAGAGAGAGAGACACACACACAGGCAGAGGGAGAAAGAAGCAGGCTCCATGCAGGGAGCCCGACGTGGGGCTCGATCCTGGGTCTCCAGGGTCACGCCCTGGGCTGAAGGCAGGCGCTGAACTGCTGAGCCACCTGGGCTGCCCGTTAATTATTATTTTTTAAAAATTGGGAATGATGATTAGTTTTAAAGATCATGAACTGATATAAAAATTAGTTGTAAAGTGGTTAGAACTGATATAAAAAGTAGCTGTAAGGCGGTTAGCTGGCAAAATAGCACAGTGGTTAAGCCGGTGGGCTTCGGAGAGAGATGATCTGTGGGCAAATGGTGGGTGAGACAGGGAAACGGCGGTTGCCACCATATATGTGAGTTCTTACCCTCTCTTTGCCTCAGTTCTATTCTGTAAAATGAGCATAAATTGAGAAGATTTATTTAAAAAACCCTACAAAATAATTTGGTAAAGACTTAGTGGATGTCGACTGGCATTAATTATTACAATTGGAAGCATAACAAAGGACATTTTTGAAGTTGGAGGGTAGGAATCCTATATTTCATCTTGGGGAGTCCAGTTTTACTCCTTCTAGTTCATCCTTCGAATGACGCCCGGAGTGATCTTTGAACACAGTTTGTGAGTCCATTCCCTTATCCCAATACAAAAAGCAGGAAGAATGAATGTCCCTTGGAAATCTGGTGAAAGAGTCAGGAGTGGGGTGATAACTATGAGATTGGCAAGTCTTACAGAGGAAGAAGCTGTTCCAGGGGACATTTACAACGATGAATTCCCAGGATTTAGTACCTTTCTCAAGTTCAATTGCAAAAGGATGGGGCCTTCAGGGGACTTCGGATATTTTTTTGGATACTTCTTTCTTTGTAACTCAGTTGGCTGTGTGTTGTTTAGGGTCAGGTCATCCAGTTGCAACTTCCTAGAGGACTCCACCCAACTTTGGCTTCGTGTGGAGGGGATGCTTACTCCTCCGGACTATCTTGGGTACCATTCTTTCTCTGCAGACACCCTACACAAGATAAGTGGTAACAAGCGCAATCCAACAGTAGACCACTGCCTTTAGGCTTTTCTGTCTTCTTTGCATTGACTTTGCTGCATCTGTGGTGCTTGAAGATCCTGCCATGAACACTTCCCTCCTATTAGTACTCAGTCCGCTGTCTGAGAAGGGCTGGCATCTAATTCTCCTTTCACCTGGCCAGTCTGGAGATATTTGAGGACAGCTATCAAGCCTCCTTGAATTCTTCTCTTTTTATGTTTCCAGCCATTTTCTTGTGATTCATGGTGAACATGAGTCATCATTCTCCTGGTTCATCATTGCCCTGGTCACCATGGCTTCTAGTTCCTCGCCAGTTTGCGAATGTCTCTCATCACCTATTAGATGTTGGATACCCAGAAATGAATCTAGAACTATGAATAGGATCAGATCTTTCCAGAGTGCTAGTTTATCACCTGCTTTATTCTGAACACCATCATGTCAGTAACACATCCCCCAAAATACATTTGTATCTCCGAGAGCAACATTTTGCTCTTGAATCATGGAGCATGTGGCAAACTATACTCCAAAGTTTTTTTCACATCAGTGGCCGTGGAGCCACATCACTTCCTATCCTGGATCCCAAAACTGGATTCTGTGTTTGTCTCATCGATACCAACTTGTTAATTTTGCAGACTATTAGTCTCTTTGGCCAGACCATGAATTCCTTAAGGTCATAGACTGTATCTCTCAACAACAGGTTTCTAGTGCCCATTACATTGCCTGGGCTTTCATAGTCTTTGAATCCTGTTTCTTATTTATAATTATAGACCACATTATTTGTAACATGTAAGTATCATACATGGACATATTAATATAAACATTTTAAGCATTCTATGTTTTCATCCCAAGTCAGTAATATCAGTAATATTTTGATTAAGGCAGAGCTATATAGGACCTAATTAGATACCATCCTTCATAAAATTTATTAAGAATAATAATGATAATAATCAACTCTTCTTGACCAGGATTGAGTAATGTAGCATACATTTATTTCATTTTGCTAATACCTAGCTTACATTTTCAGATCTTGACCACAAGGATTTCAGGAAGCTTTGTTGAAGGCCATGTTAAAATCAAGACAAATTATACCTGTGGCATTCCTGATAATCAAATGTAATAACTAAGCATAGAAAATAAGGTCAGTGCATGACAACTTGAGTTTCAGGTATTTGTTGCTTTCTTAGGAAAATGGTTACCTCCTCACTGGTACTACTGCCTCTTTTAATAAATGTGGATAAAATAGTACTATGTCATTAGGTTGTTGTATGGAGAGCACAATACTCCATACAACTTGTTAAGCATGATTTCTGTCACATAGTATATGCTGTAAAATACTGACTACTCTTTCTTGTTATTACTTTTATTTGACCAGCTATGAACCCACTCAGTTGGATTAGTATCCAATAAATTGTGCATTCATTCAATCAAGTCTGTTTTGATTTTTGAAATTAGTTTAACCAGTTTGGTGTTCTACAGCCAGAAACCATGGTTGGCTCAATTTTTATCATATCAACCTTTTTTGTTTACTTGTTTGTTTTGTTTCTTTGCCTGGAAGAGACAAAGACCTGAGTGTGTTCCTTATGAGCAGATGCATGTGTTTGTTTAAGCTGGTGGCGCAGGGCTGGGAAGAGAATGAGGTAGTATGGCCAAGAGAGAACCTTGTAAATACAGGTCAGGCCAATGCAAAGAAAGTTTGTTGGCTAAATCATTTGTGTCTCCGTGATTTGTGAAAATGAAATGCATGAGTTTTCTCCATCTCTCAACAGGGTAGTTTAAGCATATGGGAAAGGGTCTAGCATTTCATGCAGTTGTATAATTAAAATCTAAAATCAAATAATGATTGAGGTGTGATCATTTGCCTCTGTGGGGTTTGATCTGTGGAGTTTTCATGTATGAGGGTTTTTTGCTACTTCAGCTGAATGCATGTCTTGAGATCTTTGTCTGCCACAGGTGATAGTCCCAGGTAATTATTAAGATCTACTGGTCGTGACCATGCCATTGTCTTAGATTTTCCTAAATTGTCTCTATAATCTTGATATTATTTAGTCCTCAAAACACGAGTTAGATAGAATTATCCCAACTTCCTAAACAGGGTAAATAATTTGTCCAGTCACACAGCTAATAAGGGACACAGAGAGGTCTGTTCTACTCCAACAGTAATTAACCTTTAACCATTGTGCTTTATCAGCCCCTGCATGACATGCTTCTGTCTTTTAGGAGATCTCAATGGCCTCTTCAGCTTTCGGTGAGCTCTGAGAATGCTTTATCGAAGCAGGAGTAGCATATATATTATTTTTAAAAAACGAAAGGGCCACATAACTTCTTGTTTTAATCTCTGGGAGAAGTAGAACCAAAGGAGAAGTTGGTTATAAATTATTCATAAACAGTCATTAATTTCCTTCTTTGACTTTTGAAGTTTGATTCTCACTCAATTCAGAATTTATTAATTAATAATTTAATTAATTCAACAAATATTAATGAAGCACTTACCATTTGCCTGGTACTGTCCAAAGTGCTGAGGAACTATGCTGATCCAAAGGCTTCAGTGGTCTAAATCCTCACTTTTCAGAAAACTTAGATTCTAAACGTCACTGCAACTTAAGTCCCCAGTGATTACATTATTCTTTATCCTTCTAGTATAATTTATATGTAGCTACACTTAGCCTTGAGCCCTGGCCTCCCCTCACCTCTTAAAAACCACTTAGCCAAACTCTACACATCCATCCTTCAAGGGGCCAGGGCCCACCTTCCCCTTGAAACTTCTCTGACCACAAGGCTACAGGCTACAGGTTCTTTCTCCTTTAAAGCTCACATGTATTTAGTGTCCATAACCCTCTTTTTTTCCTTAAGAGCATGACTGTTGGATTCTTATATTTCAAGGGTTCTTAACCTGAGGTGAGTCCACAATCACCTTGGAAATGTTATCAAAGTCCATGTGCCTGGCCTTCATCTCACTGAATATTTTCTGATTCAGTATTTCTGGTGCTAGAGCTTGATTAGATATCATTTGAAATAGCAACTTAGGTGGTTCTGAAAACTGGAGCAGATTAAGAAACCATAGTCTTATATTGTTGTCAGGCATCATTACCGACTCCCCTACATTTTATATTCAATTTTTCATGCTGAATGTTATCCCCTCGGTGAGGTCTAAGCACCTGGATACATTGTGATTATAATTCTTTGTCTTTTCCTAATTCCTAGCATGATGCTGAACAAATACTCAATAGTTAATCACTGAATGAATCATCAATTAATGAGATTGATTCCATTTCCTCCTTCCTCATGCTGCATTTAGAAAATTTCAGGAATGAATTATGCAATCTGATACCTAAGTCTGACCTTAGGGGCAAACTCCCTGACTTCGGCCTGTGGGGTAAACATGAGGATGGCTCACCTATGTGCTGGTATGCATCTTTTCACACATGGTCGAATAGTGCTTCCCCCAGCCCTGAGGTTATTTGTATGGCCATATGACTCTGTTCTAAGACTTATGGGTGGAAGTGACAGTGTCTCTCGCTGGCTGGAGAACTGAACTACTGGGTACTGTTCCACCTAGGTCCTGAGTAGCTAACAAAGCTGCAGATATGGAGGCTCTAGCATGTTGGGTCCCTGAGTGGGAAGACATGAAGCAGACCCTCCAGCTGACCCATGTGGGATACGAAGCATGAGTAAGAAAGAACTCTTTGTGGTGATTAAACCACACAAATTTGGGGGATTTTTGTTACTGTATTTTAATCTTTCCTGACTGACTCATCATGGACCAAATCTATATTAAATTATTTGTCATCTGCATTATATAAGACTTTCCAATGGAAGTAAAAAGTGTGAAGAGTTGAGCTATTTCTGGGAAGGACAGTGGAAACAAAAGCCAAAAACGAAAGCCTAGCAGAGAAAGGTAATGAATTTGGGACTTTCGTTTATATGGCCACTAAGATAATGTTCTTTTCATATACGTGCTTACTGAAAAATCAACACTTTTCTCACTGGGCTGGTAACAGAATGAAGGACTGTTTGGTAAGAGGGGTAGATGCCATCTTCAGTCCTCGAATGTGGAGGATTGAGAATTGGACAAAAGGCAATCATCCAGTGAGAGTTAGTCCCTTGGTTAGTTACATCCTTAATTAGTGATCTGGGATAATTTCTGCTTAAATAGGATGGCTGGGTGACAGGTGTGTCACTTTTCAAGGTTTTGTACTTACTAAAAAGTACCAGTAAGGCAGTTCTACTTTCTAGAATTACGTGATTTATAAAAGGCTGTATTTCTTTAAACTCTCCTCAGTAATGGGTATATTCTTTTTCTTGGTGTTTGGTGCTTTGATAGGCGAAAATTATATGTTGCCTTATTTTGTGTCTCTTTGGTAGATAATGAAGTCATCCAACATTACAGGTACTGTTGGATCTTTGTTTCTTTTTTTTTTTTTGTGAATTGCCTCTTTGGGTCTTCTCTAGGGGAAATGTTTTTGGAGGTGATGTCTCTCCCCAAGTCAAAACACAAGGACCCTTGGCCCTTCTGCTCACCTCAGGGTTTCGATACTGTCCCCAGGTGCCCGTGCCAGCATCTTAGCACACAGGCTGGCAGGGGGGCAGGGGATGCCAGTAGCGCAGCACCACCTGGATCCCTGAATGTCCCATTCATTGTACTCCCAAAGCTCCAGGATCTGATTAGTTTTCTAGAATGGTAAGGAAGGTTAGAGAAGGTGTTAGAATAGGGCTCAGGTCAGAATCCTGGAAAAACCCAGAGGCTCTCACTTTCAAAAATGTGTGTCTTTTCCCCCTTCTTTTCCTTTCTACCCTGGTGCAGTAGCCAGGGCTGCAGCAGCAGAGACTGACCCCTTGCCTCCCTGGGAGCTTGTAGCAGCTTGTTAGTACCACACGCTCCTCTGCGGGGGGAGGGGGGGCACTCACAGGCCCTCCTGACCTTGTAGAAGGCCACATTCCAGGGAAACTGTGGTACCTTCTCCTCTCCACCTCTCCACCCCACCTCTTCGAAGGCTTCCTCCATTCTAATCTGCCACACTGACGTCTCTGTGATCTTTCACTGTACTCATTTTTCCTCCCTCACTGTGAAGGCCTGTAAGATCCTTGATCACCTAACTCACCAGTTGATCAGGACTATTGGCCATACCTGGAAGGATAGACAGATCCTGATGGACTTTGAATTTCAGGCTGAAGAGCTCAGATGGAATCCTTTAGACAATAGGAAAACAGTATGAGCTGGATGCCTGATGATCAGAGGTGTGCCTGATGGGGAGGCCAGGTGACCCACCGCCCTCTCTTTGTTTAGAACATCCGATGAGAAGCCTGTTGCCACCTTCCTGCATTGGGATCAATCTCTCTGCTGAAAGAGGCACATAGATCAGATTGGTTTTTCTCACAAGTGCTGGAGTGCTGGTGATGGGTTGTACCCTGACATTACCTTTGTCTTGGTAATAAGCACAAGTACAGTGGCCCAAGTGGTAAGAGCAGTGATTGGGCTTTATTAGCTCCAGAGAAGCAAGAAAAGTCAGCTGGACCTTGCTGCCAAACTTGGAGAAAGAGTTTGGAGTAGTAGGCATTCAGTGACTCCCTAGATAGAGATGGGGTTTAGGATCAAAAGCAGTGGGATTTCCTCCAAATCCGTGATTGTTTTCTGTCTTCCCTGTGTCCATGAGGGTTCTGGTGAGAAAGCAGATCCAAACTGGGTACTTTGAATATATGACCATGTACAAAGATGGAACAGAGTAAAGGAAAATTCAAGAAGTGCTTATAGCACTCAGGAGTAGTTAGGACTCTTATGACCCCTATACCACAAGCGGTAAGAAGAGTTACCAGAATTAGGAGCCAGAGAAGTTGTATGGAACAAATCCTTACAGGAGGGAGGACTTAGAGTTGCGACAGAACCCATGGTGACCCCACAGTGATAGGAGGGCTTGGGAGGAATATAAGTACCATGACTTCATTCTTCTTTCTCTGAGCTCTTTCTGATGCCTCCATTGGCTAAACCCAGCTGGAAACCAGAAGATAAGGGAGGCTGTTGAGTAGTCCATACAGCAGTTCTCCTACGGCAGAATGAAGGGCAGAGGGTAGAGACAAGGTCTGAAGGGCCAAGTGGAAGATATCCAGCATATACTGACCCCACTGTAGAGGAAGAAAATTTTTCCTCTATCCTATTAGCTTCAGACTGTGGAGATCTGCAAATTAAACTAACAAAGGACAGATTAGCAAGAGAAAAGATAGATATAATCAATACTTAAGGTAGTTCACAGAAAACTGTGGCAGTTAGGATTTGGGGGCTTATATACCATTTTAATAGGGAAAGGGAAAGGGGATAAAGTCACTTATGGGAAAACAAATGACTTTTGGAAAGGTAAATGGGCCCTTGGGAGAAAAGATGGGAGACATGACAGTTTTATGACAATGTCCCCTCTCCAGTGATAAGAGTCAATCTTTTCTAGTTGCAAGAAATTCCCGGGTAGAGGATTTATGACATTTGAGTTCTTTTGAGTTCTTTCGAGGGACTCTGCTTTTTGGCAGGTAAGGGATTTTAGGAACTCAAACGCCTTCTGCTCAAAATGATTTTTATGATGCAGTGGCATATTCTGGACCCCTCCACCACCAAAGGTAGCGTGGTCTCTGAGGGACTATAAGGAGACCAAAGTTTCCTATTTTCCTTCATGCAGAGAAATGACCAGGTGGCCCTACTTCAAGGGTGTGCTGTCCTGACCAGTCTTAGGCTAGTCTGCATTATGGGTGAAGGGCATCACACACCATTTCTGCATAGTCCATGGAATATGGCATATGGCCTTCCACTTGTTAGGGAGTCAGTGTCCTATTTATCTTGGAACTTCAGGAAATTTTACAGCTTCTAGGCCAGGTTCTGGCTGGAGTAGAGAACTCCAGACCTCATTTTCTTCAGGGTTTGGGGAAAATCCAGAGCCCTTTTGCATACTCAGGAGAAAATTCTATGTTCACTCATAAAAGTTTTTGGAATTCAAGAAGAAAGTGAACTTCCCAGGTGCATATGCATGTGCATGTGTGTGTATGTGTGTGTTTTCCAGATGGGAGGAAAAGTAAAACAGATAAGGTGATAGAATTTCCATTGTTAGATGCTTCTTGTTTGTCTATGAAATACACATGAAGGAGCTATACTGAGCCATGAATAGTGAAAACACTTGAGTGTTTTTCCACGTGTGAAAACGTTACCCTTTGAAAAATCCAAGTCCCCTCCCTGGGCCACACATGTCGAATCCGGAGCTCAGCTGTTAGGAGCTCCTCACCTGCGCCAACAGCAAAAACAAAAGTGGTCCGGCACAGACATTGTTTAAAATGGGTGCGTTAAAAATACCATCTTGACTTCACAGATTTCTGGAACTGTGAGGAGGCATCCTCATTTATGTACTCTGATGAAGGAAGGTAAGTCTGGGAGATATGCACAAGCCAGTTAAAAGTGGTTCTCTAATTGGATTATGCAACAGCAGCTTTAGAATCCCAATGCTTCACATTTCAAAGAACCAGCAACTTCTCTGAGCCCAAAGTTCAACAAGGAGCAAGACTTCAGGGCATCAGAAGGGGAAGGGGCTGGCAGCTCTGTCAAGCATGATTTTGGTAGTGGCTTCCTCTGTAAGATGGGGTTACAGGGCTGCTGTGGGGAAACAGATCTCTTTATGGGGAAGGCTTTCCTAGGCGCTGAGGAGAAAAGAAGCTACCAGCACATTGAAGGGAGGGATGCAAAGACTCCAGAAGAAGACCTGGCCTGGCAGGTGGCGGGTGGGGGGGGGGGGGGGTGTCTGTTCCCAGTTAAAGAAGTTGGTGACAGTCTTGGTTCAGGTTTATTTTAGAAACGAGGTGAGCCCTGCTCTAAAGCTGAACATGGCCCTTGCTTTGTCAATTCCCAAGACCTAAGTCAGCTTCAAGAGCTTAGTCTTCCTTTTCAGAACACATTCGTTTTGTGCCCCTAGGTAAACATTTTACCAAAGACCCTTTTACTACTTGTTAACTGCAGTCGTAGCAGCCCACCAGCCCACCAGCCATCCTCTCACTTTTTTGACACAAGGTTGGTTTGGCCAGATTCCATTCCAATGGCACAAGGCTAATACGCTTGTCTAGGACTCACAGACCTTCTGAGATGGAAGACCACGGCTGTAAACACAGGGGTGCATCTGGCTTCAAACCAAACTCTCTGTTATCTCCATTGTTTATTTCTCTTACTACTCGCTACTTTCGTCTTCCAACTGGCCTTCAAGGACTAGTCAGAGCTGTCAATGTTTCTGAAGTTTCTGCCTCCGGAAGTGGTAGGGACTGGAGCTGAAGCAAGAGGGAAGAGGAAAGGTATAAGAAAGATGGCCAATATGGTGGCCCCATAGGAAGATAACCTCTAGCATTTACTTCTGTAAAGCAGAACAGTTGGCAAACCACCCAGAAGTCAGGGAAAAGGATTGTAAAAACAGAAGAAAGAGGAAAAATACTCAACATGTGTTGATTATGAATTTTAATTACTGAGTTATCTGTTCAGTCAAACAGACTGGGAAAGAAATGTGGGCAGGAAGAGCTCTATGAATGTTACAGATGATACAATTCTGTTTTTAGGAAATGCACAATTAGACTGTGTCTATACAACCCAAAGTAAAAGCAGATGTATCCGTCATCAGACTATTTTGATTAATGGGGAAATTTGGAGCTTAAATTATCTGGTTCCGCCAGCTATGTTGATCAAATGAACTGGATCATTGCCAGAGCTCCAGTTCCCTCAGTGGGGTGTAGACACAACTTTTTGGGTGAGGCAGTTTCAGAGACAGGACTCATTGTGTGAAGCAGCAGAACCTAAATGGGAAGGAAAAAGCACCACAAAACGAGTGATAATAATATTCTTATATTTGGATAACCCATATGAGAGGTCATAAACTTAGTTTATAGTTTACTTCCAAATCACACAATCAACTCAGCAGGCCTCGTAATCTCCAATGTGGAACCATGCTCTTCATAATCTTCCAGAGAGATGGTTTTCCAATTAGGAAAAATGTTCTCATGCTGTTGGTCTGTGATGAGAGGGCTGAGTGATTGGACAGAAATAAAGGAGAGGATAAAAGGCCGTTGAACACCCAGGGTAGAACTCTCTCACGATAGCTCACTTCAGATATGGGACTAGGGCTGTAAATATGGACCACTTCTGCCTTCTTATTGACTGGACAAAAGTTCTCTCTTGATATGACAGACCGCATCATCTGCCTTCCAAAGTTCCCATGGAGCCAATCTGGTTTTTTTCCCCCACTCTCTAGTACACGTTTGTTTGTTTTTATATGTTGATCATGGCAGACTTTGAAGTCCATGTATTCTTTTGCACACCACACTGTGTTTTTTAGGACACACATCTTAAAAGGCACCACTCTCTGAGAAAAGAGGATGATTTGAGTTATGGAAGATGCCGTGGAACCAAAAAATGTCTTTTGAAATAAGGCCCTATTGGAATGTAAATCCTTTAACACTAACTGATGCATTGACTAGCCCGAGGTGTCTATTATTGCAAAGAAGAGAGGCAAATTAAAAACAGTGGAAATCATTAATGGCCATGAGTGATAAGAAGTGGCTATGACAACCCAAATGTTCGTTATGGATGAAAGGATGAACAAATTGCAGGCGAGGCATACTGTGGAATATCACTCAGCCATGAAAAAGAATGAAATGCTGATACTTGCTACAACACAGATGAACCTCAAAAACATACTAAGTGGAAGGAGCCAGACCCAAGAGGTTACATACTGTGTGATTCCATTTATATGAAATATCCACAATAGGTAAGTCCATAGAGACAGGAAACAGATTGGCAGTGCCAAGGAATAGGGAGAGGGGAGATGGGGATTGACTGCTTAATGAGTATGAGATTTTATTCTGGGATATGAAAATGTTCTGGAACAAGATAGAGGTGGTGGTCGCACATTAGGAGTGTATTAAATGCTACTGAATGGTACACTTTAAAATGGCTAATTTTATGTTACCTAAAAAAGCTAACATGTTTGAATCATGCTATTCCCACTCATTCCCTTTTCCTGATGAAGACATGCAGAGAGCTGAGGACCATTTTGGAGACAGTTCTTATAGCTGAACTAGGTCAGTACTTTAAAGAACCTGAGAGACCATCTCCTCCCACCCTTCATTTTGCAGATGAGAAGTGATGTGGTAGTTTCACTGGAAGTTAGGAAGAGGGCCAGGCCGGTATCCAAGCTGCCTGATTCTCATGTCTGTGTCTAATCTAGGAAATCACACTGTGTCCTAAGAGTAGGTGATATAATAGTCTGAGGTGCCCACTCAAAGTGGTGCAGAAAGTTTTAGTAGCTTCTTTTCTGTTGTGATTTGGACCAATGTATTAAGTAATAATAATAATAATAATAATAAACTAATAATAACATAAGTTTATTGAGCTCTTATTAGATTCCAGATACTGGGTGAAAGAAACACTTTCTACGCAATACCTCATTTAATTTGTCTCCCAACCCTATGAAGTCAATGAGGAAACTGAGATCCAGGAAGGGTAAATAAATTTCCTCCAGGGATACCTGGGTAGCTCAGGGGTTGAGCATCTGCCTTTGGTTTGGGTTATGGTCTCGGGGTCCTGTGATCAAGTCCCACATCGGGTTCCCCATGGGAAGTCTGCTTCTCCCTCTGTCTATGGCTCTACCTCTCTCTGTGTGTCTCTCATGGGTAAATAAATAAAATGTTAAAAAAAATTTTTTCTCCAGATATTAGTGGTGCAGTTGGGGTTGGCACTATCTCTAGGGCCTACAGTACTTACAACCAATATACCAGTGATTTCTAAACTTCGTCTTCCACAAACTAATAAAATTCCCAGAAACCAATGTAAGGTAGTCATATGTTATCTTGCCAAGTATAAACATGGAGCAAAAAACAATAATAAAGGAAACAAGCCTTACTATTTCCTATCATCATTATGTAATCAAATAAAAAAATTTTTCACATCAAAAAGTAGAAAGATCCAATCAAAGAATAGAGAATGTCTTGGAAAGTGGATCTGTTTAGTTTTATGATAAGTTCTTTAGCACAGTAAGAGGAGCAAGTACTGTGGGAGTCTGAGCCATCTGTCTTTGCTCTTCACTCTTCTTTTCAGACTGACTTTTCAGACTGACTAGTCTTATACATACCATTTCCATTTGACAGTGGGATGCTGCTGTGTACATCCAATTTCCTGACTTAGTCAATCAAGTAATACCCAGTGCCTGACAGGTAACCATTTGATGTTCCATGGTCAGGTGTTTGGTCATTACTAGAC
Organism: Canis lupus familiaris; assembly: GCF_011100685.1. Lineage (NCBI taxonomy): Eukaryota > Metazoa > Chordata > Mammalia > Carnivora > Canidae > Canis > Canis lupus. The sequence continues at coordinate 43,911,991 of NC_049235.1, forward strand.
TCAGTAACAAGTCCAAATCTGCCTTTCTAATGAAGAATTATTGTTGGGAGAACTTGGTATGGCTTTACACTAAACCCCAAGAGAGATGTTCTGTACTTCTTGTAGTGGGGCTTTCCAGAGACTCCATTGAGCATCCCTATCGGCCATAGACACTTCCAGTCAGGTTGGATATGATTGGTCATAAAGTCCAAGTGGCTAAGTAGTTTGAATGACAGCCTATTCTTAATCAAAATTGACAGCCTCACAGGGATCCAGAACTTGGGCCTAGCAGCACACCTATATTGTTTCCAAAACCCAAAGAGGCCCAGCAAACCTTTTGTCTCTTTGTGGACAGTGGGCCAGTTAAAACATATGTCCCATACTTTTGAAGAGTTACCCTGCCATACTGCCATAATATGGTACCACTGGAATCTTACCAATGTGGTAGACCCCTGAAATATTGTGGAGATTTTCTCCTATACTCTGGTATACATATACCTTTCTAAGACATCTGGGGTTTTCGCTACTCCCTGTTCTCCAGCTCCAATTAGCATAATGTCATTGGTGAACTGGACCAGTGCGATATTCTACAGAATATCAAGGCTTTTCGAATCCCTCTGGACAATTTTATGACAGAGGGCAAGAGGGTGGAAAGAAACTTTATAAAGTATACAGTTGTCCCTTCCACTTGAAGGCAACCTGTTCCTCCTTATCTTTTCTGAAATCTTCCCTGCCTTACTGGGGGTAATTACATATGATGATTAAGCACTACCATATGGTTTCTACCACCCTGAGATTCCATTATTTCCATTGAAATCAGGAAGTTCAATGCCAGCTTCTACCTCTACCTCCTGTAAAATATCACCTTAGGGACTTTCAAAGATGCAGGTGCTTCTCTTGCCAATGCATTTCTAAATGCCTTGATAAAATATCGTCCAGGTCTTCTTAATGCAAATGGTTAGGGGATGATGATAATTTAAGTGTTCGTGATGGCAACACATGCAATGAATTATCAATGTCTTATTTTTTCTTGGCAAGGAGTTTATGCTTTCATGAAATATGTGGGCAACTCATTCCCAGAATTCCATTTGGAGAATCTTTTTTCTAGAACTATTCTGTATTACTCAAGATCTGGCAAGAAACAGATGGCACACCTAAATGGAATAAAATTGAAGAGTTTAATAAAGGGAAGCAACCTTCACCTTTAGGACTGAATGGGCAAGAGGAGGAACTGTAACTGGAAACTGGAAAGTGCTACATCTGTGGGAAAAGGAGGTCTGGCAGGAACTGTGGCCTTAAGCAGAGAAATGCTGCCACAGCCAAAACTATATTCTGGCAAGGAAGGATAAGGTGGCTCTCTCTTCTCCCACATTTCAATTAGTCCTCACCAGGACCTTTTGGGATTTCCCTTTGGTTAAACCCAACTGGAAGCCAGAAAGCAAGAGCTCCTAGTGTTCTTCTGTGGAGGTGAGCCTGCTGGACAGAGCAGAGTGGAGAATGGATCTAGAGGGGCAAATGTAGATGACCCAGAACTTAGGCTAAGGATGCTGCATTCTAGAGTCACTTGGAATTCATGGCAACTTTTTTTTTTCTTCCAAGTTGTTATTCAAATTCTAATTAGTTAACATACAGTGTAACATTTCAGTGTAAAGTTTCAGATATAGAATTTAGTGATTCAGCACTTACATACAGCAATACAACATCAATATTCATCACAACAAGTGCACTCCTTAATCCCCATCACCTATTTAACCCATCCTCCTGCCCACCTCCCCTCTGGTAACCATCCATTTTTTTTTTCTATCTTTAAGAATCTATTCCCTGGTTTTCCTCTCCCCACCCCACCCCCACCATGTTCATTTGTTTTGTTTCTTTAATTCCACATATGAGTGAAGTCACATGGTATTTGTCTTTCTCTGACTGACTTATTTCACTTAACATAATACATCCTAGCTCCATCCATGTCATTGCAAGTGGTAAAATTTCATTTGTTTTGATGGCTGAGTAATATTCTGCTGTATATCTATACTATATCCTTATCTGCCCATCAGTTAATGGACATTTGGGCTATTTCCATAGTTTGGCTATTGTTGATATGATGCTATTAACATTGAGGTGCATGCATTTGTTCAAATAAGCATTTTTGTATCTTTTAGGTAAATACCTAGTAGAGCAATTACTGGATCATAGGGTAGCTCTATTTTTAACTTTGAGGAACCTCCATACTGTTTTCCAGAGTGGCTACACTAGCCACTCAGGGAAATTTGTATTTCCCTGATGATGAGTTGAACATCTTTTCATGTCTGTTGGCCATCTGTATGTCTTCTTTGGAAAAATGTCTATTCATGTCTTCTGCCCATTTTTAAACTGGGTTATTTGGCTTTTTTGGGAGGGGGTGTTGAGTTTTATAAGTTCCTTATATATTTTGGATACTAACCCTTTATCAGGTGCTCGTTTGCAAATATCTTGTTCTATTCCAAAGGTTACTTTATAGTTTTGTTGCTTATTTCCTTTGCTGTGCAGGAGCTTTTTATTTTTTAAGATTTATTATTTATTTAAGAGTGAGAGAGAGAGAGAGAGAGAGAGAGAGAATGAGAGTGCAAGTGGAGGGAGGAGAGGGGGAAGAAGAGGGAAGGGGAAGGATCTCAAGTGGACTCCACACTGAGTGTAGAGTGCAGCGCAGAGCTTAGTCTCATCACCTGGAGATCATAACCTGAGCCAAAACCAAGAGTTGGACACTTAACTTACTAAACCACCTAGGCACCTTGAAACTTTTTATTTTGGTGAAGTCCCAATGGTTTATTTTTGTTTCTGTTTCCCTTGCTTCAAGAGACATGTTTAGTAAGAAGTTGCTATGGCCAATGTAAAAGAGATTACTGCATGGCAACTTTTTTGAGTTGAGACATAATATTATTGGACTATATTTTAGGTCAATGGTAGCATGTGAACTGAATTTTGGGTACTTTAGAGAAGGGAGATCTACTAGGAGTCCAACAGTTGGAATGTTCATGGCATTCAGGTGTTGCAATGAGAATGGAGAGGATGGGGAGGATGCTTGGAAAGAAAATATCTAGTGTATACACGTCTTTTATGCCAATCAGGTGATACAGAGTTACTGTGTGAATACTAGAGTTTCCATCTGACGCTATATTAGTGAACCCAGTCAGGAGGCTGTGAGGACTGCACACTGCAGCAGATTGCCTCGGAGTTCTGCTTTTGAAGTTAGAAAGCCAAATAGATGTGAAGAGCATTTGGTCTATCCTCATTTCTATGCACATGGAGAGCTCATATTAATATCAAAGGAAGTCAGTTGTGTATGTGAAAGAGAAATAATTTACTTTGGGGTCCTTATTTGTCAAACTCCATCAGGATTTTCTTCTTCTTGCTCATGAAAATGATAGAATTCAATTTAAAAGCTATGACAGTATGTGATGGAATTTGATGCCAGGAGTGGTAGCAATAATAATAATAGCTAATATTTATGGAGTATTTAAAGTTATCTAGGTAATGCACTTTGCCTTATTAATCACTGATAGCAAACCTCTGAAATGGTATTCTTTATCATCCTCATGTCTCAGATGAGGAAACAGAGACTTAGCAAAGTTAATTCTAAGCTCACGCAGTGAGAAAAAGACGAAGTTGATTCTCTCGGCAGAACTGGTCAGCTCTAAAGTCTGTACTCTATATGCTTTTATTCTCTATTGTGTCTTGATAAGATTTGCCCTGATGATTGTCTATTGTCTTTTATTTATGCTTGTGCAGGTGTGTACTCAGTAGATTTAAAACTTCGGCTATCCAATGCTGCCATTAAACTCGGGTTTTAAAATTACCAGTCAATATTTGTGAAGTTCTGTTCTCCCAATGGGTCTATTCTCAGTGATGGGACACACCCGTGGATAAGACAGCCTCTGCTTAGGAGATGCCTCCTTCTTAGCAGGGGGAAAGCTGAGGTCCATCCACATGCCACCAATACTCCCAGTCCTGGTGAAAAGTGAGTGAAAGAACCTAGATGAATCCAATCTTGATTGAGGAAAAGAACCAATAGCATTTTCTTAGCATTTAAGAATGCATTGTTAATTGAGTTTCAGTTGATAACACAGCGCTCTTGAGTATGATGCATTTGTCCTAATTAAGTACAGGATTTTGCCTCTCCTGACCTTTAATTTGAATCAAATTCCTGCTTTCCTGCCCCACTCAGAGATCCAGAAAATGAGCCCCATTCAAATGTTATCTTTAAATAGGACTATTTTTTTTACTGGAAAGAAGTTACCTTTTTTTTTTTTAATATTTTATTTGAGAGAGAGAGAGAGAGAGCATGAGCAGGGGGAGGGGCAGAAGAGGAAGAGAGAGAGAGAGAGAGAGAGAGAGAGAGAGAGAGAGAGAGAGAGAAGCAGACCCCCTTGCTGAGCAGGGATTCCCAACTCAGGGTTCAATCCCAGGACACTGAGAGCATGACCTGAGCTAAAGGCAGAAGTTTAACTGAGTCACCCAGGCACCCCAAGAAATTACCTTTCTTTGAGAAGAAAATAATATTATTTACCAATGTCTATTCTACCATTTAATATGAGAACTACACATAATTCTTTAAACAATCATTGGGGAACAGTAAATGCCATTGAGTCACCTCCATAGCCAGGACTATTTGGTAACACAATGAAAATACTTCTGTTGTTTTCCTCCTTTATGAAGAAGGAGAAAGAAATGAAAAGAAGCGAAAATCTTTTCTATACATTGTATTAATATATTTTAGTACTCAATGTAGATCAGAGCAGTGCAGCCCATTATATCGTTCATGAAATATCAGTCCTCAGGAAGAGTTTAGCTTGGAGCACTTGCTAGATCTGTAGTGTACACTGCAAACCATTTGTGCAAACCACTGCTTTGATACAGCATCAAACTCATCCAGGGAGAAGAAATCACATTTCGTCAGAGAACAGGTTTTCCATCTGATTTGTGCCCAGAACATGTAAAAAACATAGCAGATTGCATGCTGCATTGACTAGGGAACATACATATGCATTTAAATCACTTATGTTTTACTTTTTTTAATGATGCATTGGTGAATTGTATTCCTTTTGCATTTGTAATTAGAAGGCGGAACAGATGTGATGGCTTTGTTTAAAAGGAATATGTCCATTAAAATAACCTATACTACCAAGTAATTGTTTCCTTTCACAAGGGAGTCTGTCCATTGTGATACCATTTTTGAGCCATTTAAATAGATGATGAAGAAAAACATGATGTCTTAGGAAATATTGATTGATTGTAGACATGGGACATTTTTGTGATGAGGTTCAACTGTTTTATAAATTTGTTGTTTATATTTTCTACTTTTTATCTGGAGATGTGACACCATCAAAGAAACATTCATTCCTTCCAAACTTACTTTTTGTCCTCACACTGAGATGAATTATCTAACCTATCTGTATTTCAAAAGACACCAAGACTTTTTATTTTAACAAGCTGTGGTACAGTAAAACTGAATATTCAACCAGCACAGACTTGGTGATCAAATATAGTTGATATTAGCCTTGGCTCTTTGTTTGAACCTAAATAAAATGTGGGTTTTTATTTTGATCAATAACAGCATGCTGGAGATCTGCAGTTAGGGTTGATATAGACAGACTGTGACAGCCCACGCAGTAGCCGGCAGACAATTCTTTAATATATGAACTCAACTGACCCAATTACCCACCTCCCACCCCCAATGCAAATAGCATCTCCAGCAAACCTTTTTGCCATTTTATTCTTGTAACATCAATGCACTCATGATAAAAATTTAACTTAGTCTTTGTAGAACAGATGCATATTAATTTCTTGTACCACTATAATTAAACACCTCTGTCTCGAAGTCACCAATGCTAGTAGACACATCCTCAAGTTCAAAGTTGCCATTTTTTAAAAGAGGAACTTAAAATCAGAAATACTACATGGTCTGCACACAGCTGGAAAAAAAGATAGTATAGTTTCACATAAATTCCATTTAAGATATATTATTGCCAAAAATAACAATTCTTTGTTGATATAAAACATTCCGAAAGGCTTCTTATAGTAAGAAATGTTGGTATCAGTGATGTTATGATGATTAAGATGTTCAATCTAATAACTTGCACTTTCATCTAGAAGAAGGCTGCTGTGAGCCCCAGGGGCACTGTATTATGCCCTATGAGGCAGGTAGAGAGAAAATTCATTCAAACCCCTGTAACCAGATCCTGGAGATGGTCAGTGTGATTGTATAATTGAACACTTGCAAAGGTATTTTGGGGCTTGCTTCTCTTGGCTTGATGGTTTTGTAGGGGGGATATTTTTTTCCTCAACCCTCTCAGAGTCCTTGGCTGGGTCTGAAAATGAAATTGACAAGGACAGATTAACAGGAGAAAAGCACACAAATCTATTAAATATAAGTTTTATGTGACACAGGACCCTTCATAAGGAAACGAAGACCCAAATAAACAGTTGGACCTGAGAATATTTATGCTAGGTTTGATGAAGAGTGGGCAGCCATGTAGGAATAGAAGTTAAAGAGTACAAGATGAGCGTAGTAAGCTAGGAGAAACTTAGGAAGGCTTGTTTGTTAGAATGATGTCCCTTTGTTTTCAACCAGAAGGGTGCTTCTTTCCCCCAGGTGTAGTGAGGGCTCCCTTCACATGAATGTTCTAGAATATGTTCCAGGAGAGAAGGATGGGAGGAGGACCAAAGTGACTTTCCTGTGTATGCTGTTTTCTCAGATTCCTTCAGCTTACAATATTCAATACAGTATGCCAAGGTGCCAGATTTTGGGGTAGTATGTGCTGAACCCCATTGGTTTGGATTTATTGAAATACAAAACAGTTAGCTTTTTGGTTTTCCTGTCGAGAATTATCTCCATTCCATGTTTTCCTTGTTTTCCTAGTCATGGCTCTGATTTTCTATTTCTATAATAAACTTACTGAATTTACACTGTTGATTGTAGCTTTCATATTTTATTTGGAAGGAGATATATAGACATACACAGGTCAATGATTGTGAATTGATTTGACCAAACAAACAAAACCTTCAATTTTTTACTAGCCATTGATTTTCCATTTGCATAAGAGAAATACTGATAAATTTTCTTCAGCTGCGTTATATAATCTGTATTTCCTATAAACACATATTTTATAACTGCTTTAAAGGTTTATACAAAATGCCAATTAAGTAGTTGTTGACAAATGACTGATAGATACTGTTAACAGAGATGTTACAATAGGAATAATAAACTCTATTTATAAAATTGATAGTCTATTGGTTAGTTAATTGTTTCTGGAGATCAGATAAACAAACACTCAGGAAGTGTGTTAGGGAGCCTCTTTCTGGAATAGCTTTCAGTGTTATAGAAATCCGTCTGTTTGAGTTTATTTGGATATAATCCTATCTGAAACGTTGACTTTTAAGGATCATTTCTAAGGCTTTTATTTGATTGTTTACTTAGATCAGTTTTATGTTAAAATTTAACATTCACTAGAAAGTAAAATAGATGTCATTACTATGATCTTCAAAATAAAAAGTTGAACTCTCCCAGATTTGTAAGTTAATTTTAAACTAATTGATATTAAGTGTAAATTGCCTTTATTTTATAAAAGCCAAAAAAGCACAGCAGGCTTGGTATGCTATAAAGCTTACAACTGCTCATAAATCCACTTATATAAAATATCATTATCTCTTTCAAGCCCAGGGGTTTGGAGAATGACAAGAGAGAGTTTAAAGACAATTCTCTAATCAATGGGAAAATTATCTTTTGGGGGCCCTTCTGGGCACACCTTTTCTATGAGCATCACCTTCTGTGGGGTCACACTGTGAGACCCTAGCAACCGTGTTTGTAGGATGGTGCAGATACAGTCCCTCTGCCCACAGCCGATCTGATGGATACCGGGTGGTCCTTGCATGTGGCCATAACTGAGGATATCTAAATGTAAGTGCCCTGGGGCAGCCTTATTCAGAAAGAATCAGAGAGAAGAGACTAGACAATGCACCTGAGAGAGAGGAGTTTTATAACCTTTGATATTTTTATCAGTGTTCTATCATTGATGGAATGAACATATGAAAAGCCAATGTTTAGTAATGTAAACTCCACAGAGTTCTTTGATTTAAATCCTGCCACTTGGGAGAAAGAGGTTAGGTTGGATTGCTTCTAAGACAAATACTCTATGAGGCTGTATTTGAATCTATTTTTTCTTCACATTTTATGAAAACACATTTATTTCCATTAAAGGAAATTGTGGGCTAAGCAAGAGCTAGTAGTCACTAAACGGTTTGATTTTTGGTACTTTTATGTAGATAACTGAGAAGAAATTGAGATTCCTGTATTCTCTCCTGATAGCGCAAGTAAAAATGGATCTACTTTATTATCTACAACAGGAGGAATCCTTTCATCTCTTCCATTGAAAAATTTAATCATTTAAAAATGAGGATATTTGAAGAGGATTTTTTCAAGGTTCTAGAACAACTACCGTAGCTAAGTAGAAGTTTTCTGACAGGTAGAAGCCCTCCATCTATGTCTCCAAATAATACATCACTTACTTCTCTTTTGACTCTTCTCCCCTAAAGGCCCCCTATGTCCTTTGCCTAAACTTCTCTTCTGTTTTTCTATTATTTCTCTTGGCAATTTAATCCCCTCTCAAGGCTTCAGTGATGATACGGAATCTACAGCTTCACCTTTACTTCCAAGACTGTAAAAGTCTTGAGCATATATATGTAAGCAAATTTTTCCAAAAGGGAATGTATTATATACTTTCAAACAAGTACCGTGCACTTATAATATGTGTGTGTGTGTATATATATATATATATATATATGTCAATTTGTTATACATTTCCAAATCCATTTGAAATCGCTGGTCCTCAGTAGCTCTAAAATTGCACTCATCATTATCCTTCCTAGACCTGTTCTTCCACTCTCTTATTTCCATAATTAATTCCATCATTCCATCTTTCCAGGCAGCAAAATCAGAACCTTCCAGTCATCAGTCAGTTCTTCATTTCTTCTTTCTTCTCCTGCCTCCCACAGCAGAGCCATCTGCCTGGTCCTGATGATTTCACCTCTTCTGTGTCTATCTTTTCTGAGTCTTCTTTACCCCCTCACTGTACTCCATTGCATTGGCTTGCCAGCCATTCTGCCCTGATTCAAAATGCCTCCCTCTTCCAGCTGAACACATCACTTCTGGGTTAACCTTCTCAAGCACAATTGTGATTTTGTTGCAGTGCTACCAAGATACTTCAATGGCTTTCCTTTGCATTCAGTCTAAAATCCAAGCTTGTTGTGTTGACTCCAACCTACATTCAGTCTTTCTTCCCCTCTGCCCAGCTGGTGCCTCTGCTATTCTGTAGCTATGTGCTTGACCTGTGAAAAACCCCCAGTTCCTCCAGCTACATGTCCCTACCTTCTACTCCAAAGGCCATTACCAAGTCACCTAGCTAGAGCTTTCTCCAAGGGAAGGATACTTCCAGGGCTCTGATCAAGGTAACATGCTTTTTTTCTTGTACCTATTATGCTAGTTTATCAGAACTGCCACAAGAAAGTACCAAATATAAGGCAGCTCAAACAACAGAAATTTATTTTTTCACAGACCTGGAGGCTAAATGTGTGGGCAGAGTTGGTTTCCTCTGAGGCCTCTCCCCAGGGCTTGCAGGCTTCTCTGTCTTCATATGCTTTTCCTTCTGTGTGTGTCTCTGTCCTAATTCCCCCTTCTTAAAAGGACATCAGTCATATTGGATTAGGGCCCACCCCAATGACCTCATTTTAACTTAATTATCTCTCCAAAGAGCCTATATCTAAATACAGTCACATTCTTAGGTACTAGGAGTTGGGGTTTCAACATATGAAGTTTAGGGGGATGAAATTCAGTCCCTATACCTCTCTTGGCAGCCTGTCTCACTTTAGACAATTCATTCTTGCCTTTCTGTGTGTGTACAAGATTTCCTAAATTTCCTAACTTATTCTTCATATGAGGAGGCAGGGTCCACATTTCTTCATGACATACATGTATTTTTTGAGTAGAGAAGACAATTCACAGCATTTTATTCAAGTTAATCCATTTCATTATAATTTGCCATATCACTGCTGTCACCATTGTTATTGTCATTATTATTTCTCTTTTGAGAAGACCATGCTTTTAAAAAATCTGGGTTGGATTTCTATGACGTTTAACCCTATGATTAAAAATCTTTTTCCGTACCAAAAGTCAACCCCTTCATCACAAGAAAAATAGGAAAGTCTGAGATTTAGTTGTAGAAATTGAGCTCTGCCAGAAAGAATTCATAGTCTATAATCTTTCAGGATTGTACTTTTACCTGGGGTTTCTTTTTGGGGAGAGGGGGCCTATCTCTCATAGATTTTTGCTTAAAACAGATAATACGAACTTCTGCATCATAGAAGGAAAATAAGGTCTAGTCCTTAGAGAACAGACAGGTGGTCCTCTAGGAAAGGAACTCTAATAGCCCCTACATGACAGTCATTCTGCCAAAGTCAGGGGATAGAATCAGTGACCCTCTTGCCTGGACTAGTTGGTAGCAAATAGGTCTAATCAGGTGAGTAGGAGAGGTAGTAACTAGCTTGCAGTTAAAATCTCTAGCTCAGAAAAAAATAAAAAAATAAAAAAAAATAAAATCTCTTGCTCAGGAATGTCTATGTTTGAGTACGCTAGACCTGGAGGGAGATTGTTACAGAGTCTGAAGAAAGTGACTAAGAATAAGCAAATGTGAAAAAGATACAGGTTTCCTATGGGGGACCACAGAGAGGTGGCACCATCAGTCAAGGGTGGTCCTGTGCTTTTCTTTGAGAAGAGTATACACTTAGTCAGTTCTGCAGTTTTCCTATAACTGGAATTATATTGAATAAGTAGAATGTTCAATCAGAGTTTCTGTCCTTTGATCAGAAAACTTTGATAGAACACCTGTGTGCAAGGCAATGGGACAGGTGCTGAAAAGTAAATCAACCTAAGATGTGATCCTGAGCAGAAGAGGCAATCCAGCAGTGGCTGTGTTCTTAGGCCATGTGGAAGGAAGGATGGCTTCTGGCCATCACGATCAGGGAAGGAATTTCTTGATCCTCTTCTCCTGGTCCTCAGCCTATCCTATGTGTCTCTAGTTTATTGCTTGTCCTGGCCCATTCTCCTGTACTTGCTTGTTTTCCTTACTTTGCTTGGTGGTGTGAGAAATGCAAGTTTGAGAGGTTAAGATCCTGCCTCACATGTGCCTAGCATGTGTGGAATTGATGTATTGTGGAAATGTCACTTTGTCTTGGTTCAGAAAGGTGGAAAAAATTAGGGGAAAGGAGAGCTAAGATGGGGTGATAGGGGTAAGGTGTTTTAGTCAGAAGGTAGGGGCAAAGTTATATCAACAAGCAGTTTTAGTACAGCTTAAACCAGATGATAGAGCACCAACACTGCCAAGGACCTCAAGAAGGTAGCTGGAAGCCCTCTGCCACGTAAGTTAGTCTGCAGTATTGGGAAGCTTAAATCCTTTCCCTCTTATCTAGTCAAGCTCAACCAGAGCATTTGAAAGAATAATGAAAAACTAGAGGGTCTTACATTTCTGGAAAGTAGAAAGATCAAGTAAACCCAGCAATCTTCCTGCCCCCAAAATAGTGAAGTTGAATGTTAAAGTATAGAGAAAGTTTTTGGATATCTTCTTTAAATTTGTTTTTAGCATTTTAGTCTGTAACAGTAAGGATAGAGAGAGATGCTGTCCCAAAGAGAAAAGTTTGCAGAAACCACAGTAGTTGAGCCTGACCATTCATGATGCCTTTAGATTTGCACAAAACCATGGCTACAAGGACTGTCCCATGTGAATTGGCCAGGCAAGCCAATGCCTATTGTGTAGAAGAGTGTGGTGATGGTTTACCAGCCACAGAGCAATGGGGCCCAGGGCTCCTAAGCTCTGATAACCAGAAGACAGAAGACAATCCACATGTAATACCCAAAGGAATATGCCCCTCTGGAAGCATGCCTTACTACCTGCCACTGTCCCCATTGTTGCAGCACATCCCTGAGAATGCTCCATGACATATTTCTATGTAAACTCCAGAAATGCTGAATGCAGTACCTTGCAGTACCTTACCATAGGAGATATGTAATACATTTTTTTAAGATGATAAAAAAATAGAAGTGTTTTGAAGATAAATCTGGCATGTGAACAAGGACTACATTCAGACAAATAGGTTTGGACAGGTGTCAATTGTTTGGATAATTCTTGCAAATACAGCTACTAAGAAATATGAAGAATTTTAGCCAGGATTTTGCATTGTTAGCATTAATTACATTAACTAACTAACTGCTGTGTATTCTGCTAATGGAGCAGGAAGGAGTTCCCTAAAAGAAGCTATTCTAGGGGCACCTGGGTGGTTCAGTCAGTTAAATGTCCAACTTTTTGGCTCAGGTCATGATCTCATGGTTTGAGATCGAGCTCACATTGGGCTCTCCATTGGGCCTGGAGCCTGCTGGAGATTCTCTCTCTCCTTCTGCTCCTTTCCAGCCTCTAGAAGAAAGAAGAAGAAGAAGAAGAAGAAGAAGAAGAAGAAGAAGAAGAAGAAGAAGAAGAAGAAGAAGAAGAAGAAGAAGAAGAAGCATATTCCATTAGTAAATTAAGAACTCAATAAGACTTCCTATTTCCTGAGCCTTGCTAATGTGCCAGGCACTGTTTCAAGCACTTTTCAATTATTAACTCCTTAAATAGTTACAATCACTCTGGGGGTAGAAACTATTATTATCCCCATTCTGAAGATGACAAAACTGAGGAACAAAGAGCTGAAGCATCGTGGGCAAAGTCACACCAATGCCATTAAGTGGCAGAGCCAGGGTTTGAACCTGTGGAAGTCTGTAATCTGATTGCAGGTTCTGAGATCCTGTTCTACGTTAGCTTAGTCTTCTTATGATAAATTGTTAAGTTTCTCTAAATTTTACAAAGTATGATTCAAATATCTCTGACAGAGAAACATTAACTGCTAAGGGTAGAGAGTTCTAGGTCCTTCTTAAGACTTTGGAAATATGTATACAACATTTAAAGAAAGTTAAATTCATTAGCATAGACAAGCAAATTAAGCAATTTAGGCCTCAGAGTGGATTCTTTGGTCTCAATTATCTGGCTAGCATTTCACAATGATCATTGCCAAATGTCATACTCAAAGTGTTACCGAACAGGCACAGGCTATAAAAAGACTCAGTTTTGTCTCATGGCCAATCTTTCTAGTATAGAAACTCAACTCTGGCATATAATTACAAATTGATACATTGCTATGGTGGATGGAGGATTCCTCATGACTACTGAAATATTTGATAAATACAGATCAGTGACTAAAATGACACAGATAAAGACGGGCTAGTGGAAAACCCTTTAAAGATCAACATATATGAATCTTTTGAGATATTGATCCACTTTGCCCTTGTAAAATTTGAATAAAAACACTGCAGAATTAAGAAATGTAAATTGGTACATAATATTTCTTCTAACTTTTGCAGATGTCTATATTAGGACAATTATCCAAGTCAAAGTCATGAGACACAGAGAGAGGGAGACAGGGAGAGGGAGAGAGAGAACTTTTAGGCTCCTGTCACTGAGAAGTCCTAGACAAATTGACCTGACATCAACTTCTTCACTCTGCCTTCCTGTTCCTCTTTCACTCTTTCTGTTTCCCTCTATGTTGGTTTTTATCAGGAAAGATCTTGCTCCTTACAACAGCAAAGAAGACCCCTTTTCTCCATAGGCCCTCACTATTCATCATTTTAGAAGGAGAAAGAACCTCTTTCCTCTGACATATTTAACGCCCTCTCAGGACTCTTGGCAGCCCCACCCCCATGAGAAGGGCAGGATGGGGAAATGGAGCCTCCCCAGGAAAGCTGCATAGCAGGTGGGGAGGAAGTGCAGATCCCAAGAAAGAGAAGCGCAGGTGAAGCTGAAGAGGAACAGATGCCTCCTGCAACTGCTCAACTATTTACAAACAAAATCTATTTAACCTCCTTCTTGGGAATATTCACCATTTTTTTTTTAACTCAAAATACATCAAAGTGGAAAAGATCATCCTTTTAAAAGATAAGAAATCCATAATTAATACAATATGATACAATGAAATAAAGGTGGGAGGTCCAGGTAGTTCTTTGTGACTCAAGGAAATACTACAATCTTACAAGAATATTAAGTGTCGGATCCATTCTGGCCTTCCACAGATGAGTTTTTGAAGAGTAGTAGTGGTAGCCAGGTATATTAGAGCACTTGAAAGCTTTAGGGTAAAACAAACAATCTGGATATGTTTTCTGGCTCCAAATCTTGCTCCTGCTGCTCGCTTATTGGAAATTTTCATTTCTTTTTCTTTCTTTCATTTTTTTTTTTTTTATTGCACAAGGGACTTAGAATCTTTGGGTTTTGCTTTGTTCACTTGTCAAATGAAGATAATTATACCTTTCTTGGATGATTGACACAAAGATTAAGGAGATGATGCCTGTGACACACAATCATATAGTAGATCCTCAATAAATGTCAGTTTTCCAGTGCAATGTATATTCTTAGCGTAGCCAGGTTTGATTCCCTGTTTCCTTTATCAGCCATTTTTCCCTACTTGACAGTATACAACACAAATACAAATGGAAACAAAAGTAGTTTGTTCATGTAGTATGGGATAGGAGCAGGATTAATAATAAATTACACTCCCTGTATTTCTGGTAATGAAAAAGACAAGCGTATAAAAAAATTAATTACATCTTGTTATATGTCAGAAATCCAGTAGAAAGGAAAGACAGGGCTGGACACCCACTGAGTCACAATCATGGTATGGCAAGCGTTTTGATAAGAGAGAAGATTATACGTCACATTGTCACCACCGTTCTGTCATTCATTGGTGACTGTGGCCATATGAGGCCCAGAATCATGCACAGCTGCTCAGCACAGCACCCAAACCAAAGAGCAGAGCAAGAGCTTGTGCTTGACCCATTATTTTAAAAATTCAAAATAATATTTTCCTTTAATAGTGCAGAATTGGGTTGAAGTCTTTCCTTTGTAGCTCTGGATTTTGTCTTCAAATTTTGAAGATGACACAACCTGCCATCCCTTATTTATACTCTTATTTCTCAAAAGTGGGTTACTGGTAGGCTGAAATATGTTTTGGATATATCTGAAAAGTATTCCTTTCTACTTGCAAAGTGGCAAGTCTCTCTGACAAGCCTATGAAAGAACATTTAAGGGAAAGTCCAATAGTGTTAGTTTATGTAGCTGTCACTCCTTTGGTCCCACAATTGAGATTAAATGACAGGTATGGGATTTTCATCAGAATAAATCTCTGGAAATTTGATGAAAAGCAGGGAAAAAAAAACCCTGAATTAATTAACACAGCTTAACATATGATCATAATTTGGGGGGGATGTGAATTACTGTTAGTAAAATTTAGAAAAATCCACACATATTATTTTAACTTAAGTATATTCTCATGAAATGTACATGGCTGTGTGGTGGTTAAATGTTTATGGGAACTTCTCAGTTTTTGCTGTTCGGCCTGCTTTCAAAATATTCAAATATATTTGGCTTTTGTAACTTCGCTAATTAAACCTTCTAAAACAGATGGAATTATAGAAATTACAGAGTTTAAAATATCATTTTAATTGGTTTACGATCTATGTGACACATAGTGCCATTCATACTGTATAAAATATATACGGATGGCTCGAAAGAGATAGCATACCAATTAATTTTTCTTTAACTCTCAATTAAACCATGTTGTCTTCCTTATTTGATCCCCTTTCTGTTAGCCTGGCTCCAAGCTGGTCTGATCAACCCTAACTGAAGATACAGGTTGTAACCTGCAATAGTATCGGTGAGTTCTTTTAGGATGACTCATGGTGGGGGGAGAATCTGAATTTACCTTCTTTCAAAAGAAAATAATTTGACCTTAAGAGAAATCTTGAAACATGCATATGGCAGTCCCCCGAGTGATGCATAGATTAATCCTTCTTTTAACATGGTTGTCTAATGTATGCAAGCAACCATAGTCCTCTGATTTTTTGGAAGTCTTGATTTCAAATATTCTATTCTACTGTCTCACTAAGAACACTTGCATTTATCAGACTACATTTCAGATTTTTTAGTTGAGATGGGAAGTAATAATTGCTGTACATAGATTTCTGGAAGACTTCTATAGACTGCTTCGTGCGTGTCTATGTGCCTCAAGATCGAGAATCTGGTTGAATAAAGCTTCCTTCCACCCACAAAGGTTCTAATTTTGAGGCCCACAATGAAGGTCTCAATTAAATAAACCTGCTTTACCCAGCAAAATAACATGCAGTTTTGAAAAATACTATATGCCACAATTTTTTGGCTACTGTTGGCTAACAAAATTAAACTCAACCGTTTCTTTCAAATATCTCAATTTGCCATTTAGATGGGATTTTAAACACACTATTCCCCTTTGTTGCCATGGTTACAGGTTTGGGCCCTCATGGGTGACAGGAAAGTATCACAGTACTGGTTCCTGTTTGAATACACATGTTCTCTGGGTCTCGCCTTGCAGGGAGAGGGGAGGCCGGAATCACCTCACTCCCACAGCAAGGTAAACCCATGTATCAAATGACACTCAGAGCTGGGAAAATCGCCCACAGCAGGGACAGATTACCTCTTCCAGTCACTATGGAGAACGATTCAAATTCTGGCTTTAATGAGCCCAGATAGAGTCCTTCTCCTCCCCACCAATGTGACACTTTGCAGACATTTTATATATCAAGGAAATATTTAACAGAAACGTGCTTCCAAGAATGCCTACCGAGCTGGCTCTAGGCATCTTCCAGCGTTGTGGGGGTCAATTAAAAGAACCAATCAATTGTTTTTAAAACTTTAAAATATTTTTTTAAAAAAGTGGGGGGAAAAGAAAGTGGACAAAAAGTAATGTTAAATAGCACGGAGCATGACTAATGGCGCTAGCATGTTAAAATCATTGGGAAAATGTCCTTGGAAGACAAATGAATTTTCAGCAGAATAATTAACTTAATTAACAAATTTGCATGCATATTCATCAGGCTATTGAAGTCTTTCCAGCCCAGCTTGATGAGCGTTGGTGTAATAATTGTCTCATTTACATTCTGCAATCTACTACAATTTAGGGCATGCAAAAAAAGCCGACCTCTTCCCTTTGACTTTCTTTAGGACCCACAAACTCCTAATAACACGACCATCACCCACTCAGTGGCCTCAAGTTCCGGCCTTTGGAGAGAACCCCCAGAGAGAGTTGATGGTGGTTTCCCCATCCCCCAGCCTTCCTCTTCTTTCTTCTTTTATTTATTTTTTTTCCTTTTGGCCCAGGTTCTCTGTTTTTGCCTCTGCTTGCTCTCCTGGGTAAATCTTGGCACCAGTTCTGACTTCAAATCTCCTGGGTCGCCAGACTGCATCATGTAAAAATTGCCATTTCCCTCTATCTCTGCAGGGCAATCTTTAAAGGCAGTAAGGTGTGACGCTCCAGACTGGCAGCTTGGCAAGACGAAGCCCATGGATACCAGCACACGGGAATCTGGACCGTTCACTCTGACAGCAGTCAGCACTGGGAACAAAAGGAATGGAGGAAAAAAAGCGCAAATGTATTTTTACATATTGTAGGCATATGGCCACAAGACCAGCAGAAATATATTTAATTACCAATTGTGCGCATTGAGGAGAAAAACACTGGGAAAAAAAAAAAACCCCTGTGTACACAGCAATATTATTCTACTTTTAACTTTTCACCTCCTTTTTTTTTTTTTTAATTGAAGATAAAAGGGATGTGGATTAGAATCGAAAAGGGTTATCTGCTGGAATCCTCCTATCAAAGGTGATGCCAGTTTTTCATGTGCCTTCCTCAGTAGCGGAACATTATTGTAGGAAATGTAAGTTTTCTTTTTATGATTTTAATTATAAAATAATTTTACTAAGGTATTTTTTGAGGGGAGGCCCGGGGGGACCCGTTTTGAACTGTAACAATTAGACAATTTCACTGTTCTATTGAAACTCTACTTCCAACGTTACACATTAGTTTAGGCCTTAACAATGAATGAACAGCCCTTGAAAAATTATAGTCCTGTTCCTTCCTATGAAATCAGAACAGTTCAACCCACGTTTATTGCCTGCTTCTTGTCTGTCAGGCACTGTGGTAGCCAATGGTGGGACAGGGATGAATCAAATACAGTCCCTGTACTCAAGAAACTTATGGTCTGGGGTGTCTGGGTAGCTCAATGGTTGAGCATCTGCCTTTGGCTCAGGTTGTGATCCCAGGGTCCTGGGATGGAGTCCTGCATCAGGGCCCCTGCAGGGAGCCTGCTTCTCCCTCTTGCCTATGTCTCTGCCTGCCTCTCTGTGTCTCTCATGAATACATAAATAAAATCTAAACAAACAAACAACAAGAAGCTCATGGTCTAAGATGGGAGACAAATACATATAGGCATAATCATAATATTAAATTATTAAAATGATAACCAAAATTAGAACTGTAATTATAATACACATAATAAAATAGGTGCAATATAATGAGGTAGGTATTTCGATACAGGGGCCACAGGGGACTGACTCTCAGGTCAGCCTAGGAGTCAGTCACTCAGAAGGCCCAGGAAGGTCTGAGCAAAGGTGTGCGTAAGAAGTCCCATGGTTTCCCTCTATCCTGTTGATCCTGTTCCATCAGTCATAAACCTGGTGAAAAACTGTACCTGAATCAATGTGTTAGAACATCCTGCTCCCCTAATCAACAGCATCTGGGGAGGGTGGAGTTGGGTAGACACCTCTATCAGGCAGAGCTTTGTGTCATCTGGTCACCAGTGGTCAGGTGGCTGTGGCTGGAGCTCAGAGGCATGTCCAGTGAGAGTCTATGCTCAGTGGGTCACAAGTATGCTCTGAGAGGTGCTGGAGAGTGACAACTATAGCAGGTAGCAGAGGCAGCAGCCCCAGGATTGGGCTCCTGTTGGGGGAGTTGACTACATGACCCAGTTGGTGGCCATGGACTCTAATCAGGAAGAGAAAGCCCAAGGATCAGGGCAGGTAAATATGTCCCAACAAACTAGGAGCCAGGCCTTAGGTTTTCTAGCCCTAATAGCTGATACCAGACAGGTGTGCCCATCAGATTGACACTTCTGAGAATTGTGTGAATCTCTTCCTGGTCTCCGAAGGGTTTACAGAAAGGCAGATATAGAGAGAGGTCTCCCACCCTGGGGATGGTATAGTTGCAATAATCATCAGAAACTGGTCCCATCTTCACTGGAGCAAGTTTGGTTTATTTGGGGGTTTGGCCTTGGAGAGGCTAACACTTAAAGAAAAGACCAAGGCTCAAATGGATCCAATTTCTTGCACATGAGTTGTACTGACTTAGTTATTAGTGAGCTCAAGTGGCACTAAGTGACAGAGTCTAGGGTTTTTCAAAAGCCAAACTCTATATTCTTAATCACTTAGCTCCACTGTCTATATTGAAATTATTATTTAAGAGGCCAAACACTATAAACATTTAGGGTACAAGACTGCAGATTTGGCTGCTTTATTGGCCATGTGGGGTTTGAAGCTTCAGCTCCTCATCCAGTAGAAAAAAAACTAATTCAAATAATTAGGTAGTAGAGGGAGCTAGCTATGTTTTCTACCTGCAAAATGTGGATTTTGTCTGTACCTGGAATAGCATATTCCAAATAGCCTTCCCATTGCCTAAGTAAGTCCATAATACTATTTCTCAATTTGGTTGAAACATGCAAGTTTGGTTGATTTCATGAACGTTAAAGTGGAGTTATCAGGTTCTGTAGACACTACATGATAACTTTTAAAAGTCTTCAGAGTAAAGTAAGAATGATACTATCACAAATCTAGAACAATGCCTCGGTAAATTAGGTACCTACTATTACGTTCTTAAAATTCATGGCATCAAACATAGTGATTTTCTGTCTCCCAGATACATATGGAATGTCTTAAAGGAAAAGTAATTCCTTAAAATTAAGATTCAAAGGGATTTAAAAAAAAAAGAAGTTAAATTTGAATAGAAATACATATAAAATTGGTTTCTGAGCTTCCTAGAAGGCAACATAAAAAAGGAAATATGGAAAATTCCATTATTTTTCATTATCAGCAAGGAAGAAACATATTAGTTCCTCAGGAAGAGAAAGCATTCAACATGCATACAATAGCATACAAGTCTATGTTGTAAGACATAAACATCACATAGACTTGACCATTAAAAAGAAAGAACAGTTTAAAGTCTTTGTAATGATGTAGATTGTAGTACAATTCAAGAACTGTAATAAAATACATTCTTTCCTTTAAAACTAGAATGAAGGAGATATTCTTATCAAGGCATTAATTCAGGGGGCCTCTAGGCCCTGATGCGCAGATCTTGGTCCACAAGGCAGCACTATTTGGTTATGTATTCATAAAGGCAAATATTTGTTGATTACCTGATCTGTGCCATTCATGTTTCTAGGGCCGGGGATGAGTGATAAAAAAGAAAAAAAAAATCCCTGTTCACAATCCAAATTAAAATGATTCCAGCACATTAATATAAAATTTTATAGTTTTAATTGTTACCATGATGTGTGATGAATGAATTATGGGTTAATCAACTTACATGATGCTTTACGGTTTACAAAATGTTTTCATACATCATTACAACCCAAGTATCCTTATGGAAGCATTGGGACATTCCAGGTATTGGACTGATGTTCCTGGCCATAGAGCCTTGATACATCATGAAAGTGATTGTGATTTTATTTTTCCATTAGAAAGGATATACTTGAGAGCTCATTTCAGAACTTAGCAAGACAATGAGCTAGTGCCACAAGAGGCCTTAACATACCTTGATGTGTTTAAGAGTTGAACACTACACTTAGTGACACCTGGTTTAATGAACATCTCAATTCTTTTACATCCCATGAAGTGTTGCAGGACTTTTGGCAAAATGTGAAGTTGTTGTGCTAGACACAGTGAGGAACTATGAATAACTGTTAGATGATAACTACTCGTCCCTATCTCAAGGCAATGATTGTGAGTCATATGGTCCACTCAGGCTCTCGAGCCCTGTATTCTCCTTCCTCAGCATGCCTATTGTGCACAATGGGTGAAGAATTCTGCTTCTTTTCCAGTTAATTAACCCACATGCTAATGATACTGTTCCGTCCTTGGTTAATTCAGAGTAACCTCCAGCTGTCTGCCTCCTGTCTGTTTAGAAGCTTTTGGTGATGAAGGTAGAGTAGAGCCCATGAGAAGGAAACTGCTGCATATACTCACCAGCACAGGCAGATGGTATTCGGGTAGGGTGATCATCTCAACCCAGTTGGCCCAGAACTTATTTGGTTTCAGCACTGGAAGTCAAGTCCTGGTAACCCCTTAATTCCTATGCAAATAGAACCAGGATTGGTCACTGCCAGTACTGGGAACCATCGGTATAATCAGTAAGTAACAAATGAACACTTCCATCATTGAGTAAAATACAAGGGGGTAGGTAACATTTGGCGTCTTGGTTTGAATTCCCTTGAAAACAGGTCTTGAGTCAAAGATTCCAAGTGAAGGTAATTTATTGGGAGGTGATCCTAGGAAACAATGGTAGGAGAGTGGAGAAATGAGGCAGGAAAGCAAGGTGCCACTTGGAACCTAATCTTATTGATTAAACTGGGAAATGGTGTCTACATATCCCAGAGTCATGCTACCACATGGCAGGAGGATTGGGATAAGCACAGTCATTATTAGTTGAAGTTTCTTTTTACTAGCACAGGATGAGGTTGCTAATTTGATCTGCCAAGCCAATGGGCAGAGTGGACCTCAGCAGTCAGAGAAAGCCCTCTGACTTTCATGGATTGCAGGAGGAAGCTCTGCCATTGTACACTAAAATGGTGAGGGACAAAGGGCCATGCAGAGGTCATTGATAGTGCTGCTACAGTGGATCTACATTGCTTTCCATGTCAACAAATTCCAAAGAATTGAACTCTTCCCTCTGAGGACCCAGGCTCAGAGATGGATGCCTGTTTGGTAAGGGGTGAAAGAAATGTGATGGATATGGAGAAATTCAAAGTGTGGGTGCATGTGTAAAAGGCAGGAGACTTTATTGCCTCTGAATAATACTTGAAACCTGTTCTACTCATTAGTAATTATCATATGGCCAAACTAGATATGTGGGATTAGTTGGAGTCTTATAAGTAGACTTAAATTATGTCACTTCAAACATTCATTGATTTTTAGGGACAAGACTTTTCAACTTAAGGGTCTCATTGCATTACTTATCAGGTCTCATTATTATAAAGAATTTGTTTCTTTTTTACTTACATTCTTCCCTCAGCCATTAAAAACTATTTTAGTATTTCTATCTTTGAGATGGACAAAGTTTGTCTCTCTGGTCTCCCTTGGAAACACCAAGAACAGGACCTCAGTTTGAAGTTTGTAAAGTGTTTAGAGTGGAATGCAATGGCAACGTCTGCATCCAGGAATCCTGGCCAGGTGCCTGGGGTTGGTGACCAGTCATCTCAGCCATCTAGGCTGATCATCAGTCACCTACATGACCTGATGGATACATCTGCCAAATGGACATGCTTGAACCTGGTTAGAAGCTGAAGATTCAATCAGCCATTGTTCAAGATTAACGAAGACAATAGGTGAGCAGAATCCATGAGTCATCAAAAACCTCAAGGCAGAGACTACAGGGAGAGTCTGTTGGTAGGGAAGCCATCTTAACAAATACAGAGCAGCTGTGTGGAGCTGTGTGGCCATGATGGCCATGATGATGCTCACTAGAATGAGCAGCAATGTTCACCTGCCATGGAGAGGAAAGGGCAACCAAATGACTCAACATGGTTTGTGTCCTAGAAGTTGATCCAGGGTTCATGAGTGTGAGTATGAGGCTGTTTTCTGTATTCTTCAGTTCCTGTATTCAGCTTTATAAGAAACCCTGTTAATTGAAGGAAACTGGGTAACCTCATCTACCTTAAGGAGCCCAACTAACCTATCTTTTATATGCTTGAAATAATTTCTCACCTTTCTCTGATTTATGCTAAATAATTTTAATTTTATCAGTATTTTTTACTCTCACAAATTTTTTTGATAAGTTTTCATTAGCCATGATCTATCTCATCCTGTCATTTCACCCTTTGGAATTGTTCTATTTATTTTTATTTTTAAAATGTTTTCACTTTTATTGAGGTACAATTGTCAAATAAAATTGTAAGATATTTAAAGTATGATATGGTGATTTTACATATATATACATTGTGTATACTGACAGTTTTCTTTTAAGTAAACTCTATGCCCAACGTGGGGCTCGAACTAACTACCCCAGGATCTAGTTGCATGCTCTACTGACTGAGCCAGCCCAGTGCTCCTTTATAATGTTAACAATATTTTCATTTTATTTTTTTAAAGATTTTATTTATTCATGAGAGAGAGAAAGAGGCAGAGACACAGGCAGAGGGAGAAGTAGGTTCCATGTAGGCAGCCTGACATGGGACTCAATCCCAGGTCTCCAGGATCACACCCTGGACTGAAGGCGGTACTAAACCACTGAGCCACCCAGGCTGCCCTAAGTAAGGTTCTTTCTTTCTTTCTTTCTTTCTTTCTTTCTTTCTTTCTTTCTTTCTTTCTTTCTTTCTTTCTTTCTTTCTTTCTTTCTTCTCTTCTCTTCTCTCTCTTTCTTTCTCTTCTCTTCTCTCTTCTTTCTTTCTTTCTTTCTTTCTTTCTCTTTCTTTCTTTCCTTTTTTTTTGTATATGTTTTTATTGGAGTTCGATTTGCCAACATACAGCATAACACCCAGTGCTCATCCCATCAAGTGCCCCCCTCATTGCAGGTCACCCAGTCATCCCCATCCCCCCGCCCACCTCCCTTTCCACTACCCCTTTTTGTTTCCCACAGTTAGGAGTCTCTCATGTTCTATCACCCTCACTGATATTTCCCACTCATTTTTTCTCCTTTCCCCTTTATTCCTTTTCACTATTTTTTATATTCCCCAAATGAATAAGACCATATAATGTTTGTACAGTCTCTTCAATAATGGTGCTGGGAAAATTGGACATGTGCAGAAGAATGAAACTAGACCATTCTCTTATACCACACACGAAGATAAACTCAAAATGGATGAAAGATCTAAATGTGAGTCCAAAATCCATCAAAATCCTAGAGGAGAACACAGGCAACATCTTTTTTGAACTTGGCCACAGCAACTTCTTGCAAGATACATCTATGAAGGACAAGGGAAACAAAAGCAAAAATAAATTATTGGGACTTCATCAAGATAAAAAGCTTCTGCACAGCAAAAGAAACAGTCAACAAAATTACAACCTACAGACAACAGAACTACAACAGACAACCTACAGAATGGGAGAAGATATTTGCAAATGACATATCAGATAAAGGGCTAGTATCAAAGATTTATAAAGAACTTATTAAACTCAACAGCAAAGACACAAACAATCCAATCATGAAATGGGCAAAAGACATGAACAGAAATTTCACCAAATACAACATACACATGGCCAACAAGCACATGAGAAAATGCTCTGCATCACTTGCCCTCAGGGAAATACAAATCAAAACCACAATGAGATCCCACCTCACACCAGTGATAATGATGAAAATTAACAAGACAGGAAACAGCAAATGTTGGAGAGGATGCGGAGAAAAGGGAACCCTCTTACACTGTTGGTGGGAATGTGAACTGGTGCAGCCACTCTGGAGAACTGTGTGGAGGTTCCTCAAAGAGTTAAAAATAGAACTACTCTACAACTCAGCAATTGCACTACTGGGGATTTATCCCCAAGGTACAGATGAAGTGAAACAGCAGGACACCTGCACCCCAATGTTTATAGCAGCAATGTCCACAATAGCCAAACTATTGATGAGATGAAAAGATAAAGATGTGGTCTCTCTATACACTGGAATATTACTCAGTCATTAGAAATGACAAATACCCACCATTTGCTTCAACATGGATGGAACTGGAGGGTATTATGCTGAGTGAAGTAAGTCAATCAGAGAAGGACAAATATTTTTATTTTAAATTTAATTTAAAGCCTCATAGATTCAATTCACCCTCTTCAAGTTCTCCTGCGTTTTAGGCATAGGAGAGTAGAATAGGGTAAGATTGGGATCAAAGACATAGATTTATTTATTATTATTATTTTTAAAGATTTTATTTATTTCACTTATTTTAAAGTGAGAGAGAGAGAGTGAGAGAGTGAGTGAGCCAGAGACAGAATCCCAAGCAGACTCCCCACGGAGTGTGGAGCTTGACGCTGGGCTCAATCTCACCACCCTGAAATTGTGACTTGAGCCAAAACCAAGACTCAATGCTTAATCTACTGAGCCACCCAAGTAGCCTTTAACTTCTCTGACTCTTAAATAAATAAGGATAATATTTTTTTAATTAACAATAGTTTATTATTATTATTATTATCATTGCCCCACAGAAAATAATAGGTGAAACATTTTCTCTCCCCTCATCTTTGCCCCTCAAGTATATTCTGTGAAAGATTAAAGTTTGTCATATTAAAAAATACAATTTGGTAATACAAAGAAAATAAAAGACTATGGACCAAAAACTTGGAGAAAGGGTGAGGAGAGAAGCTAAGAAAGTCTATTGTAATTGGGTTAAAACTTTAGCAGTGAGCTTCTTGGAAAGAAAGGAAAGCAAAATATAATAGTCACATCTTATTCTAATAAAGTAAAATACAAAAACAAAATTTTATAAGGTAAGAAATATGTTTAATGTTTAATTCTGACATGAATTATTACATGGTTCTGTCTATAAGATACATTGAGACACACAGTAGAAATTTGTGGTAGACAAAGGGCCTCTGTATCCTATTTCTTACACTGACTGCAAATTAAAAGCTATGAATGTATGGTTGTGTTGAAAGTTTCTGGAAAGCATTTATTTCTAGAGACAGCTGAGAGATGATAGCCAAGGCATCTATTTTTTAATAAAATGAATAAATGCAGCAATACAAGCTGAAGGAAGTAGAGAAATGACTTGGTTTATTTCCTAATCTTTTTCTTTCTTTCTTTCTTTCTTTCTTTCTTTCTTTCTTTCTTTCTTTCTTTCTTTCTTTCTTTCTCTTTCTTTCTTTCTTTCTTTCTTCTTTCTCTCTCTCTCTCTCTCTCTCTCTCTCTTTCTTTCTTTCTTTTTTTCTTTCTTTCTTTCTTTCTTCAGATTTTATTTATTTATTCATGAGAGACAGGGAGAGAGAGAGGCAGAGACACAGGCCCAGGGAGAAGCAGACTCCATGCAGGGAGCCTGATGTGCTACTCGATCCTGGGACTCTAGGATCACCCCCTTAGCTGAAGGCAGGCGTTCAACCACTGAGCCACCCAGGCATCCCTCCTAATCCTTTTCAAAGATGAACAAAGGCCACATTTGCCTTGATAGTACATCAGCTTGCTAACTGGCCTCCTTGGTGCTGGGCTCGCCCACCTTGGTTCCTTTCTCTCTACTGCAGTCAGGGCAGGGATTTCTAAAACACTCATTGTGTCATACATGGTTTCCATCACCTTCTATAGTTCACTCCTCAATTCTTTCAGTTTCTCAGATATGCTATGTGTTTTCCTCCAGGCACATTCTTCTTTGCCTGGAAGAGCCATCTCTGCTGTCAACCGCCATTGCCTCCAGCCCTTCCCCAAAATGTCAAGTCAATACTCATCTTTTTGAAGCCTATCGCTAGTTCCAGAAAACTTCCTTGACAACTCCAACCTCCTTGCCTGGATTAGTTTTCCCTCCTCCGTGTTCCTTAGGCACTCTACTCCATGATATTTTGTGTTTACTCTGTGTATCTTCCACTAGACGGAAGGTTTTGTGCATTAGGAGCACCATCTCAGAGCTTCATTGAATCTTTAGCATTAGCAGAGCCCTGGCATGTAGTAGGGGCTTACTACATATCTGATAGATAAATGAATGAAAGACTTGGTAGGAGCTGACTTTCAAACCAACAGTTGATGTCATTTTTTTTTGATGTCATGTTAATAATCAATAGACATCTTCCCAAAGTGTGTTTCATGAAACACTGCTTCTGAGAAATATTACTAAGTGTCCCAGATGACAGACTTTTGTGATTAAGGAAGTAAAAAATGTTGCATATTCTCTCTCAAAAAGTCACTATTTTCATTAGAATATTAATGGCTCCTGTATGTTTTTCAACTAATAAACTTGTGTACTATATGTGTTTTCATATTTTTTGGTGGAACTCTTGAAACTAATTCCAAGCAACACCACCGGTTGTACATGGTCTTTTACTTTAAATTAGGAAATGTAATAAGGATGCATTCATCTTTATGATTATTTATATTATTCTGGAAAGTATGAACCAGTGCAGTAAGACCAAAAAGAAAAAAAAAAAAAGAAAAAGATGAAGCACACAAAAATGAAAAGACATGATGAAGATTTCGCAGATTATATGAGTCAACTCTGAAAATACAAGAGCACCAACTCTGAAAACCTATTAAATTAACAAGAAATATAAGTGAGTCTAAAACATAAATATA
Source organism: Canis lupus familiaris (assembly GCF_011100685.1). Taxonomy (NCBI): domain Eukaryota; kingdom Metazoa; phylum Chordata; class Mammalia; order Carnivora; family Canidae; genus Canis; species Canis lupus. The sequence goes on from NC_049235.1 coordinate 43,939,408, forward strand.
TCAAAAATGACTATATATACTATATGAATAGTGGTGATCAATTTTGGAAAATCCTATGGGAAACATTTAACAGACTAGCAAAATATAGCAACTTGGAAATAAACTGCACAAAAATATATATGAATTAGATAACCCAAATTTAAAAAATGAATATACAGAAGATGCTTAAGTTCAGAGACTGCTACATCTCTAAATGAGATCATTCAGTATTATAAAGATAACGATTAAACACAATGCTATTTAGAACCCCAGTTTGGAATTTGAGAAAGGGTTTCTGAAGTTCAACTGGAAGATAAGTGGGTAAAAGTAGCAAAGAACAAAAGTAATAAAGAAGAGCAATTAGGAGAAACCAGTAATGTCAGTTTTTTAAATATATTAAAAGTTATATATCTTAAAACTTTACTATACCTTGCAGGAATAATCCAAAAGAGACTAAAATATGACAAGCATTTTTAGACTTAAAGACTTAATGTGAAAGAGAGTCACACATACATGTAAGACTAAGTGTTGCTGTTGCAAAGATTGGTTGATAATGTCTCAATTAAATTTAGTTTCTCATTTCATGCTATATATGATTCAAGACGGAGGAAAGATTACAGATAAAAGAAGCAAAGCATAGGAGAACTAGGAGAAAGTATAGATATTTTGTTTGCTTTAAAATTAAGTTATTCTTTTTTTAAGAGTTTTTAGGGTTTTAGAGTTACAGAAGAACTGCATAGAAACTGCAGTGTTCTCAAACACCCCGTCCCCCTTCCCCTCACAGGTCCTCCTATTAGCACCTCTTACGTTGATGTGGTGCATTTGTCATCACTGAGGAACCAATGCTGACACATTATTATTAACTAAAATCCATAGTTTATGGATTCCCTCTATGGAACCCCACAAAGGGTTCCCTCTTTGTGTTGTGTAGTTGTCAGGATTTTGACAAATAGATAATGTCATGTGTCCACCAATACAGTATCGTACAGGTAGTTCCACAAAAAACCTCCTTGCTCCACCTATTCATCCTCCTTCCCTTCCCTTGAGCCTGTAGAAACCATCAAATTTTTTTTGCTACCTATACTTTTTGCCTTTTTCAGAGTGTCATACTGTGGGAATGATTCATTATGCTGCCTTTGCACCCTGGCTTCTTTTACTTAGCAACATGCATTTAAATTTCTCCTGTGTCTTTTCATGGTTTAAGAACTCATTTCTTTTTATCATACAATAATGTTCCATTGTATGGATGCACCATAGTTTATTTACCTGCTCATGTATTGAAGGACTAAATACTTTTCAAGAAAGTTCGGTAATACTCATTAAACAAAACATTTATTGAGAGCCTACCATGAACCAAGTCTTCTTTTAGAATCCTGGGGTGTAGCAATGAGCAAAATATACAACAATCTTTGCTCTTGAGAAGATTGCATGCAAGTAGGAGAAGACAGACACACAGAAAATGAATAATAAAAACAATGAATAAGTAAATTTTAAAGTATACAAGAAGGTGGTAATTGCTATGGCAAAGTAGAAGGCAGAGGTGGGCAAAGGGAGTGGGAGTGTGGGGGCTGGTGAAGTTAGGCTGCAGATGGGAATTCTGTATCAGGTGGTTATTGCCCCATGAGAAGGTGATGCTTTCACCCAGATTTGGTGGAGAACAGATGGCCTGGAAGTGTAAAATTTTACAGTTTACTACCAATAAAAAAGGCAAATTCAAACAATGTTATAATATCCCACTTATTAAATTAGCATAAACTTTTAAAAATGTAAGTTTGGTGATGGTACATGGAAATTTCACTTGATAGGAGAAAGAATTAACTGCTATAATTGTTCTTGAAGGCAATGGGGTAATACGGAATAAGGAACCTTAACAACGTTTAAACAGTCTCTCTCTCTCTCAAAAAAGGGTGGGGGGGGGGAGGTGGGCTCCTGGGTGGCTCAGTCAGTTAAGAGTCCAATTCTTTTTAAAAAAATTTTTTTTTAATTTTTATTTATTTATGATAGTCACAGAGAGAGAGAGAGAGAGAGGTAGAGACACAGGCAGAGGGAGAAGCAAGCTCCATGCACCGGGAGCCCGACGTGGGATTTGATCCCGGGTCTCCAAGATCGCGCCCTGGGCCAAAGGCAGGCGCTAAACTGCTGCGCCACCCAGGGATCCCTAAGTGTCCAATTCTTGATTTTGGCTCAGGTAATGATCTCAGGGTCCTGGGATCATGCCCAGTTTTGGGTTCTGTGCTGGTCCTGAAGCCTGCTTAAGGTTCTCTCTCTCTCTCTCTCTTTCTCTCTGTTCCTCTGTCTCTCTCCCTCCACCTCCCTCTCTCTCTAAAAACAAACAAACAAACAAACAAACAAACAAACAAACAAACAATATTTAAACAATCATTCCACATCCATAAAGGCATAGCTAAAAAGTGATCAGGAATGTCAACAAAGTTTGTGAAAAAGTGTTTAATTGTAGTTTTAAAATTCAGAAATAGCATCTATTTTCTATAATGGGAACACATTAGAAATGATTATGGTACCTTCAATTAATGTAATGCTATGCAATTTTTAAAAATGATGAAGTCATTTTTGAAGAATATTTAATGATTTGGGAAAGTGCTTATGCACAGAAAATGTTCCAAAAGAAATATACCAAATGTTAACAGTAGTTATGAACCTCGGGTGGTGGGATTATGGATGCTTAAAAAATAACTTCTTTTTGATGTGAATGTATAATGCATCATAAAACTCATGTATAATACATATGTATTATAAAACACATTATTAAAAATGAAAAGTACAGAAAAGTAAAAAGAAAACAAAAGTGGTTTTGGCTTATTCCTCTCAACTCTCTCCCTTCTTTTACTTTCTTCTTCCTGATTAGCTATTATTTTTCTTTTTTCTTTGCTCCTCCTTGTGCCTCTCTCTCCTCACTTCTTTCTCCTGCTCCACTATCTCCTGCTTCTTCTGCTGATACTCATGAGTCAAAGGGCATCCAAATACATTATGCATGGCCAGATGGCACTCCAGAAGGTCATCTATAATCCCACTCTTTCCTCATCCTCACCAGCACTTTTTTAAAAAGATTTATTTATTTGAGAGAGAGAGAGAAGAAGAAGAAGAAGAAGAAGAAGAAGAAGAAGAAGAAGAAGAAGAAGAAGAAGAAGAAGAAGAAGAAGAAGAAGAAGAAGAGCCAGAGGCAGAGGGAGAGAGAACCTCAAGCAGACTCCCCTCTGAGCACAGAGCCCAATGTGGGGCTCAATTCCAGGATACTGAGATTGATCACCACCTGATCAAGCCAATCTTGATTTTATGGAGCCAAAATCAAGAGTCAGGTGCTTAGCTGACTGAGCCACCCAGACACCCCAGCACTTTCTAGTATATAATCAAACTTTCCTATTTTTGCTATTTGGACAGATGAAGCATAGTGTCTTGTTTTGAATTGCATCTCTGTGGTTTCCAGTGTGGCTGAACTTCTTTTCATGTTATTAGTCACTTAGGTTTCCTCTTGCAATGTATTCAGTTTATACATCTTTTGCCCACTTTCTGGTTGAGCAGTTTGTTTGTTTGTTCGTTCATTCATTCATTCACTCACTCATTCATTCATCCGTCCTTGCTCTTCTGGATGGTAATCCCTTTGTCAGTTTACCATCTTTCAACGTCTGCTCTTCCTGTTAACTGTGCTGTGCTGTGCTGTCTTCTAGAGACAAAACTCTTGAACTTTGATCCATCGTTTTTCTTTAATTGACTCACCAGTATTTCCATGTAGAGCATCACTTAGATCTTGAGTTAGATCTCTGTTTTGAGTTTCTGTATCCATCATTTCTCTTTCTTCCCATTTCCATTTTTGTCTTTTTCCTCTTTATTCCATAACGAATTCTCAAGTTGGCCCTCCACATTACGTATTCAGTCTGTCAATGCCAACTCTGCTATTTCTACTTTCTGAAATTTTTGGTTTCCTTACGGCATTTTCGACTTCAATAAACCCTGCTTTCTTCTCATCTTATCACTTGCAGGTCTATTCCCTCGCTACCCTTCTTCCATCGCATTTCATCATCTTGTGAAACACAAACAACTTATAACTTTTTCTTTTACTTCCTTGACCTAAAATATCTAGAAGTTTCCTTTTTCTGAGTACTCCAGTAGGTGATACCCTTCCCTTCACCCTCCTGCTTTGAATGTTGCTCCATCCTCACCTGGGAAGCCCGAGGGTGAGCCCCAGCCCCTGTGCTCTGACCACTTCTGCAGAGGCTGAGTCTCTTTCCTAGAGTCACAGATGGTAGGTAGGTTGGTGAGCCCAGCGCCTCACACATTTCCTGTCTAGTTTTGCTCCCTCAGACAGAAATGGGATCCACTCCTACGTCCATCGCTGGCTCTCCAGCACATGGAACAGATGGACCACATGGAAAACTATAGCCCTGGTTTTCACTGCTTCTATTTCTATCTACTCCCAGGCCCATAGTGTTTATTTATGGAGACTACTATGCTGGTAACCCACAACCCAAGTCTTGCCCAGGTGTTTTCTGAAGAGTTGAAGTCTCTGGATGTAGATAGGGGTGAGGTGGGAGTGACTGAAATGAGAAATTACCATCTGGCTGTCCTAAAAAAAAACAAAAAAAACAAAAACAACAACAAAACATGAGCTCAGTGAGTGATTAGCCGGCTGGTTTTCTGGTAGGTGCAGTTCATGTGTTTCTCAACAAAGCATCATGCAGTGGAGGAGAAACAAAGGATTTTTCTCTCTTCTTTGAGTTTCTTTCAGGATTTTTTTCTTCCCTTTAGAAGTAAAGCACATGGTGTCCCCCTCCCCTCCATGGCTCAGTGCTTATGAGTCTGGTTATAGTTATAGTTATCTGGTAATAAAGCCGAGTTCTCCTAGATTCTGGAAATAAGTTCATTGTTCTAGTTTTCACTGGTGTTATACATGGTCTGTCAGCTTTGTGTGTCTTCAGACAGTTTTTAATGAGACAATGAGAAAGGCCAGGTGTCACTTAAAGCTGATCCATTTATTTAAGAAGCCACAGTTTCATTTCTTGCCCTGGAGAGGTAGGGACTTCTGCTTAGAAAGTTCTTCTAAAGACACCTGCAGGCCTGACCAGTTCTCAGATAATAACAGACTTGAATGTTTTAAGTATTTGGGCAAGGAATTTTCCACAAAAGAGAAACATTTGCCTGAACGATTCTAAAGTCTGGTATGATTAATGCCCACTTCCACCATATAAAAAGTTATAATATGGCTTCTCCTAAAGGTATGAAATTGAGGTAAAGATATATCAAATTGGATCTGATGAATCCATTCTAGTAGATGATAATACAAAAATCTGGTTTATGGAAATAGAGTGTGAGAGGGTAGCAAAGAATGTTACAAATGAGAGAAATTATACATCGTGAGTACCAGGTAGTTTAGCATGTTGTTCTGTGGATGGACTTCTTTGGTATCATTGCTCTTTCTTTATTTGAGGCCCAAAGGCCAAAGTGGTATTAAGTGGTCTTTATTTCAACACAAGGACTGTACCAGTTGTGTGTAAGTTTGCCAAGTAAAATGGAGCAAGCCTCAGTTGAATTTGAATTTCAGATAAACAATACTTAAATTTTCATATGAGTATGTTCCCAAATATACAGGATTTGCAAAAGGTGGTGTCTGAACATTTTAAGTGGCACCTCGAATATATAAGAGTAGTAGCTAAGGAGGCCAGGTGATAGGATTTTGGAAACATTTGCTAGAGTTTAGTATCATTCCCATTGTCTCCCATCCCCATGGGGGAGGGAAAGGTGTGTTTCCTTCTGCAGACACCCCCTGAGAAAGAGCTGAAGAACTTGAAGCCTGGGACAGAGGGAGCTGGTGGTGTCAGGTGCCTGGAAGACTCAAGTTAAAGATGGCAGGAGCCATCTGCCTGGCAGTGACCAAGAGAAGAGGGTGCCATTGAAAGCAAGCTGTGCCTCTTCTGGGGCATAGTACCCACAGATTAATCGCAGGTCCCAAAGCAGAGACTGGGCCTGCAGGTTGTTTTAAAATGAACTCCACTAAGGAGGGCTTCCTTCCAGATGAAGACACTGGCAGAAAGAACCCCACCGACGTAAGCACTGAGGAGGTTGCCATGAGTGGCCGCTTGGAGGAAGACTGAGGGAGGTAGATGCTGATGTTCCTGGAGAAGAACTTTCTGCAGGATTTGTGAAAGTGCCCCAAAAGAACCATATGATGGCCAGGGAACACCAATGGAGATCACCTATTCCTTCATTTCTTCATTCTCAAAGATCTGTACTGCATGCTAGGCATGCATTGTTCTTAGTGCTTAGGATACATCAGAGAACATGGTGGACACAGAAACTCACTCTTAAGGAGGAAAGGGGTGGCATACGGTGACCTAAACCTGATAAATACAAACAGTATAGAGTATGCTAGAATGTAGGAATTGCTATGCTATTGTTTTAGAGCAGAGTAAGGGCTTTGGGAGTGCCACGGGAGAGGGTGCAGGTATTAATTAGGGAGGTAGGTACTGATTGGTGTCGAGGCTCCTCATGAAAGGCTGCATGCATTATCTGTTATGATATGTCAAGTGGACATGCATCTAGTTCATTTATAATCATCAAGAATAAATTCATGCAAAAAAAAAAAAGAATAAATTCATGCATATTGGTCATATGTCATTCAAAAATATCTTTCAGTTGGTCAAAGAGAACACAGTATTAGTAAATAGCAAAACTCCCCAGTCAGCACTGTCATTTGTTACAGAGAAAGCTAATGGAGAATATTTAAAAAAAAAAAAAAAAGCTGGGGAAAGTGTTAATATTAGCCTTTCCCCTTTTGCTCCCTTCCCTACCTGGCTCCTGGCTAAGATGGTGTTAGCAGGCGAGGAAGGAGCGGGAAACTAAAGGAAACAGAAGAGAAACAAATCCAGGGAGGAAAGAATGGCCCAGAAACCAGAAAAGGGAAAGAGGGTAGCAATGGAACAGGCCCAAGTTTCAAAAGGCAGGTTTGGGCGAGAGTTTAAAAGAGATTTAAACAGGGAAAAGAATATATTTAAAGTACTTAAACAGCCTTTCAATTATTTTAGTTTGTTAAAACAGGGCATCCCTAGGTATGATTCCATGCCAAGGCTGACTTCAAAGTTAGGAAGCCAACTTAGCTCGGGTTCCTAGCAGCATGGTTTGAAGGAGTTGAAGATCACCGGGGAATGTGTAGATGAAAAGTGCTACTTACCAGGAACAGTTATGGACTGAGTTTACATGCAGCAATATGGGTAGGTTTCAAAATATGGTAGGTTTCTATGGGGACATAGAAATGGGAACTGATTAATAGCATAACGCCATGAATATAATTTAAAATACACGCACACACAAAACAACTCTTCTATATGGTGTCTACACAGACATATTGAATGTAGATATAAAGGCTAAGAAATATAATAGAGTAATTGGCAAGGGAAGGAGGGGAATTAAGAGTGGAGATGGGGAGAAAACAGGACCAGACAGCTACTGGCATTGTCCTATATCAGAACTTGTGGGAAGCATCCTGTATCATCTCTTGGTAGGTATGGCCATTGCCTGCACTGTTCTGAGGCTTGGGCACTTTGCAAGTTTACACTGCCTGTTCTTTATATGAATGAATCTAGGGTGCCCTTATATATCCCATGTATCAGGGAAAGAGCAGTAAAGTCTCTGGGTTGCCAGAGCAATTCTCTGGAAGCAGTAGGGTAAGCCCAGGAATGTGCTAATAACAGCATAAGTGGGGTGCATTAAATTCAGATATTTAATCCTGGCTGTCAGATGGGCACCCCTTTTCCTGGTGATCAAGGGAGAGGCCACAGAGTAGATCCGAGGGGCTTTGGGAAGCATTGACAGCAACTGATGAAAGCTTCAGGTGTCTCCTGACCATCTTCCTAAGATAGGTTTGTGGCTTCCCAAGAATGGGCCCCAGCTGGGGTTCATGCAGTAGGCTATGGGTACCATGGCAAGCATAGAAGACCATCTGGTTCCACCCTGTGGGGGACAAGGCCTGGGGAGCAGCCTTTCCTCTGAGGCAGGTAAGCTTTGGGTCTAGGTCTCTTTCCCACATCTTACATCTTCTTTACAACTGGTTGGCAGTGGTAATGAGATGGAGAAGCCATCCTCCTACCTTCTTGCTGACTTCTCATTGAGCCAGCATGCTGCTAACTTTCTTGCCAGCTCAGACTTGCGCTTAATCCTACCAGCTTCTCCTAATGGTACATGGGAAACCTAGAAAGAGACAGAAACTGTTTGTCTTTTGCCCACCACTGGAAGATCAAATACTGTGTGGCTTATATAATAGCAATTATTTTACTATATATTATGTTTTAAATTGGTTTGCATCCTTAGGAAAGAAAGCACACTTGGAATATTTCAGTATGGATCATTCTATTTTCCAAAGGTAATATATTTTCTCATTTCAATCTAGAACTTGGGAAAGTTCACTCATTAAACAATATCAACAGAATACCTATCTTGTGTTATGACCTGATGTTTAAATGCTCCCCTAGGCTTACACAGATAAGTCATGGTTTCTACCTCCATGAACTTATCTACAGCCTACCAGGGAGACCATTATAATATGTTAGGACAATCGCTATCGTGGCGGTCTGGACAGTAGCATAGGTAAAAATGTTCTTGGAGAGTCAAGATAAACTTTACAGAGGAGAAATCTTCAGTGAAGTCTCAAGGGATGATTGGATAAGATGATGAGGGCAGGGAAGAAGGGCTGTGAATGGGTTCTTGACAGACAGAATGGCCATCTCTGTTTCCGGACACCAGACGAAGCAAGAGTGAGAAGCTGAAAGGGGGTTTCCATCCTGGCTCTCGGCACAAAATTTGCAAATCACTTAGGTCTTTGAGGAACTTTGGTTGAGGAATCTTTACAGATCAGCGATTCCCACAGACCTCAGTAGAGCTTTCTGTTTGTTTCAGAAAGAAGCGTGGATTTGAGAATCAGTGTGCATTGCAAAAGCTCCAACTAATGTATCACAATTATAAAAACACCTGTTCTATATATGGCAATATTTTTGTTGTTGTTAATCCACTAGGCTGAGCACATCAAAACTAACTTCTTCATTAAAAAAAAATTTAATGAGTAAATGATAATCCTAGCTTCTATCTTTTCCCCCTGAAATTCAAAAACCTGTTTAAAAACCATGAATTTTTGAGTTCCAAAAAAGTCTCACAGTGAGCATTGGCACAAACTACTTTTTATAGAAGCACCATTTTCTTCAAAGATTGCAGTTGATTATGAACAATAAGTAAGTTTAGATTTGACCTCAAGGATTCCAGTTCCTTAACAATATAGCTAAGAGATTATCACATCTCAGTACATAAAGACTTTATTTTACTTTGACTTTTTAAATTAAATATTTTAGTATATTATGAACGATATTAAGAACAGAGTTATAATAGACATTATATATTATTAACATTTATATTTATAATTATATAGTCAATTATTTATATCCCAGATATCATAATTATACAGCTCAATGCATCTTAACAGTGTGTATGCATGTGTGTTAGCAACACTTGGATCAGGAAATAGAATACTATAGATACCCAGGAAGCCTCTGTGAGCAGATCTCCCAATCACGACTGCTCTTTCTTCCATGACTCTCTGTATCAGTTAGATCTTCTGTGTAACCTACCACTCCAAAATTTAGTGGCTTAAGACAATAGTCATTTTATAATTCTGTGGGTGGCAGCTTCGGCTCAGCTCAGCAGAAAATTTCTGTTGATCTGGATGGAGGTTCAGCTAATCTTGGGGTGAGAACTTGCTCCTGTAGGTGTCTGCTAGACTGCCTGGCTTCCAGCTGACTTCTCAATGGGATGTCAAGGTTCTCCTCCATGTAATCCCTCCCAGGCTTATTCTTCTAGTGACAGGATTGTAACAGGAGCAAGAATAGAAGTTGCAAGGCTTCTTAAGGCGTAGGCTCAACTGATACATCCATTGGTCAGATTGTGTTTGTCAAAGCAAGTCAGGAGGCCCGCCTAGTTTCAAGGGGTGAGACTCCACTTCTAAGCAAGGCCTTCAACATATTGTGGCTATTTTTATAGTCAACCACAATCACCAGTAATTAGTTTTTGCATTTTGTGTGAATGAAACTGTACTTTTTTATTAAAAGATTTTATTTATTTATTCATGAAAGACACAGAAAGAGAGACAGAGAGACAGAGAGACTGGTAGAGACAGAGACAGAGACAGAGGGAGAAGCAGGCTCCACACAGGGAATCTGACATGGGACTCGATCCCAGGACTCCAGGATCACCCCCTGGGCCTAAGGCAGGTACCAAACCGCTGAGCCACCCAGGGATCCCATGAAACTGTACTTTATGTACTACCTTTTTGGGGGTCTGTTTTATCATTTGACATGATGACAAAAACGTTACATTGCTACTATTCACAATAGTCAAAATAGTACCAATATAACACTTTTATCTCTGTCTTTTGGTGAACATGCATACGTGTATCTGTTTGGTATAAAATCTAGAAATGAAATTTCTAGGTTAGAGTGTAAGTAACATATTTAACTTTAGCAAATACGGCCAGTTTTCCAATGTGATTGTAACACTTCACTCTGCCACCAGCAATTTATAAGAATTCCAGTTGTTATCCATCCTTGCCTAAACTTGGTTATTACTTAATATCAGTGTTTTTAATTTGAGCCATTCTAAAAGGTGTGTACTTATGCTTCATTGCTGTATTTACATTTCCTGGCTGAACAATGACATGGAGTTTCTTTTCACGTGCTTACTGGCTGTTTGGATATCCTCTTTGGTGAAGTCCCTATTCAGGACCTTGGCCTGTTTTTCTATCCAGTGATTTGTAATGCCTGGTCTTTCTCTGCTTTCATCTAACTCCTAGCATGTGGTCTTAAGGGATCCCAAATAAAAACTTGGGGAATTTATCATTGTTTCTCTTTCTTGGCCCTGAAAGTCATTAAAAAAAAAACTCCCCTTCATCATGAAACTGCCAAAAGCTCTATACTTCTTGGCTGCCACTTTGTAAGGCTTCTCTTAGCCCAAGCAAAGCAGTGAGGCATCAATGAATGCCTCAAGGGGAAAGCTGCACACAGTCCCACTGTGTCTCTGTGTCTCTGCCTCCCTTCTCCTAGTCCCTAAAGCCCCAGGGCATCTTAGCATCCTTAACTCCACTTTTATTCTTACCAGATCTTAAGGTTGCTGAAAGCTCCCCTGAGTTTCCTTGTTTTTCAGTAACCTCTCTTGGCTCATTTCCTAGATTCTTTTCCTATACCTCATGCAGGATGGCAGACGACTCGAGGCTTCTTGGTTTCCCTTCTATCCAGGAGTTTGGCCTTTCCCCTGCTGGTCACATTGGTACCTCTCTTCTGTTTTCAAATTTTTAAAAATCTAGCTATTTTTGTTGTTCTTAGTGAGAGATTTGGTCTGCTAGACAGTAATCCTCAATTACCTAAAGTGGAATGAATGCCCGTTTTTTTTTTACTTGTCCAGCTACGTAGTACAGCATTGTATGGATATCCTAAAATGTCTTTATATAGTTCCACTTGTGGATACTTGGTTTGTTTTCTATATCTGTTACTGCAAACGATAAAGCAGTGCGTAACTTTATATTCACACATGTGCAAACTTATATTATAAAAAATTCCTAGAATGGAATTACTTGGTCAAAGGGAATATGCATTTGTATTTTGATAGACATTGACATATGATTCTTTGTAGACCTTTACCAAACATGTGATGAGCATGCCTATTTTTTTACATTTTTATTTATTTATTCATGAGAGACACACAGAGAGAGGCAGAGAGAGAAGTAGGCTTCCTGTGGGGAGCCCAAGGTGGACTTGATCCCAGGACCCCAGGATCATAACCTGAGCCAAAGGCAGACCCTCAACCACTGAGCCACCCAGGCATCCTGAGCATGCCTATTTTTTCACAGCTAACAACGTGATGCGTTATCTTCATTGTGGTATCCAGTAGCTAAAAATAATGATAAATCCAGTAGCTAAAAATAATGATAGCTCGTGAAATAATAGTATCTCATTATACTTTTAATTTGCATGACTCATTGTAGGAGAGATCGAACATCTTTTCAGATGATTAAAGCCTCAAGTTAGCAAACTTCTCTATAGTTTTTGTGATGATCAACATTTCCCAGAGTATCTTCCATTAAATTCACATAAATTTTTCTGGGATTAAAACACACACACACACACACACACACACACACACAAATCACTGTATCTTATGCTTCCCCCTTTTGGCAATTCATAATTCATTATAAAAGCCTCTGATAAAATCAACCAATTTAACTTTTCTTATTGTGGCATAATATATATATCATTTATTTTAACCAATAGTAAGTGTACTATTCCGTGGCATTAACTATATTCAAAATGTTGTGTAACCATTTCTATTATCTATACCCCAAATCTGTTCATCATCTCCAACAAAAATTCTGTGCCCTTTAACAATACCTCCCTCTCTCTCACCTCCTCCCAGCCCTTGGTAACCTTTTTTTACTTCCTTTCTCTCTGAATGCATATTTTCTAATTATTTCATATAAGTGAAATCATATATTTGTCTTTCAGTGTCTGACTTATTTCATCAAGCATAATGTTTTCAAGGTCCATCTGTGTTGTAGCATATACAAAATTTCATCCCTTTTTATGGCTGAATAATATTCCATGTTATTTTTGTTTATCCATTAATCCACTCACTTTAATTATTTCCCCCTTTTGGCTATTGTGAATAGTACTTTGAACATAAGTGTACAGATTTATCCATATTTTTGCTTTCAGTTCTTTTGGATTTATACCTAGGAGTGGAACTGGTGGGCCATATGGTAGTTCTATGTTTAACTTGTCAAGAAACTGCCAAACTGTTTTCCACAGTGGTTGCACCATTTTACATTCCCACCAGTTGTGTACGAAATGGGAATCTCTTCATGTCAGGGCCTCACCAACACTTGTTCTTTATTTTTTCTTTCTTGAATATAGCCATCCAACAACCAGGTGTGAAATACTATCTTGTTGTGGTTTTAACTTGCATTCCTCTAATGATTAGTAATCTATTCAGACTGCTACAACAAAATGCCATAGGCTGGGTGGCTTATAAATGGCAGAAATTTGTTTCTCACAGCTCTGAAGGCTCTAAGACTAAGATCAGGGTGCCAGCATGGTTGGGTTAGGGGCCTCTTCCAGGTTGCAGACTCCCATGGCAGAAGGGGCTAAGGGGCTCCGTGGGATCTCCTATATGAAAGTGTTAACTTCATTCATTAAGGCTCCAGCCTTGTGACCTAAGCACCTTTGAACTGCTCCACCACATAATACCATCATATCGGGCACTAGGATTTCAACATATGAGTATTAGGGGAACACAAACATTCAGACCATAGCAATTAGTGATGTTAAACATTTCTTCATGTGATTATTGGACATTTGCACACCTTCTTTGGAGAAATGTCTTTTCAAGTCCTTCACCCATTTTTTATTTGGGTTGTTTTATTGTTGAGTTGTGGGAGTTTTAAAAAAAATGTATTCTGGTATTAATCCCTTATTAGATACGTGATTTGTAAATATTTTCTCCCATTTACTAAACTGTCTTTTAGTATCTTTGGATGCATAAATGTTTCTAATTTTGATGAAGCCCAATTTATGTATATATTCTTTTATTACCAGCGTTTTTGTTACCAAGCCCATGAAGTTGTTACCAAATTCAATGTTATAGAGATTTCCCAGTGTTTTCTTCTAATAGCTTTATAGTTTTGGCTATTTGGTTAGGGTCTTTGATACATTTTGAGTTCATTTTTGTATATGGTAGATATACATTTTGTATGTGGATATCCAGTCTTCTCAGCCATTCTCAGTGTAACCTTCAGAGCTGTGCAAACATAACAAGGCACACTTCATGAATATTCAGAATCTTAATAAATCACTCAGATTTCTAAACTCCATTTTGGAAGATCAGACCACGCCATAGTGGGTTTTTTTTTTTTTTTTGTAGTAGTTGTTTTAATTTGTATACTGTGTCCAAAGTTTGTTTGTTGAAAAACAGTCCCTTACCTATTGAATGGTCTTAGTGCCCTTGTCAAAAATCAATTGACCATTTACATGAGAGTTTATTTCTGGGCTTTCTATTTTATTCCATTAGTCTATATGTGTGTTGTATGCTAGGACCCCATACTGTTAAGTACCACAGTTTCCAAGTAAGTTTTGAAGCTAAAAGTGTGAATCCCCCAGCTTTTCTCTTTCAGATTGTTCTGGTTCTTTAGGGTCTCTTGCAGTTCTACCTGAATTTGAGGAGCTTTTCCACTTCTGGGGAAAAAAGATTTATTTATTTTAGAAATAGAGAGCATGAGCAGGAGGTGTAGAGGGAGAGGGAAAGAGAATCTCAAGCAGATTCTTTGCTGAGTGTGGAGCCTGATGTGGGGTTAGATCTCATGACCCTGAGATCACAACCTGAGCCAAAACTGAAAGTGGAACACTCAATGGACTGAGCCACTCATGTGCCCCAAAGCTGTTTTGGAATTTTGATTATGATTGCCCTGAATCTGTAAATCATTTTGGGTATTCATGAACTTTTAACAATATGAAGTCTTCCTACACATGAACATGAGATGTCTTTCTGTTTACTTAGGTCTTCTTTATTTTCTTTCAGCAATGTTTTATGGTTTTCACCATAGAAGTTTTTTCACTTTTATGGTTAGTGTCATTCCTAAGTATTTAATTATTTTAGATGCTGTTACAAGTGGAATTGTCTTCCTCATTTCCATTCTGGCTTGGTCATTGCTGGTCCTTAGGACCACAACTGGTTTTTGTGTTCCTTTACCCTGAAACTTTCCCCAAATTTGTATATTAGCTATCATAGCTAGCTGTCATGTGGCTTCTTTGGAATTTTTTGTATATAGGATGATCTCACCCATGAATAGAGACAGTATTACTTCTTCCTTTTCAATTTGGATGCCTTTGTTTCTCTTATTCTTCTAATGGCTCTGATTAGAGTTTCCAGTACAATGTTGAATAGCAGCAGTGAAAGCAAGCATTCTTGTTTTGTTTTAGATTTTATTTATTTATTCATGAGAGAAACAGAGAGAGAGAGGGGGGCAGAGACATAGGCATAGAGAGAACTTTGCTCCTTGCAGAAAGCCTGATATGGGACTTGATCCCAGGACTCTGGGACCATGACCTGAGCCAAAGGCAGATACTCAACCACTGAGCCACCTAGGTGCCCGCATTCTTGTCTTATTCCTGATCTTAGGGGGAGAGATTTCAGTCTTTTACCACTGAGTAGGGTCCACTTAACTTTGTCTTAACTCAAGATTATTTAATGTATTTGGCTGAGGAGTAAGCTATTCATATTGGGAGACACTTTTATTGATAGAATAATACCTGTAATGAGTCTATAATATCTGACAATCACTCTGGTAAAAAACTCTGGTGCTCAGAGAGACACATGGCATTTAGATTTCAATTTTTTATTCCAACATTTTGACTCCACCATTTTGAGGAAGCCATCCTCTCTGCTTAATCAACTTCCTTGTATATTTCAGCTCACTTCACAAAATGAAGCAAAAAAAATACTTTTCTCAAGCAACTAAGCAAGATGTGGCTACTAATTAAAATGCAAAGAGTGAGTTGTATGTGGCACTGTTAATATAGGGAGGACCGTCACACACATGACTTGGTGCTCTGTGGTGTTGTATTGTTGGTGGTTGTAGGAACTCAGCAGGAACACTTAACAGCTGAAAGTTTTATAATTTGCCTTTTAGGGAAAAAGGTGTGAGGTTGATATGAAAACATTGGGTGTTTTCTCCTCTTGCCAAAAAAATCTTGATTTTATCTTCTTCATTCCAATCACTCACTACTCATTAATTTTCACCAAGCACCCCATCTCCACATGCATGCTTTCTCTCAAAAAATCCCAAGTGAGACTCTGCCAAGACTCTATTCCCCATCTGAACACATTACCTCCCTTTACACATTACAGGTACCTCTGACAAAGGCCAGGAAATGAAATGCTGAATAAACAAATTGGCTGAAAAATCAGAGTTGTTGTAAAATTGGCAGCAGTAAGATAAGCAAGCAGCAGAAACTGGCAGTGGTTAGATCATCAAACAGTAGTGTCAAAATGGCTAGGCTCAAGCTGGTCTCATCAGAACTTCCCAGTCTTGCGGGCAAAACCAGATGAAGGGCACGTTTTGCAGGACTGAGTCATAAAACCAAAGTCACAGAAAGTCTCCTCCATTTCACGAATGTCTCAGTTTTCTCATGTCTCTGCAAAGTTCTATCTATACTTTTAATAGTACTACCTGGTTTTACATATAGTGAATGTAGAATAAAATGGTGGTTAGACAGTCACTGAAAGATTATCATCCCTTATGTCAAGCACTCCACAGCAGTCTTCTTGTTCCTCCTCAGATACACAGAGTCCTTCTCCTTAGTTTGGATTTTCTCTCTCCTAAAATGATCTTCCTCAAACATGCAGAGAGATTTTTTTTTGTTTTTTGTTTTGTTTTGTTTTTTTCCCCCTCATTGACTTAGGTCTCTACTCACATAGGCCTTCCCTAGTGCTCCTTTCTAAACTATCCCCAAATACTTTCTATCTCATTACCCTGCCTGGTTTTTCTTTCTGGGTCTTGATTTTTGGCACTCTGTTAAATGTTTATTATATGTTTGTGTGTTATCTGTTGACTATTATCCGTTTCATGAGAGCAAGACTTTGTCTTGCCCACTGCTGTGTCACCAACATTTAAAATGATGCCTTGCACATAGGTTAAATACGTAGAAAATATTTTCTGAATAAACAAGCTAATAAATAAACTAAAGGGAAAGTCATTTAAGAAATAAAGAGAATGTATTTGCTCTGTGAAATGAAGTCTTGTCCACATATAGGTAGATCCTGCCCTCATATGGTATCATCAGGACTCTCTCTGCCCATCAGCTCTGCCCACCTCTCTGCTGGTTCTACTCTGGCAGACTCTTCCCTTCTGGTGGCCCCAGCACCCTATGGTTATATCGTGCAAAGTTACAAAATTCAGGGAGAAGGACATGCCAAGCCCCCAGTAGCACAGGCAGGATTTCAGGGCTCTAGGGCTCTCCTGAGCAATACCCCTGAACCAAATACTCTGACCAAGTTGTCAAAACATGGTAATTGTCCAGGTCTTGGTCACTTGTTTCCTCTTGGAGTCTGGAGTGGGATGTGTCCAATCAAGCCACCGGGATCAAGACTGGGAAAGGCAGCTCTCCAAAGAAAAATCAGGGTACTGATCCTAGAAGATGTGGAAAGGATACAGGAGTGTACTGTGCTCCTTCTGACTGAAAGAGAGAGAAAAATGAACAAATAAAAAGTTCTTTGCTGCTCAGTTACTGCTTAACTTCCGTTAAGTCCTCTCTCCCAGGAAACTAGTAGAAATAAAACAAAACCTTATTCCAAGTTAGGATCCTTGTCTTCTTTATGCTTTGTTGGCACCCCATAGGTGCTAACCAGAACAACCATGACACAGTAAGCTTTTAAAGATGCAAATGCTAAACACATGCTTGTGACTCAGGCACACGCAACTCTTAACTACTGCCTTTTCAAACATTCTTCTATGTTTTCAGGGACTAGTCAGGATCGTAGGGACAAACTGAATCTCCCACTCCCTGTCCTCTTCCCTGCTCTTTTCCTTCAAGGCACTTCTCGATTTCTAATACATTTTATGATTTATTTAATGTCTGAGTCCCTTCCATTTCACAGATTATAAATTCCAAGAGGACAGGGAGTTTTGTCCCTTTTTGTCCACTGGCCCATTCCCAGAGCCTAGAACTATGCCTGGCACGGAGGAAGCATTCCACAAATATTTGTCAAATAAATGAAAGGTGAGGGGTTAACGTCTGTGCTTTTTCTTTACTATCTCTCTGTATTCGATAGGTTACTATTTTTCCATCAGATATATTTTGTTCATTTTTCTCCTTCATATTCATTTCTTATAGTGTTTCTAGCTTCTATGTTGTTCAAAAGAACAGAACTGTTGCCTAAAGATGTGTTTGAATTATCTTCTTATATTGTTTGTAATTGAACCAACTTCATCAAAAAAGAAAAGAGAGAAGAAAAGAAATGGGTGCACACATAGTAGCCAAAAGCTAAGCACTGCAGTTTTAGGGCAGTTCTCACTGTGGTTTGTACCAGGGAAATGACCATTCCCTGGGATCAGAGGTTTTTTTTCTTAGTGCTTATCTGTCATTAACATAAATGTTTCCTGATCTACTTTGTCAGTTTAGTATTAGAGAAGGACAAAGAAAGGGGCGCCTGGGTGGCTCAATGGGTTAAGCAACTGACTATTTCAGCTCGGGTCCTGATCTCCAGGTGGTGAGATTGAGCCCCGGGTGTGGCTCTGTGCTGAGTGTAGATCCTGCTTAAGATTCTCTCTCTCCCACTCCCTCTGCCCTTGCCCCCTGCTTGTGCTCTCTCACTATCTCTAAGAAATACATACATATATACATACATGAGAAATAGATAAGGGGAAAGAAGAATGGGATTCATTTTTAACTTATAAAACTTAGGTATATAAAAAAAAACTTAGGTATATAAATCAAATTTTTAAAAAATATGGCCAGTGACTAGTTGTACCTTTCTCAAAGATCCCAACATTTGAACTTGACAACCTAGTAGAATCTGCCCATCTTGCATATTTTTTGCTCTGCAGGCCCAAATTAGAAGTGGTGTTCCCTTTACCTTACTCTTTTTTTTCTAATTTATGACACTTTTTTTTTTTTATCCTTCTGTAATCCCTTGTGTCTCTCTCTAAAAGCCTGGAATGCTGTATACTTTGCAACAAGGAAAGTTACATAGCATGCTTCATTTTTCTCTTTGTCATGGATGCCAGATTAGAATCACTGACTCGTGATTAGAGTTTGTTAATTTATACACAAGCACAATTGTAGTCTCCTTTTTTCTGTAATTTTAATTTTCTACTTCTATTTTACTTACTTTTTATTTTAATTTTGGCTATGTTATACTCAGGAGCTTTTATGGAAAGAAACAAGTTATAAATAAGCCAATTAAAATTTTAGGGTATGTTTATTTGCTGACCGCTGTAATATTGATTAAGGGTGGTGTGGAGAATTCAAGCAAAATAAGAGTAAGACTTCATATTATTCTTGAAGAGTTTATAGTAATATTTGTGAGTGGGATTAGTGTGGACCCAAGCAGGCTGGATATGTTCTGCATCATTCCCTGTTCTGGGATTGCAGAGGTCATGACGGCTGTTAGCTACTCAGAAAGTAGCTTACGATCTTTTCACATATGAGAAGCTCTTTCAAATGTCAAAAGATGCTGTAGACTGTATCACCCAGGATGGGCTATGCTGTGTGGTAACAACAACTTCAAAATGTCATTGACGTCAAACCACCAATTTTCTTTCTGGATCATACTACTATCCACTCTGAACCAACTGGGGCCTCTGATCATCCTAGTTACTCTGACAGCCAAGCTGATGGAGTGGCCATCACCCCTGATCACAGAAGCAGAGGGAAGAGCAGAACACTGGAAGGTCTCCCACTGACAATTAAAGCCTGGCTCAGAAGTGACAGTCATCACTTGTATTCACAACACATTCACCAGAACTAGTCATATGATACCTCCCAACTACAAGGGGGCCAAGATATACAACATTTGCATGGGCTCAGAAGGAGGAGAGAACCAGAAATATTGGGTAAATGACACTAATGACTATGCAGATATACCTACACAACGGCAGTTGTCAATTTTTAATATTTGTTGCTTGAGTAAATGCATAATGATAAAAAGTTGCTATGAATTTGAGTAAGACTTTAAAATTTTGTATTACATTAATATTAATATCTAAGTAAGTATAATAAGACTGAGACATTTTTATCTTAAGGCTAAGCCTAGGAAAAATTAGAGATAACACCAGGATTATTTCTGGGGAGTTCACTTTGGGCAAATAGCCTGATGATTATGTAAGGACAATGGTGGGAATGTGGAGGACAGGAGTGTTGGCTGGTGAGGAGGACACTAGTCTCCATAACACAGAGAAGTTTGAAGTTTGGGAGGCAGTGCAAGAGGATGAAAAGGAGAAAAAGGAGTGCAGGAAAGCAGGAGGGGGAGAGAGAATGAGAGAAAGAGAGACTGAGAGAGAGAGAGAGAGAGAGAGAGAGAAGACTAGCAAATAGGAAGAATTATTTGAACTCTGGAATGACCCTTCCTTGGAACTTTCTCCACCCCTCCACAGAATTCAATAGCTTAGTGAGCTCAGAAATGCTTGATATGAGTGGATTTTGGATGTGAACACTAGAGAAGGCGGTAGGTTTCAAACTGGGTTGAAGCAGTAAATATCTTCAACAGTAAGGATGCAAAAAAGACTGGATACTGTAAGCTGCTCAGAAATTTGCAGAAGTCTTGAAAAGGGCCTGGTCATAAACTATTGATTTCATGTCACTCTTGAATGTTCGGAGCTGACATTTTTGTTAACTCACACTATTATTAAGTAATACTATTTTAAAATTTCCTTAAATAATCAACCTGTACACTGACTTATTTAATGATATTTACTGATTACAAACAAGACAATAAATCATACAATAAGCAAGGTTCATGTCACCTCAGGAGGAGCAGACATTAAACAGACACATATGGAAATAAACTTATTATTCAGCCCACAACAATACTCAATGGTTATAGATTAATAGACTCCCTATGGATTGTAGGGCCTGTGGATTGAAAACTATAATTCCAGGAATTTAGGCTATTCTTTAACAAGCCTGACATGGGAAGAATGAAAGACCCCTACACCAAATTCAGTGCTTCTAGTTTTGAGAGCACTCTAAAGGATTTCTTAATTTCAGTGCCATAAACAATTCATACCAGATGGTTAGCCAGTATATTAAAGGGAAGAAATTACATTGGAGGAATGAAAGATAGTATGTCAATTAGAAAGAGACTTTAAAATAAATACTTAAAAAAATAGTTAAAGAGATCATGGGATGCATAAGGCAAATTTTAGATTATATGAAAAAAACAACAGGCAAGTTTGAATAAGAAACAGATGGAAATTCTAGAGACAAAAATATGGTCATTGAAAAAGAATTTAAAAATATTCAATAGCTAGATTCGAAAAGAGCTTACATACAGTTGAATGTGGACTTAGTGAAATGAAATATGGATCTGAGAAAATAAATCAAATGCAGCTCAGAAAGGAAACAAGAGGCTTAAATATGAAGGAGAAGGTAAGAGCCATGGAGAAATGAAAGGGTTCAATTTATAGAATAGTAGTTCCACAGGGCAACACTCCAGGACATAGGTTAGAGCCACAGTGAAATAAGTTATGACTGATAATGTTCCATAATTGAAGAAACACATGAGCTCTCAGAGTGAAGAAACATACAGAGTCCTAAAAAGGATAAGTAAAAACAAATTCTCATTGATTTGCATCACAGTCAAGCTGGAGAAAACCTAGGAAAATGAGAAAATTTTACAGGCTACCAGAGAGAAAAGGAGGTCTGTAAAGAAATCATCATCAGAATTATTGCAGACTTCTCATCAGCAACAATAGATGTTATAGGACAATAGAATAGCATCTCCGTTGTACCATGAGGAAACAGTTACAAGGAAATAACTGTTGGTGTAGAATTCCATGCTTACCTAAACTGTGGTCCCACAAAGTGAGAGCAAAATCAGATATTTTCAGTAGCTTACTAAGTGCATGCACTATCCGTGGACCCTCCTTTTATAGAATTATTAAAGATTACTCTTCAGCAAGAATGAAAATGAACCCAAAAGCAAGGTGTTGGGATGCAATCAACAATAATCTGAAGGAAAGGAAAGACTGAAAATACAGTTAAGTATAGAATATTTAAAATAGATTTTACTTATTTATTCATGAGAGACACAGAGAGGGAGAGAGAGGCAGACACAGGCAGAGGGAGAAACAGGCTCTATGCAGGGAGCCCAATGCGGGACTCGATCCTGGGACTCCAGGGTCATGCCCTGGGCCAAAGGCAGGCGCTAAACCACTGAGCCAACCAGGGATCCCCCTAAGTATAGAATTTAAGCAGTTTTTAAAACACAGAAGAAGTTGGCAGAAAGGCATTGATAAAGATAAAAGCTGAATATAATAAAATAGTAAACAAGGAACAGTGGAAAAGAAAAATAAAACAAAAAAATTTAAACTACAAAGGAAAGTAAAGTAAATATGTGACATATTTTAAATCAGAAGAGGAAGAAGCAGGAGAAGAGGAGAAGACTCAAGCAAATAATCAAAACCAATCGGAAAGTTCATTAGATGAGTATCTGCCGTTAAAAGCCACATAGTGATCTAGGTTTCCAGGAATATAATGTTCCTAAATCACTTGACTATCCCCGGTTAGATGAAGGGATGGAAAACTTCCTAAACCATTTTCAGAAGCTCATGTAACAAAAATATTAAAATTTGATAAAAATAAATCTAACATGAACACTAGAGAGTGAATACACTTGTTAATATCAATGTTAGCAATTATAAATAAAGTATTTCCAAAGTGAATAGAGTAGTCTATCAAAATAATAATACATCATAGTTAGATAGGCTTTGTTCTAGAAGGAATAGCTTAATGTTAGGATCTCCATTCATTAAATCAATAGATCAAAGAAAACAACATATAATCATAACAATAGATGCTGTATATAACCATTTAAAATATTTAACACCTATCACTGATTTAAAAATCCAAGAAAACGGAAAATACTGGGAAACTTCTTTTACCTTGTGAAGAATATTTATTCAAAACAGTATCTCACAGTACATGGTGGCATTCCCATTAAAATCAAGATTAAGCAAAAATTCTTACTATTTCTACTATTAATGAGCATTTTTGTGAAGTATAGCCAATGCAATAGATATGAAACAGAAGTCAACAGAAGTCTTATAAGGGAAGATATGGAATAATCATTACTTATAGATGATGTGACCTTCTATCAAAAGCATTAATGAGACTGTTCTGAACTAATTTATTTAATAATGTACAAGCTAAAAAATTAAATAAAACAATTTTTCTCTATGCCATTGATCATCAGTAGAAAATACCTTGGAAAAATGGTTGTGCTTCAAATAGCGGAAATAAAAAGTACGTAGGGAAAGCACTAACACAGAATGTTTCATATCTATATGGGGAAAAAAAATCCCACCTGAATTGGATTTACTTCTCTGAGGTACATGAAGCAAGTAGGAAAGCCTTAATATTATAAGATGGAAAATCTCACTCAAATTAAGGTATATGTTTGCCACAACTTCAAATGAAAATCTATAAGATTTCTGGAAGTGACAGGTGGATCTGATTAATAAAATGCTATTTAAAATAGCATAAAAGAATAAATAAGTACTGGCTGTCAATAGTATTTTGGTGGTATGCAGTAATATACAATATCTCACTAATCCTCTTGAAATTTTAGGTTTAAACTTAGACCTAGAAAGGTTGATTAATTTTCAAAGGGCCACACCACTGGGTGGAATTGGTACTCCAACATGGGTCTGAAGGTCTTACTTCAGAAACTGAGATTTTTAATATCCATGTTATATATTACAAGTGCAACAGCCATTTAAATTTCTTGTATTACAAAACATGTCTAGAGCTTATTTGAGGAAGAAGCAGTTTCCACTATGTTACTCACATTCCATTTAAAGCCTATTCAAAAAGGGATACTCAAAGTCTTTCTTTACCTACGCTTAAAATAGTAGTCTATGGAAAGCTGTTCAGGATATATGGTTAAGTGAAAAAAACAAAACAAAATAAAACACACATTGCAAAGCAGAATGATCCACTTTTGTTCAAAAAATATCCTTTTATGTCCATATATCTGTGTGTGTGTGTGTATGGCAGGATATTAATATACATAAATGTATATGATAGGGTATTTATATATATAAAATATCCTCTTATATCCATATATGTGTGTGTGTGTATGGCAGGATATTAATACCCATAATGTATATGGTAGGACATTTATCTATATAAAATATCCTTTTATATATATGGTAGGATATTAATACCCTAAAATATTAGCAGTGGCTAAACTCAGAATAATTTTTATTCTTTTTGTTTGTCTGTATTTTCTCCAGTCAGTTCTTTTAAAAGTTCTAACATTCCCCCCTCCCCTGAAAACCTCAGCTCTTGTGAAGCTGAAAAACAGGAAGCTAGATTTGTTCCCCAATTCAGGTTCATAGTGAAAAATTAAGCCAGGATTTTTTTTTTTATCTGCAGCCTAAATAAAGCTAGTCATATTAATAGTTATTTTGAGGAAAACGGTCAAGGTCAATTGGCTTGACCTTTAGCCATCATTGAAGTGCAAGGTGGAAAGAAACAATGATTTTCGTATGGTCATCAGGTGACATGGCACCACGCATTTATTTCAGAAATGGGTCCTGTCCACAGGCGAGGCTCTGAGGACAAATCCTGGTAACATCAGAATGCTGTCCTGCTTGGGCAGGTGGCCCAGCCCCTCCCACGCTCCTTTTGCGGATGCCCGCTGGCTGGGGCGCGAAGGGACGCAGAACAGCTCCACTAACAAGCAGCCTTCCTTCCAGAGACATGTGCCTGGTTGTTCCAGAATGCCCAGTGATTCTTGTTGTCACCATGTGGCTCTCCATGTTAACACGCATCTTAGCAAGACCTTAAAATCCCGACTTCGGAGCAGCTACATTTCAGCTCACTCTCAGTATTTTCCTTTTTGTTTGTTAGCTATAAAACCGAACAAATGGGACTGAGGGATGATGGCACGGCTCCAAATCAGAGTGAAACGCATCCCGAGTTGGCCCTTTGCCCAAAGGTATAATTTTCAGCTGTGAGTTGCCCTTAATTCTGAAAATCATCTTTGTAGCTTCAGATTTTCCAGCGGAGTAGAAGCATTGTGTCTGCTGTCCAGGCAACCAGCCTTCAAACACAAAAACAAAAACAATATTTTGCTTTCTCTTTGCATCGAATCAGACTTCTTTAGCTAGAGGATTCAACACATGAAGAATATTCCAGTGTAAATGCTGTAAATATTCTGTGCTTGCAGGCCATAAATAACAGCCTGCTGATTTCCTTAGGTTATTTGATCTTGGAACAGATCATTCTTCCGAGTTTGATACCTGAGATATTTTAAAACTAGATTTTTCTGCCTTTATGAATAGTAAAAGTACTTAGCATTGGTTTCAATTATGTTGGGGTAAACAACAAATTATCCTGTGATTAAGGGTAACAATTGACAATATGTGTATTTAGTAAACACAAATGCCAGTATGTACAACACGTCAACAGTATGCCAGGGCTCTGTATACTATAACACTAGTGAGCAGAAGGACTCTTCAAACAGCAAGTTGATATTTGTTTTTATTGTTCAATAAATAAAGTCTTTTTATATGTCTCAAACTCCATCAGGCAAAGGACTTGTGTCCTATATATCTTATATCCCCCAAATTGAAGAGCAAATGTACACAAAGAGAATTACATGACCTTTCTTAGTTTTGCAACAAATACATACCAAGTTTTCTAATACCCAAGTAAAACAATTAAACCTTCTCAGAATACACAGTAACTGCCAACAGTCTGACACTTATTTGCTGCATGTACCAAAGCAAGCTCTCTGAGATTCAATTTTCTTATCAAAAAACATACAGAACTCTTCTTTCTCTTTTTGGCAAGGCTGTTGTGGGAGCCATGAGATAATCATGTGAATAGGTCTAGCACAGGACCTGACAAAATTTAAGAGTTTAATTACTGTTTTTTTTTTCTTCAGATTATGGAACGAGTATAAGCTTATTATAGAAAATTGAAAAAAAATGAAAGTATAAAAAAATCACCGCTGTCACATCATCTCGTTTTTTTTTTCTGGCCCTTTTTCTATCATAGTTTTTGTAGTTGAGGTAATGCTCACTATAAAATTTTACATTCTGCCTTAATTCAATTTACTTTATAACATCAGCATTCTCTCGTGTTATTACAAGCTCTTCGTAAACAACAGTTTTAGTGTCTGCATGGTATTCCATCCTGTCATTTACTAGCCATTTCTCTATTATCGTGTAGGTTGTTTTTAGTGTTTTGTATGGTAGACAGTGCCATGATAAACACCTTTGTTTCTAACTTTTGTATTTCAGATGATTCCCTCAGAATTGGATATATTTCTCCCATCTGTTCTTTGTTCCATATTTCCACCTTTTCTGCCTTCTTTTGATTAATGATTTTTTATGATTCCATTTTATCTGTTTTATTGGCTCATTTACTATACTTCTGTTTGTTTTAGTGGTTGCTTTAGTATTTATAGTATACATCTTTAACTTAGCACAGTCTACCTTCAAGTAAATATTATGTTACTTTATATATAGAATAAGAACTTTACAATTGTATATATTTACCTCTCCCTCCTCTCCTGTGTGCTATATTTGTTTTATACCTTTCTTATATCCAGGTTATAAATATTATGATGCATTGTCTTTATTTTTTGCTCTAAACAATAAAGTGTATTTTAGAGATATTTTATATAAGTAACAATAAATAGTTTATATTTAGTCACATATTTACTATTTCTGATGCTCTTTACTCCTTTGTGTAGCTCCAGATTTCCACTGGATCTCATTGATCATTTTCCTTCTGCCTAAAGGTCTTCCTTTCAGATTTCTAGTAGTGCAGATCTGAGGATGATGATTTCTCAGTTTTTGTATGTCTGCAGAAGCCTTTATTTCTCCCTTCACTATTGGCAGATTTTTTTTTTTAGCTGGGTATAGAATTCCAGATTGACAGTTTTTTTCCTTGCAGTATGTTAAAAACATTGTTCTACTGACTCTGGTTTGCATTGTTTCTGACAAGACATTTGGTGTCATTCTTATCTATTTTATTCTATATTTTGTGAGTTTTTCTCCTACTCTTTATATTTCTTTTTCTTTGGTTTCAGGCAGTTTGAATATGATATCACTTGATGTAGTTTTCTTCAGGTTTCTGGTGCCTGGGATTTTCTGAGCTTCTTGGGCTCCTTTGAAGAAAAGAGGATAAATCACACCAACCTTTTGCCTAGCAAAATACTTTGCACCCAGTAGGCATGCAGTGATGGTGGAAGGAATTATGGATGAATAGGATCTTGAGCATACTGATAATACTATTAATTGTAAGATAAAGGCAATACTTCTAGGTACACACATAGAAAAAAAGAGAAAGAGAGAGAACACATAATTTAGCTAAAAGTGAATACTGGAAAATCTGCATATTTACATAAATATTATTGAGTAGCTTTGATTCAATGAAATATCCATTTTATTGGGAGAGAGCAATATATTAGGTTTTTGGCAGAAATGGGATATGATGAGTCATGAATTTAGTGAAGACATTGGGAAGAATGTTAAGTAAGGAGCCTGGTGCATGTTTACATGCTTCAGGCTATAAACTTTGTGTGAACCCAGAACACAGATAAAGTTTGGGGCAGTGCAGCAGATGCAGCTAACACTGATATTCTGTAGGCATCATTTCCTATCTCAATTCTAGAACACTGACCCATAACCATGATATTACAATGGACAGAACCATGTACAAATGAATTAGATAGTCATTAGTGATAGAGAAACATGTAATCTTCCTGCTTTGTCTTGGGAAAACGTCTTGGGAGTCATCAGCAGGGTGGTAATGTGCAAAGGAGAAAAGACAAAGACAAGAGCATGAGATTGGTCTTGGGTCAGAAATAAAGAGATTTTACTGGATAGGCAAGCATGTGAACTCGTTGATTCCATAGTGATTTGTTTCTCTGAATGTATTGTTCTCTAAGTGTTTGTTTTTCCTGATGGTATCACAGTCAATGTTTTCATGAATTCAGATCTCCTCCTTGGTTCTTTCACTGGCCATAACTGATTAAAAGCAAATACCAGGCTTGAGAGATAGTAAGGGCTCATACTTCTTGTGTGGCAGATTTTAAGGATTGGATTGGGGGTCTAGAAATTTTGATAGTTTGCTATCTTGGTGGTTGGTTTCATCCTTTACTGCTAAGGGGCCGAGACAGCAAGAAGGGAGCTAACAAATCTTTTATACATAGAAAGTAATTATAAATACTCAAATAATATTTATGTAGTGACAAGCATGACAATTGATTAATTTTAGTATAAAGACTAAATACTTCACTGTTTGAATGATAGCATTGACATTTCTGCTGCTTTAAGTAACATATGATGAGAATATATACAAAGAAGATAAATATATAACTCTGGTAGAAAAAAATAGAACAGACATAGAAGCTGGGGCACGTCTCTTTCAATCAAATATTTCAGTCAGTATACAGTTGTGTATATATTTGTTTAAATGTAATTGAGAGTAGAAAGATCATTATCTATTTCATTCAGAAGGTGCTATTTTTGCAACCCAAATATCAAGAAAATAATTTTTTAATATATATAAACCAAATCCAGTTTTAATATATATGAACCAAATCCACTTAGTTTAGTTATGTTGCCCTTGTTAACATGGGCAAAATAACAAGTGCCCATGTTATTTTAATGCATTAAGATTTGATAAAATAAGACTTCTCTTGCTATTATATGATTAAGTCATTATGTGAACTTTTATTTGTTGCCTTGATCTCAATAAAATGCCCCAATGAAACAATAAGCATTTTATCTCAAAAATCAAGTTCATTAATTTCCTTTTTATTTTAAACATCTTACAAAGTATCTGAGATTCAAGAGGGGCAGAATAGTTACGGTATTCAGGAAGCCTCAAATCTACCATGAACATTTATCTTTTTAAAAAGTGGCCCTATGTATCACTATAACTGATAGAAGACAGGTTGGATATACTTACAACTGATTAGACTGGTGATTAGTGTGTTAGCCACAAGGAAATGTATAAAAGCATATAACTTTAGATGAAAAATTAAAGGTTGATCAACTTTGAATTGGCTTGCATTCAAACTCTGCTAGGTATTGGATAATGCAAACCCATCCCATCAGGTCTTCTTTTGAAAGGCTTAAACACCCTGTAATTTGAAAGAAATTAAAACTAGTCTGCATCCTGAGAAACTCTGAAATATATTTTCAGGTCCTCTGCTCTGTGCTTTCTATCTCAGCCTGGGAAGCAAAAGGACATAACTGCAGAGGCCCTGTTCTATGCCAGTACATATTCTTGGATATGCTTAAAAATAATTCCTTATTATTAAAGGTAGTCGTAGTATATTTTCCAACACCTGAGAGCATGGCAAATAAACCTAACTTAATCAATATACTTATTTGCCTCTTGGTAAACCCTATCTAGCAATATTTGTATAGGCTTCCTAAATAAGAAGTAGTCATTAATGATTTAACATAAATATAAATTTATATTTATTATATAAATATAACATAAACTGGAATTTATATTTATTATAATGTATATACGGAAACTTCTTGAAAATAGTTAAGTTAATTTGCCAGGAACCAAGAGCAATAATTATAGTAGGAAAAAGATAAAGGTATTCCCTGTTAAATTAAAAAAATTACAAGATGCCCATCATCATCATTATTCTTAAATATTCTGAAGGTTCAGGCAAATGTCACAATATGAGAAAACAAAATGAGCAGTATGTAAATATTGAAATACAGGAAGAACTCTTATTAACCATTGATATGATTGATTGTATACCTACAAAAGACAAGAGCATCAGTTATAAAACTATTAATAGAACTAAAAGAACTTATTAGATTGCAGGAGCACAGGAAACACACACAGAATCAGTAGTGTTCCCATTTGCTAGCTACAATTGGCAAAAAATTGAAGAAATGAAGAAATAAGGTCTCACTCAATGACTACAGAAACTATAAAGTACTTGGGAATATATTTAATAAAAAATCTACATAAAGAGAAATGTAGTGGAGTCATATCATATGCCTATCAATCATATACAAATTAAATTAAACTTCATGCTACACATGCTTCTTTTTAAAGATATGTATATTTCATACAATAAAGCTCCCAACTACAGGCCAAGTCCTTTCCTGGGTGTTTAACTTGAGAAACAGCAATCTGTTTCAATCCTAGAGGAAAAGCTGACTATGTTGTATTTATTGTAAGATATTACATCTGTGTATTGTTCTTCAGGGTCAATTAAAAGGATTTTCTTTTTCTTTTTTTTTTTTTTAATTAAAAGGATTTTCAAGAATAATTTTGACCATAAGCAATTGTCACCTTGATGCTGGTTTTGGAAATCAATCCTTATATAAAATGAATCTCCACCATGGTACGTGGCTTTTCTGAAGGACATAGAGCAAGGCCAGGATAAATGGAGCCCGGGGTGCAATATTATTAAACATTTGGTTTTCTAATATCAAAATAAAATGTGAAGAAAAGTCAAAAGAAGCAGAAAACAGTCAAACTATGTTCCTTTACCCAAGTCATTTCTAAAGACATCCTAAGACAGAATGATTACAACTGCCAGACCTCTGCCCTTCTTTTCTTGTGTTCATCTTGGCTAATTGAGTTAGAGAATCTCCATTGTTTAGAAAACATGTCTGCTTCCAGACTGAGACAAGTCACTACGTTACAGTGTGAATAAGACTTCAGGTGGTAAAAATGAACCATGCTTGATTTCCTCTAACTGGGATGTGCATTTAGAATAGTAGAGCCTCAGTCTGTGTTCCAGGGTGTTGCTAATACGGTGCTTTGGTATATGAGCAATGGGAAAGATCACACAGATGTAAGAGCTCCCAAAGACAGGATAAAGTTAGGGAACTCCTAAGATGAAGTATGAGAAAAGTTAAAGCACTCCTGAGACTATGCTCTACCACTCTACCCACTTCTGTGGGATATTCGTATATTATGTTGGGAGAGGGGTGCTACCTGACTCCCTCTGTCTGTCTTCTCCCATGGGGATAACCCACGTCCCTGAAATTGTTGTTTGTTGACAGTTGTCAACAAACTGAATGTGATGAATATGCCCTGGGAGGTATCCTCATTGGAGAAAGTGCATCCTGGCTAGACAGGAAACAATGTAATGCAAATGTTGATCTTTCCCAGATGAATATAGATATGTAATGCAATTACAACCAGAATCCCAACTGTCTTTTCTGTTTGCTTGTCTTTGGACCTGGACAAGCTGGTTCTAAATATTTGCCAGTTATCAAGAGAATTTTAAAAAAGAACTAGTGGGAGGCATTTACTCTATCAGCTATAAATAAATACTAAAAATATTACAATAAAAATTCAATGGCACTGGGATAGGGATAGTAAATAAATTGTGAAAACAGTAGTAAATACTTAATGGGAATCTTTCAGCAAGAAATAATTTATTAGGCACAGGCTATGTACCAGTTGTTATGCTAAGTCACTGGTTCAAAAGCTGTGGACAATTTCCAGTCACTGCCATCATTTTATAGGATGAATATTTGCAAGTTACAAACATAGTTCATGGACAAAGATCCAAAGGTGCCGTGAGATGTAGGACAGAG
The DNA here is from genome assembly GCF_011100685.1 of Canis lupus familiaris. Taxonomy (NCBI): domain Eukaryota; kingdom Metazoa; phylum Chordata; class Mammalia; order Carnivora; family Canidae; genus Canis; species Canis lupus. The sequence continues at coordinate 43,970,753 of NC_049235.1, forward strand.
GGATGGATCCTAGTGTGGAATCCATGAGAAGCTTCCCTGAGACTGTGATATTTTGGCTGAGTCATGAAGAATCCCTAAAGTTAAGCCAGGTTAAGGAGGCCAGTGGCAGGAAGACCTGGCTCTGTGGGAGAACCACCCCAGGTAGGAGGAGTCTGGTACATTTGAATATAGGGAAGGCTGGTGATTGGCATGAGAGAGGGGCCCAAAAAATGAATTTATTTAGGAGCCTAAGAGAGGCTGAGAGAACTTCTAGTTTTCCCATAAGAAAAATGGAAAGCCCTTGAGAGTTTTATATAAATTTTCTTGTCTTTCAGCTGACATTGATGTATCAATTTCAGTGCAATATCGATTGGTAAATGATTTTTCTGTATATCTGATACAGAATAACATTTTGATGGAAGTATCAGTAAATTTTGCTTATCAAGTAAAAAAGTACTTATGTATCTATATTATCAAATATTCCTCTTTTTTATATATTTTTCTTTTTCTGAGCTTACTGTTTCCTCTGCTTTCTTATTATTAGCTTTTATACGGTATATGTTTCTTACCATTTTTCCCCAAGGTATATGTGCATGTATTGTTATTTCCCTTTTTTCTTCTGTAGTTTTAAAGGACTGACCACTTTTCTCTGTTTCATTTATTTCTCCAAGTAGTTTTGATGCCTGGCTGGGGCCACAGTGAGGTGACTAAGAGACACTGAATGCAAAATTTAAGAGGATGCCCAAGACTCAAGATTTTAAAGTATGTTCCTGCAATAAATAAAAATGTCAAAATTAGTGCAAAAAGTCTACCATGAGCCATATATCAAAATTTTAAATAAACAGGAATCCAACCCTGCACTGCAACCTTGCTTCTCATTGGCCTCCCTCTAGCCCCAGCCCTGGTTCCAATAAAACAGTCAGCTAGCCTTTGAGCTATAATTTGCTGACTTAAGTTTTCAAGCAAATGGATTAGAATTTAATGGTGTTTTTGAACAAGAACTTAATAGTGTTTATAACACTGTCCTTCTCTTCACAAATAAAAGAACATGAATATGCTTGTATTTACCTTTTACCTGCCCTCCTTCCAATTGTTTTAATGACCCAGAATGTTAGGGTTTTTTTTTTAAGATTTTATTTATTTATTCATGAGAGACACAGAGAGAGGCAGAGACATAGGCAGAAGGAGATGCAGGGTCCTCTCAGGGAGCCCTATGAGGGACTCAATCCCAGGACCCCAGGATCATGACCTGAGCCAAAGGCAGATGCTAAACCACTGAGCCACCCAAGCATCCCCAGAATGTTAGTTTCAATATACTTTGGACTTAATATCTTTTACTTTAAAGTTCTTGTCTAAATAGTAGCATTAAAGTTTACAACTCCATTAACTACCATTATTTAGGCTTAGTTATGTATTTTAATGGCTATCTTGCTCATCATTGTATCTTTACTTTCCCCTATTGAGCTCTGTATTCCGTCTTTTTTGTTTTTGTGGTTGGGGTGATTAACTAAATGATTTTCCCTGGGACTTCAAAGTTGTTGTTTTTTTCCCGAGAAAATGGACGCAGGTGGTACATTTCCAGTCTTTGTTCACAGATGTCACACTTTCCTCCTCTTGTTTGAATGACAGTCTATTCTAAGGGAAAATTCATGTTTTCTTATAACTTGTGAACATTTCTCTGTCTTCTAGTATTTAGTCCAATGCTCTTCTGGTTCCCTTGTCATTTATCCTTGGCATTTGGAAATGCCATTATGATACGAGTGAAGTGTAGTTTCAATATTTCTTCCCAGGACCTTTTAGATCTGATGACTCAAGTCTTTTGACATCTTCCTTTTTATTTTTGGACTTTGTCTCCCCTCTGCCCACTTAAATTCAGCCTTCTATAATTACGTAGATTATACAGGTTCCAACGTGTGCTTATTAGATGGCACCGGTCATGCACGTTGTCCATGACCATGCCTCTGCTTTCTGGCCTGGATCTGCCCTGGTGCATCAGGATTGGTCAGCTGACCTAGGTTGAGCCAACTGACATCCTTCCCCAGGATTTTTCTTTTTAACTAGAACTAAGGAGGAAGAAGTTAGTTCTCCTGAGTAGAAGAAGCAGACTATAAAGTTCTTGGCTAACTACTTTCTGCCATGTGGAGCATCCCCATTTGTGGTGAAAAGAGCAAAATTGCAGGAAGAAAGGAAAGGAGACGGTGATATTTGAAAAGTTGGTTCCTGATGCTTTGCTTTTAAGTCAAAGAGAATGACAAGGAGAGCACTGTTCATTTTAAATTACCAAATTGGCGCAAAAATGGAGGGACCAAGAAAATGGAGACAGGGAAGCAGAATATTCTCATAGTTCTCATGAGAGGTGATTAGAGCCCTTTTTGAGGTTTTAAAGGGATGAGTTGAAAACATAATTATGAGTTCGATTGATAGACCTGGTCCTAGATGGGTGTGAGACTGGGGAGAAAGGAGAGACTAGACTATGCCTAACCTCTCTTGTTGTGTGCCTGAAGGACACAAACGAAGATAAAATCAACACCATGTGTAATAATGAGGTTGAGAGAAGGAAGCCAGATACAAAGAAGCACTCCCTGTTTATATCAGTTCAATGCTAAGCAAAACCAATCTTTGATGTCTGAAATCAGTTTGGTTAGATGGGGTGTAGCAATTGTAATGGGCCATGAAGTGGCTTCTGGGGGGTGATCTGTTTCTTGATCTAAAGGCTGGTTACACGTGAATATTCATTTTAAGAAAAATACATTGAACAGTACACATATGATATGGACATGTTTCTATGTGAATTTCACACTACAACACAAATGTCAAAAGCAAGGGTAGGAATCATTAGTGGTGAAGAGGATAATTTCTGTTTTGCACATTCTGAATTTGAGGTGTCCATAGGACAGTGGTTCTCAAAGTGTGGTCCCCAAAGGAATAGCGACATTACCTGGAAACTTGCTAGGAAAGCATATCTTTGGGCTCCATCCGAGATGGAGATGTACTGAACCAAACATCCTTGGGGCAGGGCCCAGCAATCTGTTTGCACAACCTTCCAGGTAATCCTAACATATGCTAACATTTGAGAAAGAGTTCTGTAGGATACCTGGATGGATCTGTTGGGCAGAGAGCTAAGCATGAATCTGAAGTTATGTAGAAAATGGTTTGGGCTGAAGGTATGTATGGTTTTGTGGTTGCATTATTTAATTTAAATGATCCTTAAATCCATGAAAAATAGGCAAACTCCCTCCAGGACATACATGCAGTAAAAAGAAGAAGGGCTGAAAGAAGACTCATGGGAAAGCACAGCATTTCAGGGATAGGTAGGAAAAAAAGATACTGCTTGAAATGACAGCATATAAACACAAATATTATTCAGCTTTAAAAAATGTTGGAGATGAACATTCACATGGAAAGATTTCTGTGAAGTATTTTAAGTGAAAGAAGACAGACAATTAAAAGGCACAAAACTTAACAATCCCATAAGCATACACTGACTATCTCTGAAGTGTGCAATTCAAACTATATTTTTATTTTCTTCATTTTGCTTATCGTTCTTTCTAGTTTTTTCTAATGTGAAGATGTCTTGCATTTTGTAAATGACAAAGAAAAAGCCCAACAAAATTGTTTTTAAAAGATGAAAGATATCTTGTACACATGGAACTAGACAACACAGGCATGAAGAAAATGCAGTTTGGAGACTTGAAGAGTCTATGATAAGATGAAAAGCACAATTGCAAAATTTTAAACTGTAATCCAGACAGAGAATTGGGTACTTCAGAAAATTGAATTAGCACATTAGGAGATGAATTCAGTAAATTCTTTCAGAATGTGGAAGACAAAAGTAAGGAGAACATAACAGGAATAAGACAGGATAGATGAGGTACAGTCCCAAGAGAGAGTTGTGCCTAGAATCCAGAGGTCAGCCCCGGCCCCCACTTCTCCCCAACTTTCCCCCACATGGTCGCTGGAATGACCTACTAGGCTTCTAAAATCAGACCAGGTCACCTCCTCTTAAATCCTTTCAGAGGCTTCCCATTGCGTTTCAGGTGAGATACACTATTCCCTCCTGGCAGCAGGACCCTGTCCACCCTGCCCTCTCCCCACCTCTGTCCTTCTGTCCTTAATTCTCCCTGCACTCCAGCTGCACTGGCCTTTCTGCACCTTCAGGGCCAAGCTGTTTTTCATCCCCAGGCTTTTGGGAATGCTAGCTATATTCTCATTTCTCTTCATCCTACAGGTCACAGCTTGAATTAAACTTCCTCAGTGAAGCATCCTCCCCATGCTGTGCTTTCCCTTCATCTTATGCAGCATAACACATAGTTGGAATTTATTCATGCATCTCCCCAGATAGGATAAGCTTAGTGAGGGCAGGGTCCACATCTAGTTTATTCACCTCTGTTATGCTGCATATAACACAGTTCCTAGCACACAGTAGGTGGGTGCTAGGTGAATATTTGTTCGTTCGTGATTGTCACAGTTGTGCTCCTACTGGTGTGTCTTTGTGGTTATTTTAAAGAGAAGTCAAAGTAGACTGGCCCTGCATCCATCCTTATGCCATTGTACACAGACACTGGCAGGCGTGGGTGCTTAATTGCAGCTCCTCCTCTTACATAAACTAATTTCTAGAAGTAAGCTAACCAAATCTTAGAAGCTGTGTTGTCCATTTGGAGTTTCCACGTGAGGTATCCAGATGGCCTGGAAGCATGAAAATGGCTTCAGAACCTGCCTTGCGTAATCTCAGTGAGTGGTTTATGCATGGATAGACTCCAGCTCAATAAATGGTAGGGGCTATCTTTTAATTATGTGGTTTTCATTCTGTCATCTAAAACACTGCTGTGCAAATTGTAGGTGTCTTATAAATGCTTATTGATTTAATTATCAGTTAATAGATGTGTTTTCTTGCAGAATGGTGGCTTAGTGTTTTTTTAATTTTTAGCAATCATTTCCTATTGCCACATGGACTTTTCTTTCCCACCAATCTGATTAACTCTTGAAATAGGAGGAGCTCTTTATTGAAAACAGTAATTGAAATCGCGCGATGCTTCCAAATGCCTCTAGCAATGTTGTGGGTTTAGTCTCTTTTTTCCTCATAATATTTGTATCAGTTATCTGTTGCTGCATTCCAGATTACCCCCAAATTTAGCAGCTTAAAACAACAAACTTCTACTATATCATAGCTTTTGTAGGTCAGGAACCCAGAACTGCTCAACTAGTCCTCTGGCTCTGAGTTTCTCATCAGGCTGTAGTCATCTTGAAACTTGATTCAGAGGAGACCCTCTTCCAAGAGCATCACTGGCTATTGGTGTGCCTCAGTTCCTCCCAGGCTGTTGGCTAGAGGCCTCAGTCCCCTGCCTTCGGGCCTTTCTGTAGGGCAGCTGAGGACATGGCAGCAGGCTTTTTCCAGATGGAGGGCAGGGAGAGAGGAGAGAGGATGGGAGAGTACTGGAGAGAAAAACTAGAGATAGTGAGTCAAAAGCCAGAGTCTTTGTGTTATCTAGTCTCAGAAATGATATTCTATCATTTTTGCCCTAATCTATCCATTAGAAGTGACTCACAAGGTCCAGCCCACACTCAAGGGGTGGGAATGACACAAGGGTGTGAAAACCAGGTAGTGAGGATATTTGGAGCTATCTCAGGCATTGCCCCACACAGGATTTTCTCTTATTATTTAATACCTAAAATCTCACCTTCTTTTCTTGTGGGAAATTAAAAGCATATAGACAAGTACAATAAAGAATCACATATCCAGCACCTAACTTTAACAACTGTTAACATGTTGCCATACTTGCTACATTAACTTTCTTATTTCTATTTACATATTTTTATGTTAGTTATGGATATCATGACATTTCACCCATAACTTCATAGGCATCTATAGAAAAGGATTCCATGTTTCTACCTAATCACAAAACCATAGTAACATCTGACAAGATTTAGCAATAATTCTATGATACAATGTAATACCCAGTCCATTTTCAAAATTTCAAAATTATCCCCAAAATGTCTTTTACAACTGGTTTGTCCAAGCCAGGCTTTTGGGACTCTCAAGTCTCTTTTAACTGAAAAGACCCTTGGCCCATAGCTCTGTATTAACTTGTTTTTCCCTGTAAAATTATTATTAGTTGTCTGCAGCTCAAGAAGAAATATAGTTTGAAAGAATTCAAATGGAAAATAATTCAGTGATTCCTAAGTATGTCATTTAAATGATAGATTTTGATTAAAACATTCTTCTAACTTATATATAGCATGAGATTTAAATATTCCTAATCCCAAACACCTTCAGAATAGCAGGAGACAGCTTTGACCCCAGCTGATGCAGACATTTAAGATTGTAACACAAGAGAAACTTGGATAGCAAATGGCCTCTATATACAGAAGTGGCATGGATGGGAGGAAGGAAGGGATAGGGCAAAAGATCTTCTTACTCTTATAAAAAATCAGAGTAATAATTACTTCTAACCGAGGTGAGTCAGAGGAAGTGCATTTTTAAGGAGCATATATCCTGGGAATCCAATCTCTAAGGATCCCTTATTTAACAAAGATCTAACTTTTAATTGTAATAGGAACTCCTTTCCTGAAAGATAAAAAGGACCTTAAAACACGTCAATGCCAATTATTCTTTAAATTCTATGCTGTTGTTTTAGTTTGTTCTATGATTTAGTCACATAAAGTAGAATAATTATAATTATTCTTATCAATTTTTAATGTTAGACATTCTAAAATTATTAGAATTCACATTACTATATTAAAATAGAAGAAATATGTGATCATCTCAATAAAAAGGAGAAAAAACAATAACACCGATAACATTCAGTACCTTTTTATTTTTAAAAATCCATAGCAAACCAGGAAAAGCTTCAGAAACCTACGAAGAATATTTGTCCCAGGGTGCCTGGGTAGCTCAGTCAGTTAAGCATCTACCTTTGGCTCATGTCATTATTTGGCTCGGTCCTGGGATCGAGCCCCAAGTCAGGCTGTCTGCTCAGTGGGGAGTCTGCTTCTCCCTCCCACTTTGCCCCTTCCCCCTGTTCATGTTCTCTCTTTCTCTCAAATAAATAAGATCTTAAAAAAAAAAAAAAAAAAAAAGATCTTTTGTCCCAGACCTCAGCCAACATCATTCTTTATGAGAAAACTTTAAAAGAAGTCCCTTTATATCAGAGAAAGATAAGGATACCCATTCTCATGTTCTATTTTACCTTGTTTTGGAAAAAAAAAAAAACCTTGAAGTTATAAAGATTAGAAAAGAAGAAACAAAGGTGTCACCATTTGTAGATAATAGAATATTTCTAGAAAACCCTAAATAATCTACAAATTATTAGAAATCATAAGGAAATCTAAGTTGTTATATTTAAGATCAACATACAAAAACAATAAATGCCAAACATAGTTTAAAAATGCAAATAAAAAGCCTTATATTTATAACAACAAACCATAAAGAGCATAAGAATAAACCTAACAAAATATATGCAGACTTGTATAGAGAAAACTATAGGGGATCCCTGAGTAGCTCAGCAGTTTAGCTCCTGCCTTTGGCCCAGGGTGTGATCCTAGAGTCCTGGGATCAAGTCCCACGTTGGGCTCCCTGCATGGAGCCTGCTTTTCCCCCTCTGCCTGTGTCTCTGCCTCTCTCTCTCTCTCTGTGTCTCTCATGAATAAATAAATAAAATCTTAAAAAAAAAAACTATAAAACTTTGTTAAAAAGCACTCGAGAAGGCTGATAAATGGTAATGTAGTTCATGTTTACAGATAGCATAAGGCCAGTGTTGTAAAGATGTTAAATCTTTCCAAATAAATTCGATTAATTTCCAAATAAACCCTTAAGGGTATTTTTCATGGAGCCTGAGAAGAGGATTCTAAAATTTATGTGTAAGACCATAGATCCAAGAAGAATCAAAGTATTACAGAAAAGGAAATGAGAAGAAGAGCTTGCTGTACTTAGTATCACAGTTTAAGAAACTAAGTAGTTAAGACAGTATAGTATTGATGCAGGAATAAACTGATGATTGGAACAGAAGAGGGAGTACAGAAATAGGTATACCTTTATATAGAGAATTTTTATAGAAGACAGAAATGTTTTAGATAGTCGGGAAGAAAGGGCAGAGAATTCAGTTAATGTGTTAGGGGAACAACTGGTTTTCTATATGGAAAAAAAATGAAGTTTAATCCTAACTCACACCATGTACAAAATTCAATTACTGAATTTAAATATGAAAGACACGATAAAAGCTTGAAAAAAAAGTAGTATTATCTTTTTGACTTCAGAATAAGGAATCTTGGACTTTTTTTAGATGAAGCACAAAATAGTATCAGTATTAAAAATTTAAATTGATTCATAAACACAATAAAGAAAATGAAAGACAAGTCACAAACTCAGAGGTACATAACACATTTAGTTACAAAGCAATGTTATATGTGTATGTATGTATTCCTACAAACCTGGAGAAAAATGGAACAGAAGACACTAAAGAACATTTCTTATTTCTAGTTTTATCATTGACAGAGATTTTAGAAATTTATGGATAAAATTCCTGTCAACTTGAACCTTACACTTTGACCCACCTTTTTTTTTAATTTATTAGAATTCACATCAAAATATGTAACACAACCTTAAGCTTTCTAGATACTTGGCAATAACTTTCTTTATTGTGGAAATATATATACATCATATAGCATTTACACTTTAATCATTTTTGAGTGTATGGATTCAGTGCTCTTGAGTACTGTAGCCATTACCATGATCTATTTCTAGAACTTTTTCACTATTCCAAAGAGAAACTCTGTTCCCTTTAAGCAATAATTCCTCATTGCCCCTTTCTCCAGATCCTGGTACCCTCTCCTCTGATTTCTGCTTCTATGAATTCTCCTATTCTAGGTACTTCCTATAAGTGGAATCATGTATTCATCCTTCTGTGCCTGGCTTATTTACTTAGTGTAATATTTTCAAGGTGCACCCATGTTGTAGCATGTATCAAAATTTCATTCATTTTTATGGCTCCATAATATTCCATTATATGTGCATACAATATTGTGTTTATTCATTCATCTGTTGATGGACATTTGGGTTGTTTCCACCTTTTGGTTATTTTGAATAATGCTGCCATGAGCATTGGTGTTTGAGTCCCTGTTTTTACAATTCTTTTGGGTATTTACCTACGAGTGGAACTGGTGGATCATATGGTAATTTAATGTTTAGCTTTTTGAGGAACTGCCAAATGGTTTTCCATAAAGCCTGCACCATTTTATATTCCTACCAGCAATGCATGAGGGTTCCAGTTGGGATTATCTTTATGTGTCACCCTATCTGATTTTGAAATAAAAACAAAGCATGCGAAGCTTAGTTTTTACCTATAGGTGAAAAGCAATAGTTAAATAGAAAGCAAAACTACGAGATAATAAAACCTAAGATTTGTGGATTTCCTCTAGTTTGGCGGACTTTTCAGGAATCCGCAAGTGTTGTTGGCACAAGCTTCTTTGTCAGTAGGTAATGTGAAAATTGAATTTGTTGTTGGTGATAAAGTTCATGTCTGCTTTCTTTGGGGGGACATTGATTTGGGAATATAGTTTACTGTAACCTGGTAATTTCAGTAATGCAAATGCAACAAAATGTTACTTAAAAACAAAACATAAATTCAATCGGGGGTGGCAAGGCAATTAAGGGGAGCTCTCTCCATTTGGTTGTCCTTCTGGGGCATTATGGCAGCTGCAGCCAATATTGAACAGGGAGCTGCAGCTGTTTACAGATGCATTAGGAAAGAGAGGCTTTGGAACTCAGTTGCAGAATTTCTCCTGTGCAAAAGAAAGGCCAAAATTGTCAGAGAGGGAGCATATCTGAGGGATATAAGTAAATTTAATTTTCAGCAAGAGCACAAGGTGCTAATACTGAGCATTACAGTTGCAATAAATCAGAATCCTGGTTTTGGCTGGCCACAAGAAAGGTGAGTTCGGTTCAGAATATTTCCTGTAATCCAGCTACTCTGATACAGACCCACAAAAGCAATGTGTACCCATCTATTTTTCATTTAGAATATTTATATAGTTCATTCATGGCACAGGATTAGGAGTGTTTGGATTCTCTATTGGTTGCAAGGCTGTCCATTTCCAGAAGTACGTACCATGGTAAATGCAGTAATTATAGGAAAGTATGAAAACACCAAGTCTTCCAATATTTGATTATCCTTAACATAGAGCTTTGGTAATAAAAAAGAGTTTTGTTGAAAATAGTATAACTTCAAATTGGAATCATGAGACTTAAAAAGGGAACATTTTAGACTCAGGGCTCTTGGTTTTGACTTGTGCCTGGATGCTTAACAGGTGGTCTGCCACTTGCCTTATGACTCTGGTGACATCATCTCTTTGCCAAGATGTTGAAGCTGAACACACATCCAGCAGAACAGGAGCTACTTCTGTAATTCAACAAATTATATTTATCGTCTCATCTGGCTATACCCAGTTGCCCAGGAATATGACTTTTGGTCATTATTCTTCACCATATATGTGGTTGTCATGTAAAAAAGCCAAACAAAACAGTCACAAAATCAATTTGTTAGCAGGGCAGAGAGGGGGCTTCAAGGCATGGAGGAGGACCCCAATCCCCTTGGGAAAAAAGCAGAAAGGTCAATTTGGTTTATTAAAGAGCTGATCCTTTTAGGTTCAGGATATAATATACTTCCTTTAATGCCATCTAATAGGAAATCAGAAACAGTCCAAAAGCATAGTATTCCCTGAGGAGGAGTCAACACAAAATTAGTACCACCAGGCCAAACTCTTGTGCTTTCTGCTGCCTTAAGCACAGAATCCTGCAATGCAAATGTCATTTTTACTTCTTGGAATCAAATTTAAGGCCTGGTGTATGGAGGTGTTCTGGTAGGCACTTATATATATAAATAAAATAAAGACAAATAACATGTACTTCAGAATGACCTGGTAGATTTATGCCATAGCCTAAGAAGCACTGAGAAAAAAATAGATTTTTTTCCCTGAAACAACACATCAATGAACACACACTAGTCAGGCACTTATTATTGTTCAGCATTCCTAAGAGTAAGTTTCCTGAGCAGATTCCTCAAAGGAGAAAGAGAAGGAGTTCCAAAGTAGGGGTCCCAGGACCGAAGCAAGCCAGAAAGGGGCTTACCTAAAGTAGGCCACCCAGTAAGGAGTGTGGTCAAAGACAAGTGTGATGAGAATCAAATCTCAAGGGTATAGGGAGAAGGGGCAATGATCTGAATTCGGGGGTCAACTGCTCCTGAAGAGTGGGAGTGCTAAAGGCCTATTGGCCTGGTACCTGCTGCATGGTAAGAAAGCAGGCACGATGTCTCCTGAGCACCATGCAGAGTGTGCCAATGGGGATGGGTACAGACATATGCAACACACAATCCTCGATCTCACATGACTTTCAGTATGGCTGAGCAGACCCCACCATCATATGGGGAGCAATCAGAAAACAGTTCGAAAGAGCAAATAATGATGGACTCAATAGTGGGCTCATTACTGTGTGAGGTTCAGAGAGGGTAGTCAGGGAAATCTTCACAGAGAAGGGAGCTGGAGCAGGCCTTGATGTGGTTAGGGGAAGAGGGAGGGATCTGGAGCAGCCCAGGCAAGATATTGCATGTGTGAAGACCCTGAGGGTGAAGGAACATGGTGGCTGCATGGATTATGGGAGGTTGACCCACAGCAAACGTGGCACTGCAGAGACCGCAGGAGACTGGCCCTGATGGAGCAAATGGTGCACCCTGAGAAAGCCAGTGTGAATCGGGGCTATCTGGAGAAGCCTGATGGCCAGCAAAGGATTGGATGAGGTAGGAAAGAGAGAGCCCTGGAAACAGTGTGTAGGGGACACTAGTCAGGAGGAGAACAGGGAAAGTGGGAGATGTAAGAGACAGAGTCTGAGGAAAGTATACAGAAGGCAGATGAAGTTGTCTAGCCATGAGGTCCAGTTTAGAACCCAGAAGCGGGACAATGGAGGAAATGATGAATGTTAGGACGTTTTTAGAAGAAAAATCAATAGGTTTTATATTTTGACTGTAGGTGATGTATAAAGAAGAGAAAAGTTGAGGAAAATTCAAGAATTTCATGTCTGTGTAAAAGAGAGGTCAGAGAAAGGAGACTTTCCACATGAACATGGTTTTGACCAAAAGGACTATACCGATGCTGAAGTGACATTTAAACAACCAAGTGGAAATGTCCAGTGAGCAGTCAGAAGGAAGGGGATAAAGCCAGGATAGGACTGGAATTACGGATTTGAGCCCACGCAAGGTAATTCTCAGCAATCTGTAGGTTCATATATTATAGTCCTGAGAGACACTACTTTCTGTTGTCTCATGTGGGATGTGAATTTGTGTCCTTGAATTAGCTGAGTACAGTTTTCCCTTTTCAGAAGAAACAGTAAAATAAAGCAATCTCTTTGGTCGCAGCATGGGGACGAGACAAACCAGTTGGCCCACAGTCTATAAATCCAGGGGTTGCCTTGGGTCAGCGGCTTCTTTGAGTCTCCTCAACCATTATTTGAAGGTGAAAGGAAACCCATCAGAATTCTCTTCAGTTTCCAAAGGACACTCCCGGAAAACTCAAAGTAAGGAGCCAGAAGTAGTTCTTTCCCACTGACGCCCATCCCTTGGTCTAGGTATCACTTCTGTTACTGAGTGGAACTCCTCTCATGGAAACAGGTTGCTTTGTTTCCTGAGTGTGGTGTTCTCATCAGACAAATCTGTTGTTTAGTGTATACAGGTTGATTTGGTGGAATGATATTTGCGCGTGGTGTTATGTAAATAGAGTTATGGCCCATCTTTCTGATACTAACATGGGCTATAATTAGGACCTATGTGTATGTAATGGAAAGGGGGGGTGGTGGTGGTGTGTGTGGTGTGTGCCCATGCGCATGTGCGTGCTGAGCGCAGGGGTAGAGAGATGTGTAAGGGAGCCCGCGTTCAAGTTCCTGATGTAAAGAAAGTCGCCAATTCACAGAGGAATTTGATTACCTCTATCCATTATACACGCGCAGTGAGTGAGCGTGCTACTCGCCATCTGTCATCCATTTCATTTGCATCGCCGGCACCTGGCCTGTTTGTCTGCTGCGCTCCCTTCTTCACCGAATTCTTAGGCTGC